>NW_005871224.1:1158770-1193397 GCF_000147115.1 Myotis lucifugus | reverse complement strand
TCACCATAGGAAACATAGAAAGCATCACAATAAAACCTGACAGCTAACCACCCGAAAGGGTTACTTAGGATAAAACAACAAAAGCTTTGGAGAACCAATTCAATTCCTTCATAATAAAAAAATTTTTTTATATAAAATATGAAGCTTTAAGCTATTTTATGCTTAACTGACAAAAAGGGTACATGTTTACAAACATATATTTAGATAAGTAAGTTTATGCATTTATGTGGAAATGCCTACCTTCCAGAAACAGCCTCATCATGATCCTGTGACAAATCGATCTTTTCAATTGCTTTTTCTGAAGGGTTGGAAGGTCCAGAGTTCACAGGAGCCTTTCTTTCATCTAGACTATTAACTGGGTTCTTATCCAAATTCAGAGTCTCTGAGTTTGCAACCTGTTAATTGGGAAAGGTAAAGGCAGATGAGGGGAGGGTTAGGAATTGTCTTCTTCCACATAAAACTGATGACAGGTAAAATTTAACTTAGAAACTGTTCTCAAAATAGCCTCGCATACAGATGGCAAAACATATATTAAATTATATGTATTTCAATAGCTAATGATAATGACTGCTGTTTTTGTAAAAATGAATTTTAAAAAATATTTCAAAGAAATAAAAATGATAGTACAACTTAACTTCCCAGCTTAAATGGAAGGAAGGAAAAACAAACATCTATGTCAGCGATTTTTAACCGGTGTACCAATAAGAATTTTTAAAACATGCTAAATATACTTCACTATTTAGTCAGGAGCACTGATTAAATTTCAAATTGCTCTTCTAGTCACTGGGTTTTGTTTTAAACTTGGAACTGTAACCTTGCCCATGATTTGGTTGAGAATTTTCAGTATTTAAAATATCTGTATACACTGGGGCCTTGACTTACGAGTTTAATTCGTTCCGTGACGGAGCTCGTAACTCAAATTACTCGTATGTCAAATCATAAAGTGAACGAGTGAGACGTGATGCTGGGCTGATGTTGTGGCGTTCACTGTGAAGTTCGCTGCGCCAACTAGCGGTGGGGTATCTGAAGCTGACTCGTAACCCGAATTTTAGCTTGCAACTCAAAGCAAAAAATCGGCTCGTATCTCAAAAAACTCGTTAGTCGGGACACTCGTAAGTCAAGGCCCCACTGTATATTAATCAATACAAAAGGATAAATTGCATAACTAATGGGCTTACTGATGGATAACATGAACAAAAATACAGGTACACAAAGGAAGAATTCTGAAATGTTATATTACATGTACAGATTTTATATGTAGAAATAGGTTCAAACATTAGAAAATAGCAAAAAAATATTGGTATCCTTTTAATTCCAGGACAAGGTGGCACAGACTCACTTTTCTCTTCCCTGTACAATTAAATGCCTTGGAAGTACTTTAAGAGATAATCATAAAATGACCGTAAAAGGTGGAAAGAAGAGGGCAGATTGCTTGGGGACCTCAAGATTGAGGATTAACATCACAGTGAGTTCCCTGAGTTTTCTTTTTATTATCTATTAGAGGGCCGATGCACGAATATTCGTGTAAGAGTAGGCCTTCCCCCGGCTACCGGCACTGGCTTTCCTCTGGCACCGGGGACCCAAGCATCCCCCTTCGGCTGGCCGCAGGGACCCAGGACCTGGGCCGGCTTCCCCTCCCTCTGGCCAGCTGCAGGCACCCAGGACCCCTGGGGAGGCTTCGCCCAGGCCCCAGCTTTGTCAGGAAGGATGTCCAGTCTATCTGGTCTAATTAGCATATTACCCTTTTGCTAGTATAGATTATTAGTATAGATATATTCTGCACTGGGTGCCAGAAAAGCCAGGGACCTGTCCTTCTCCCCAAACCTACAGCAAGGTTGGCTAGTCTCCCACTCCATACCTGTAGAATCAGCCAGAACCACTGCAGCAACAGTGTCAGCTGTGTCCCTACCTGACACCTGGGGCAGGAGTGACCCTCAGTGGCTGCAGTAGCAATGTTAGCAAAAGCCAGCCAGGAACCAATCCCCAGCACTCCACACCTGGAAGAGCAGTGGGCCAAATCCACTGCAGTGTCAGTGGGGCTAGACTACCGAAGGATTAGCAGTGCCTCTGCTCCACACCTGGAGCAGCTTCAGGCCCAATCTACTGCAGTGGCAGTGACCACAGGTCACCATTTCTGGAACTTCCCACCCAAGATCACTGAGGAGTCCAGGCAGCACCTGCAGGTATTGAACAGAAGATCCAGTGGAGGCAGAAAAATAAAACCAACCAGAAGAGCATTGCAAGGATTTTGCAAAGAAAACTGTCATTGAACTGTAACTCACACAGAATCCAGGACCTACACACTAAATCTAAATAAGGTTAACTGCCTGCTGAAAGAGTTAAATGCCTACTCTCTTTAAAGAGCTCTCTGCGTGACTGAATACTCTGACATTTTAATCTTTCCAAGGCCCTACACCAAAGGTCTGTTCTGAAACATCATTGGCTTTCTCTCCAGATCATGCTTTCTGGTAGAAAACCTCCTAAGTTTAGGGTCTTTTACTATCTGGATAGGCTCAGAATTTTCCAAATTAAGTTCGCCTGATTTCTTTTTTCTAAACAGTTCCTTCTTCAGTGTATCTCTTCCCTCTCACATCTATATATATAAAAGCCTAAGCGACCATCACAACCAAACGGAAGACCGAACAGGCTGTGTGGGGGGACCAGGCCAGCAGGGGGGTCAGGGAGGGGTGCCCAAACGACTGATCAGCAGGCTGCGTGGGGCGGCCAGGACGGCAGGGTGGTCATTGAGGGGCACCCAAGCGACAGAGCAGCAGGCTGTGACCAGGCCAACAGGGGGGGTCAGTGAAGAGCGACCATGCCGACGGGTGTGCGGGGAAGTTAGGGGCAACCAGGCCGGCGGGGTGGGGCAGTTGGGGGAAACTAGGCCGGCAGGGGGGCATTTGGGGGTGACAGGCAAGCATGGGGGGCAATTAGGGGTGATCAGGCAGGCTGGCATGTTAGCTGTTAGGAGCCAGTGGTCCCGGATTGTGAGAGGGATGTCTGACTGCCGGTTTACGCCCAATCCCGAGGAGTCAGACATCCCCCAAGGAGTCCTGGATTGGAGAGGGTGCAGGCTGGGCTGAGGGGGGGCTCCCCTCCCCCGTGCACAAATTTCATGCACCAGGCCTCTAGTTTTACTATAAAAAGCAAGAAACCAAGCCAAACCTTCCACACGTTGCTAAAAAATCTTGTTAGCCTAATAAAAATTCAAGTTCATCACTTACAAGTTCTGTTTTCCAATCACTGTAGGACATACAATTCAGCTAAGCTTCCTGCCACTATGTAGCAAGATTCCACTGTCCTCCTTTCCTTTAGAATCCTCACCAACTGTGCTTTTTAAATATCCATATTTCTTCCCAAGTCTTTTCATAAAGACTTAGATATTCTCTATGACTATATATAGGTTTTCTCTAAGGTGCTCATTTTCTTTATGAGCTCCCCTTGCAATCTTTAACATCTACATTTCTACTGAGTGTGTGTTCAAAAAATCATATTCCTCAATATTATTCAAGCTTTTTATCCAGTATCGCATTCTAAATCAACTTCCACATTTTCAGCTATTTGTTAGGGCAGCATCCCACATGCTCTGGTAGCACATTCTGTATTAGTTTACTGAGGCTACTATATAACAAATTACCACACTGGGTAGTCTAAAACAACAAAAATTTATTCCATCACAGTTCTGGAGGCCAGAAATTTGAAATCAGTTTCACTAAGCAAAGATCAAGTTGTTTGTAGGGCTGCATCCCTTCTGGAAATTTTAGGGGACAATCTGTTTCCTTTTTCCCAGGTTGCAGAAATTGTCAGCATTCCTTGGCTCATACTCCCCTTCCTCCATTTTCAGTGCGATCATTTCAACCTCTGCTTCCACTTTCCCATCTCTTTTCTGCTGTGACCTTCTTGACTCTTTTTTATAAGGACACTATGAATACTGAGCCCTCCAGATAATCTACCATATAAAGTAAGATATTCACAGATTCTGAGGATCAGTCAAGGGCATCTTTTCAGAACCATTATTCACCAAGATCAATCACCTTGACACAATTAACACAGAAGTGACATTTATAGAACACTAGAGGCCCGGTGCACGAAATTTGTGCATGTGGGGGAGGGGGGTCCCTCATCCTGGCCTGCACACTCTCCAATTTGGGATCCCTCTCCTAATCCAGAACCACTAGGCCCTAAGTGCTCACCTGCCTGCCTAACTGATGCCCCTAACTGCTCTCCCCTCCTGGCCTAATCCCCCTAACTGCCCATCTGCTCTCCCTTCCTCTCCGTGCCTTCAGACCCCAGCGCAGGAGTGCTGAGAGCTCTCCACTGAGGCCCCGCCCCTGTCCTGACGCCCCCTTGCTAGGCTGGGCGGACCGTGGGACGGGGCGTGCCTTCGTGGGGGGGCTGCCCCTGGCGGCAGCCTCATGTCCTGCTGTCGCAAGTCCCCACCCACCAGCACCTGTGCTCACGCATCTTGTTTAACAGTCGTGACTGGGATACCCTTAGAACCAATTAGCATATTACTTCTTTATATATATAGATTACACCCAACATTATTTTCAAGTATACATGGAACATTCATCAAGGGAAGGTATATCTTGGCCTTAAAAATAAGTGTCAATTAACTACCAAGATTAAAATTTTACAAAGTATGTTCTCTAACATAAATGAAATTAGGTATCAGTAAAAATAATAGACCTAGAAAAGTACCAAATATATGGAAATTAAACACACACACTTCTAAATAAGCCATGAGTCAAAGAACAATACCATAAGGAAAATTAGAAATTATTCTGAACTGATGGAAAACAAAAATACAATATACCAAATATGATATTATAATCTCTGCACTGAGAAGATGCTTAGAAGGTGCTAAGAAAAAGCAGTGCTTAGAAGGAAATATATAGCTTTAAATATTTTCCAGTAGAAAAGAAGGGTAAACATTAATGTTGTTTTCTCTTAAGAAGTTGGAAAAAGAAGAGCAAATTATATCACAAAGAGGAAAAAAATAATAAAAAACAGAAAAGATACGAGTGATAGAGAATTGATAAGTTTTTAATTCTAGCAAGACTGATTAAGGTAAAACCATAGTTTACCAGTATCAGAAATGAAGTAAGAGTGTATCATTACAGCCCTAACCGGTTTGGCTCAGTGGATAGAGCGTCAGCCTTGCGGACTGAAGGGTCCCAGGTTCGATTCCAGTCAAAGGCATGTACCTTGGTTGTGGGCACATCCCCAGTAGGGGTTATGCAAGAGGCAGCTGATTGATGTTTCTCTCATTGACGTTTCTAACTCTCTATCCCTCTCCCTTCCTCTCTGTAAAAAATCAATAAAATATATTTTTTTAAAAAGAGTGTATCATTACAGCTCTACAAATATTAAAGGGAATTTAATTTTATCAATAATCTTATAACAAATTCAACAAGTTTTAAGTCTTAGTTAAACTATAGGTATGTTGAATAAAACTTGATATCATACTTAGTAACAATATTATTTATTGATAAAATTAAATCCCTTACAATTTACCTTACAATATCCATAAAATTAAATCATGACAATGACTGACAAACACTAATGTGAACAATGGCCTTGCATCTCCTTAGAAAGTTTGGGTTAAGTCAGGTTGTATGTTGTTGTTTTTAATTTTAGGCACGATTCCAGGTTCTCATCAATAAGATGACTTCTCAATTTACTCTTGATAAGGTTCATGCTTGAAAATAATTGTTCACATAAATATGTAGACCCGAATAAGGAAAGAACAGCAAATGCTAGTTTTTTCAGTTGATTATATGAGTCAGGAATACTATTCCAAGTGTTAAAAATCAACATATCTTCCTTCTCCAGGTCTTTCAAAGTAGATCACTTATGCTGTGAACTAAGTTCACATTTGTTTTTCTCCAATATTTCTATATCAGCACAAAGACATTCAAATTTCGAGCTCCACAGTTCTTTGTTTTTTAAATCCAGCAACTGCATTTCAAAGTTGCCAATGTCAATATTAAAGGGAGAAAAATTTAATTCTGTTACAGTAGCATTGAGAGGTTTTCTAACAAAGGCTAACATCATTTTACTGTTTCTGAGTTCCTGAAACCTGTTGAGAAAAGCTTCCCTCATATTTAAAAGTGTTGTTTTGAAATAGCAAATGTCAATATCAGAATTATTTTCTTGGCGATGTTTCAACAGGCTTGGAAAGTCAATCAAAGTTTCTCTTTCAAAATCTTGAGCAAAAAGAGATAATTTGTTTTCAATTGAAATAACTTCTTCTAACATGGAAAAAATTGTGTTTCCTTTCCCCTGTAGGTTACGATTAAGCTGATTTAGATGAGAAGTAACGTCTACCATGAAATAAAATTTTTGGATCCACTGATCGTTCATTAGTTCTGGATAGTGAACACCCTTCTCAAGGAGAAATGCTTTAATTTCTGTTAATAAGGAAGCAAAACGTTTCGAAACCTTTCCTCTTGATAACCAACGTACCTTGTTATGTGCAGAAGATCTGCGTACTCATTCTCCACTTCAAATAAAAATTCTCTAAAGTTTCAATCGCACTGTACGTGTGTGCCCGCACGTGGTATTTTGTGTTAGAGCAATGATGGCGAACCTTTTGAGCTTGGCATGTCAGCATTTTGAAAAACCCTAACTTAACTCTGGTGCCGTGTCACATATAGAAATTTTTTGATATTTGCAACCATAGTAAAACAAAGACTTATATTTTTGACATTTATTTTATATATTTAAATGCTATTTAACAAAGAAAAATCAACCAAAAAACTGAGTTCGCGTGTCACCTCTAACACGTGTCATAGGTTCGCCATCACTGTGTTAGAGTCACACTCAAGGGGCCAAAGAGCCGCATGTGGATCGCAAGCCGCAGTTGCCGACCACTGGTCTAGGCAATCACAAATCAGCTCTCTACTCATTTTATGAAAGTAATACAAGTGACATTTACTTTTAGCTTCCCCAGAGATAAAGTCACAGAAACATTCTAAGTATCAATATATTGTTTTTTAATCTTTTTGTCTTAGTTTGGAAACATCTTCATTTCTTATAATACAACTACTATAATGTGGGTCATAACAGTTATTAAAACTCCTATATGGCCCTGGCTGGTTTGGTTCAGTGTATAGAGAGCTGGCCTGCGGACTAAGGGGTCCAGGGTTCGATTCCAGTCAGGGGCATATGCCTGGGTTGCGGGCTCGATCCCCAGTAAGGGGCGTGCAGGAGGCAGCCAATCAATGATTCCCTCTCATCATTGATGTTTCTATCTCTCTCTTCCTCTCCCTCCCTCTCTGAATCAATAAAAATATATTTAAAAAAAAAAAAAAGGCTCCGGCGCGGACCCCGAGGCGGCCCCGGCCTGCGCTGCCTCTGGCCTGGCCACCGCGGTCTCCGCCAGCGCCAGTGCCAGCACCGCTGCGGAGAACAAGGCCAGCCCTGCGGGGGACAGCAGGGGGGCCTGGGGCTGGAGCCGCGGCCTGGGGCGCGGGACCCGTGGCGGTGTGGGAGGCGCGGGGCGGGTGAGGGCCGGGGCGGGTGAGGGGCCGGTGGGGAAGGCCAACCCAGCCGGGCCCTGGGCCCTCCACTCGTCACAGCGATGCTTCTCCTCCAGCTCCGGTGTAGGGAGGCGGCGCAGCGGCCCCGGATGGGGCAGGATGGGGCAGGTCTAACGGGGTTTATGTGCTGCCGAGTGCGGCCAACGGAGACATGAAGCCGGTGGTGTCCAGCACGCCGCTGGTGGACTTCCTGATGCAGCTGGAGGATTACATGCCTACGATCCCAGATGCAGTGACTGGTTACTACCTGAACCGCGCTGGCTTTGAGGCCTCAGACCCTCGCATAATTTGGCTCATCTCCCTAGCTGCCTAGAAATTCATCTCAGATATTGCCAACGACGCACTGCAAAATGAAGGGCACAGCCTCTGGCAGCTCCCGAAGCAAGAGCAAGGACCGCAAGTACACTCTAACCATGGAGGACTTGACCCCTGCCCTCAGCGAGTATGGCATCAATGTGAAGAAGCCGCACTATTTCACCTGAGCCACCCAACCTATATGTACTTGTCTGCCCCCTTATCCCCACGCCAGCCTGTTTTCATAATAAACTTTATTGTGACAGGTAAAAAAAAAAACAAAAAAAAAACTTTGTTTATACCAACCTTAAAGGATGTATTACTGGATGACATGTTTGGTTCCAAACAATTCCTTTCAGATAACAATACTTTTTTAATACGTCTTTGAAGTTGTGCTATTTTTGCCTAGAAGAAAAAAACAGATAAATATAAAACCAGAGTACTAAAAAACATATCATATAGAGATGGAGTGAAAACAATTTGCCAAAGTACTTTTCTTAGACTTATTTATCCACCCAAATAAGTGAGAAATTCTTAGACAAGCCAAATATTTAAATCACATCTGATGCATCCTCTGACTGATGAATGGATAAAAGATTTGGTACATATACAATGGAATACTACTCAGTTTATAAAAAAAGGAAATATTGCTACTTGTGACATGGATGAACTTAGTGAAGTGAATCAACAGAAAAGGGCAAAATGGTATTTTACTCAAACAAATAAAACAAAAACAAACTCTTAGCAACAGATTGGTGGTTATGAGAAGGGAAGTGGGGTTGGAGAGGTTGAAATGAGTAAAAGGGGTCAAAGGTATAATGATGGATGGGAACTAGATTTTTGGTGGTAAGGATGCTACAATGTATAGATACTGGATTACATACTATTGTACACCTGAAACATATAATGTTATAAGCCAATGTGAACTCAATTAAAAACATCATGTTTGATGCTGGTATAATATTCTAGAATGGAAAATAAAAATGCCAAACTTCAAATTAGTCCATAATAAAATTAATGTTGGTAGAAACACCAATCAGCAAGTGAGTGTATACTGAAGATTGAAAGAAAAAAAACCCTTGAAACTGGTTCCACAAGCTCTAATACAGACTATATAGGGTACCCCCCAAAATGTATACACACTTTAACAGCTGCTATAGATCCTATTACATTTTGAAAATGAAATGTATTTTAATAAACACTGCCTTTATAGTGTGTTTATTAAAACACACATTTTGGGGGGACACCTTGTATTTTGAATTAAAAGAAATTGCCTATGTATTAAGCCTGTCAATATCAGAATAGCTGCTATTTCTAAAAGTACATGACAAGGGCCAATACTGCTAAGATATAATGAATTCTTAACCTATGGAAATCTCATACATCAGGTTTGTGGCCAGAGATCATATTTGGGTCTGCCTATATTGTTTTCCTTCCCTAACATATAAAACATCACCAAATTCTACTTTTTAAAAGGACTCAAAGGAAATCAAGGGAAATTAGAAACTTACGAAGAGTTCATCAGCTATTGCTTCATGTTTATTCCTGCACTGTGTCTTCCCAATGCGTTCAGTCAATTCTTTTAGTTTGTTATCAAATAGTTTGTAATGTATACTATAGATCTCCTGTTGAATCAAATGTTTGACCTAGAATTTTAAAATAAAAACCAAAATACCCTGTTTCAAATTTAAAAGCAATTTTTTTTACTTCTTAAAAAGCTTTGCTATTTTCTGTAACCAATAAAGTATACTTTATATTATTATGTTTACATTTATAGACCAGTAAGTTTTTTAAAGGTTGAGTATCAAATTCAATAGAACATACAACTTAAACCTACTATTCCATAAAAAGGAACTCCACTTATCTGAAATCAGAGCCCAATGAAAATGGCTGGTTGGTCTGTAGTAGAGATGGAGCAGGTTATGAAAGTTTGATCCTTGACCCTGCCATGAACAGTCATATGTAGTTATTTGCTCAATGTGTATGGTCATATACACAACTTTTATAACAAAGTTAGGTAGTCTCTCTTAATAACAAAACCTGCATTAATACATTTAAAGTATTTAATAGTAATATTTACAACTTTACCCTAATATCTTGTTCTTGGTGCTCAAAATGGAACTTAAAAGTTTGTATGCTAAACTCTTTTATACTGATATCACCTGGATGTAATTCAGTATTTGATTATTTCTAAGGTTTTTCCTTCTCATTTTCAATTGTTCTTACTCTTCAACACTATTTTCTACTTGATTTCTTCTGTAATGCTTCATTAATATTTCTTCAAAAGTTTCTCAACATTATTAGATATGATTGTCATTAATATTTTCACAACTTTTAAATATTTGATTCAATAAGTGCTTAAAATATGTGTTATGTAAAATACTCAGAAACACATACCAATACTATTTTTACTGACAGCCATTACCTGTCACTCATGTGGTTATTATGGATTACTGCACGCTTGCAAGTTCACTGGCTGGGGTCAATAAGTGAAGTTCATAACCTTGGAGAAATATCTCAGTGTTCTGAATATGGGAATAACATTTTGCTAACAAGCAAATGCCACAGTGTTTGTCAAACTTCCTGGTGAGGAAGAATTACAGGGGATACTTATTAAAAGTCACAAATTCTTGCCCTGGCTGGATGGCTGGCTCAATTGGGTAGAGCTCTCCCGTACACTAAAAAAAGGTTGTGGGTTTGATTCCCAGTCAAAGCACATATCTGCATTGGTTGATCTATGATTTGATTCCCAGTTGGGGCACTTATAGGAGGCAATTGATCAATGTTTCTCTCTCACATCGACGTTACTATCTCTCAAAAATCAATGAGAAACATATCCTCAGGATTAAAAAGTCACAAATTCCCAGGCTCTCCCCTGGATTCACCAAATAGAATTTCTTGGAAAGGGGACTGTTAGTTTGAGAAAAGAGTAGCCTAAAAGAAGTCTTCAACTATTAGTGAGCTTAAGAAACCATAATTTAGCCCTAGTTGGTTTGGCTCAGTGGATAGAGCATTGGCCTATGGACCAAAGGGTCCTGGGTTCGATTCTGGTCAAGGGCACGTTTCCTTGGTTGTAGGCTCCTCCCTAGCCCAGGCCCTGGTCAGGGCTCGAGCAGGAGGCAACCAATTGATGTGTTTCTCACACATTGATGTCTCTCTCTGTCTTTCCCTCTCTCTTCCACTCCCTAAAAATCAATGGAAAAATATCCTTGGATGAGGATTAACAACAACAATAAAAAAATTAAAAAAAAAAAAGAAACCACAATTTAAACAAGTATTCCTGGTGATTCAGATGGAAGCAGACTCTGATAACTTGATTATTTTGGACTAAATATCCACCAACTGGTAGATTCCTCTTAGATTGGACATTTGTTCTCATTTAATGGTGTTGTTCCTCATGTAGAGGACAGACACAATAACCTCCAACAAATACTTTATGAATGTCTTCTGCCAATGGCACTGTGTTAAAATTATAAAATCAGATGGAAGTCCTAGATACAATTTTCAGATTGCAGACAAAATAGCCTAAAGATTGAACAAAGATTGGCAATTGTATCTCCAATGTGCCTCAACTATCTAAGATGGTGGATGGAGTGACTAACTTGGATTTTAGAAAAAAAACTCCTCTACTTCAATAATTTAATTGGCACCAATTAAGCCAAGATCCTTATGAAACCTCAAAAGAAGAGTCAGCAGCCCCAGAATTCTCCCATAGGAAAGAACAACCTATGAACGGGAGACCCTAGTCCGGTGGGATTCAAGGAAGAAAAACAGATGTGGTTTAGAAAGTTTACTGTTTGAACAGGAATCAAAACATCAAGTGAGAGTAAGCTAGCTCAGCTATTTAGAGGTAGGTAAAAAGATAGGAATTAGCTTAAACCCAAGTTGTCTTTGGGGAATGTGCAATAAACTTCCGGGTGGGGGGATGGGTGAGAAGATAAAATAGACTGCATTCCCTAAATGTCATTGGGAAGGACTATTTTCTGTGTCAGCTTGGACCAACTATTTTGTGAAACAGATAAGAGTGAAGGAAAACCCTGATTTTTCCATGCCAGTGAAATTAAAACGTTCACACATTAAATTTCATCTTTATATATCCATATCAGACCTTATTTCTGAATTCAGTTACTAATCACTGGGAATAAGACACAGCTTGGGGGGGGGGGCAGGGTACAGAAAAAAAAAAGACACAGCTATAATATTTTTCAACATTTTCTTAAACTGCATCCATGGTTACCATAATTCTGGTACCCTTTTCCTGCAAACAATAGAATATTTACATATTTTTTATTAGTGTCTCTTTTGGTCTTCCTGGAAGAAAACAAGAGATAAAAAGGGAAAAACTGTTGACTCATCTATTAAGCTGGTTCAGCATTCATCTTTCAAAAAGGCTTCCAGGTATTATATGAATATACATTCGTATAATATGAAACTACATAATTGTAATGGCCTGTTTTTAAAAACCAGTAGTGTTTTTGTTTTGGATACAGTAAGCAGAATGGTTTGAATCAGGACATTTTTGTTCCATTACAGCTGACAGGCATTCATTTACTACTTAATGTCTTTTAGTTGTGGCATTCTAGTGGTAAATACAGTAAAATTACAAAATATGGTAATCAAAACAGGACCTACTAAAACTGAAGTTTCTTAAACTCAGTTGATCAGACATGTATGGAAACTGTAATACAATGAGATGAAATTGGGCAAAAATGAAAGCAAAACATGTGTTTAATGATACTATAAAGCAAAATGTCAGATAATACAGCATACCTATGTAAACTTGGAAATTAGGGCAAGTAAACCTGAATGTAACAGGACTATGCAATGAACTTTAGGTTGTCTGAAATAGTGAGCAATTGTGATAATTTCTACAAATAGCTACAAATACAGACCAAAGAACCTCATTACCAGTACAAAATAGATTTTTCAGCAAAGCTCAAGTCCCTGGGGTATATGACTCACAAAGAGATTTGAATGCAATAATTACTGAAAATCCCATACTCTTTCTACCAGAGCACTCTATCTAGGGTCACTCTGCATAGGATCATTCTCAAGTAACTAGAGATATCCTGGTAATGTAAATAATTATCTTCCCCTAATACCTCCATCTGCTAATTCATTTTTCATATACAGCTTTGCATCAAGTGAAAGTCATCTGTACTAAGTCATTGTGGAGATCAAGTAACTTAACATTTTTTAAAATCCTCACCCGAGGATACTTTTCCCATAGATTTTTTAGAGAGAGTGGAAGGGAGGGAGGGAGGGAGGGAGACAGACAGACAGACAGACAGGCAGGCAGACATCTCCTGCTCAACTGGGTTGGGAATCAAACCTGTGACCCTTTGGTGCTAGGGCTAATTCTCTTTACCACTGAGCAAAACCTGCCAGGGCAACTATTCCTTTTTATTTTTTTTTATGGTTTTATTGATTTTAGAGAGAATGGGAGAGGGAGAGAGAGAGAGGGAGGGAAGGAGAAAGGGAGAGAAACATCAATGTAAGAGAGAAACATTGACTGGCTGCCTCCCATAAGCATCCTTACCGAGGATCAAACCTGAAATCTGGGCATGAACCTAGAACAGGAATCTAACCAGTGACCTTTTGGTGTATAGGATGACACTCATCCAACTAGCCAGGACAACTTTTACCATATTTTACTAATCAAAAGTAGAAGTTTCTGAAGCAAATATTTAAGCCCCAATATTTTACCTGTTCCAGCAATGCTGTTTGCTTTTCCAGAGCTACACAAAAATTTTCATTAATTTGCTCTGAAGTTTTCAGGCGCTTAACATTTTCTTTGTTTTCTGAAAACATCCTCTTCTTATGATTATGGCCTTGGGGAAATGGAAAGATCAGAGATAAAAATACTCCTTCTAATGAAAGAAACAGGGCAATTCTCTAATTTCTAGACCCTCTCAGCAAATGGAAAAACTAAAATGTGACCATTGACAGCATTTTTTTAGAAAATGCAATTGTATAAAAAATTGCAACAACCTAATTTATTTTTTAAAATGAATATCATAGGTAGGGTTGTGGTCTCAGATGCATTTTCCCTTCAATCCTACTTAATATACGTTTAGTATCTATTTAATACTGAAAAAATGGAATAAATTATAGCATTTAATTTTCTACTTAGTTACTTAAGTAGTTAGAATATTTCTATAAACAGTTACTTAGGCAGTCCTACATATTTTTAATAGGTGATCCTATTTTTAAGCAATTTTAAATTCATCTTGTTAAATGATCACTCTGAAGCCTACACAAAATTTATCCTATAAAATCAGCTTTTTCTTGTATTTCATTAAGCTACACAAACATCCTACTTTGAATGAAATATACTTTAGCTATTTTAATGATTTTCTAACCCTAGAACTTCATTGGTTAATTATTTAATGCATTTCTCTCTCTCTCTCCACACACACACACACACACACACACACACACACACATACACATACATTAAGTATGTATGTATATGTGCATATACTTGGCACATTTCTCTCTCACTCTACACCAGTGATGGCGAACCTATGACACGCGTGTCAGAGGTGACACGCGAACTCATTTTTTTGGTTGATTTTTCTTTATTAAATGGCATTTAAATATATAAAATAAATATCAAAAATATAAATCTTTGTTTTACCATGGTTGCAAATATCAAAAAATTTCTATATGTGACACAGCACCAGAGTTAAGTTAGGGTTTTTCAAAATGCTGCCATGCCGAGCTCAAAAGGTTCGCCATCACTGCTCTACACACACACACACACACACACACACACACACACACACACGCACACACACGTATGTATGTATATGCGCATATACTTGGCACATGATTTACAGGTCAATTCTATGAAAAAAAAAATGAGTTCACCAACAATTTAAAAATCCACTCTCTTTCAATTAGTCTCCTAATCTAATAAGTAAAACTTCAAAATAAGAAAATATGTAGATGAAATAAACCAAGCAAATGCTATAAACCACCTTTTGGTTTTTTGTGCTCTCAAGAAAAAGTGACTGATTTCTTGACAGAATTTACTGCCTTTGGATATAGAGGGTACCATTTCCCCTCCCCACCAAGAATGGTTCAGAAACAAGATCCTCTGAAATATTTGTCATTGTTTACCTTTCCCCTGTCTATACAGGGTGTGGCTAAAATAGGTTTATCGTTGTGAGTACACAAAATAGCTTATTCCTGTATAATTACTTATTAATTATGGTATTATTTTCCAAACATCTGTACTTTTGCCCCACGGGGTACGTACTCTACTGTTTCTATATCTGAGACTATAAAACCCACCAAAAGACAGTGATTATTTTGATTTCCCCAGAAGATAATACAAGTATACACTTACTGTTATTACTATCTGTGTCAAGTGATGACAGCCATGTTGATTCTGTATTTTCACCATTTGAAATGATAGAATGATAGGTTCTATAGGAGTCTTCACTTTTCAAACTGTCAGCAGTACAGTTACTATAAATGACTGAATTTACTGCTGTAGGAATTTTATCAACAGGCACAAAATGGTTGTCTGAACTTAAAATCAAAATGTCATTTTGCCTTTTATCATGCGATGCAGAATTGGAGTTTGTTTCTAAATGGGAAACTCTTTTATCCAAGGTATTGATTACTGCAGAATTTGACATTTGAACTATACTACTCAATACACTCTGTTGGTTACTAGTGGATTTCAGATTACAATCCTCTTCCTGTTGTTCAAAACAGGATCTTATTACATTTGCCTTGTTACAGTTTTCAGAAGTGTTTTGTGAATCTTTTGCCTCTTGTGTAGACAGATTCCTGGGAGATTCTATTGGTTTACTTGGCTTTTGGTAAGGGCATACAGCTTGTTCTTCAGTGGATTGCGATCTTGTTTCCAAATCAATTTCTAGTGGTTTTATTGAATTCTGAGAAGATACTTCACTTTTTTGTGAGCATGCTGAATTTTTATTAGAGTCCAATGAGGAAACATCATTTTCAGAATCTCTACATTTGTTATTTATGACAACACTTGAATTCTGATTATCACTTGACACATTATTCCCAATTGCTGCTGTTTTCAGTGCTTCAACATTCTTTGACTTATGGAGGATCTCTATTTGTTTCCGGCAACTGGCAGGCATTGTTTTTTTGGCTTTTAATATCTTCCGTTTACTTCTGTCTGGACTTGCCATCTTTCATATCCTAGAATTTAAGATACCATATTTAAAAACATTTCTCCAGCAGACAAAAGCTAACATCTATTTACAATATTAAAACAATGTTGAGACTATCTCTTCATTTAGTTATTTTTATTGAAAATCCACATTTACTAAAATGTACAAATAATTTCAATTCCTTTCTATAAATTTAAACTGTATAAATTCAAAATTTATAGTGCTAGTAAGCCTCTACTTGTTACTAAACCTGATCATTTACCTGGCCACTTTTTATATCACTTTACTGCTATAACCATTAACTTCTGGTTTAAATCATCTAAGCAGGCCATACGTTAGATAATCTAAGATTAAGTTGCAATTGTTCATAAACACAGAAAACAATGTTTTACATAGAACATTCCATTTTCTACACACAGTGGCACTTTTTAAAAGCTTTCCTAACATTCAAATTTTCAAAATAAATGGTACTGCAGGAGTAATTCCCAATAGGCATGAATATGAAATGAGCACTAAGATACACAACATGATGCCAGTTATAATAAGAAAGCCAATTTAGGTTTTATAATACTTAATTATTTTTTAAAATATATTTCTTTACTGATTCAGAGAGGAAGGGAGAAGGAGAGAGACAGAAACATCAATGATGAGAGAGAATCATTGATCGGCTGCCTCCTGCACCCCCCCCTACTGGGGATCAAGCCCGCAACCCAGGCATGTGCCCTTGGCCAGAATCGAACCTGGGACTCCTCAGTCTGCAGGCTGACGCTCTATCCACTGATCCAAGCCAGCTCTGGGGCTATAATACTTAATTATTGATTGTTTCTCATAATTTAAGGAAAATCTACCACATAGCAGAGAAATATTTTAGTATTTATCTCAGTGTCCACATCAACTTCTATCTGAACGGTGGGTAAGTAACTGGTCTAAAAGAAAGAAATATTGCTCTTTTTTTGCTGCTTGTCTGTTGCCATGATGGGTTGCATGCATGCTCCCAAGTAAAGGCTTGTCCTAGTCAGCTTTGCCCTGCCACTGCATCATCCCCACCTGGCTGAAGTTGACCTGTGACAATGTGAAACAGCAGATCTACAAACTGGCCAAGAAGGGGCTGACTCAACACAAATCAGTGTGATCTTGAGAAAATAGTGTTACATAAGTGACAGGCAATACAATCTTGAGAATTCTTAAGTCAAAAGGATTCGCTCCTGATGTTCTTGAGCATCTCTACTATTAATTAAGAAAACTATTGCTGTTCAAAAGCATCTTGAGGAACATATAAAAAATTAATTAAAAAGCATAATTTTTTTTAAAAAAGGATTCTGATCCTTTTTGTAAATTCTGTCCAATTTTGATCAATAGCCGAATTCACTGGTTGGCTTAATATTATAAGACCAAACAAATCCTCCCCTGCTACTAGACATAGAAGACATTCACAGACTCTGCCCAAGTGGCATAAATTTATCTATGTACTCAAACAATAAAATTATTGTTTAAATAGAAAAAAAAAAAGGAATACTGCAGTACTTCCAGTTAAGATGGTAGGAGCTAAATGCTGTGTTTGCCTCCTCCCATTATCTCATCAAAATTACAACTAACTTATTCAACAACCATTATTGAGAACCACCTGAAGACTAGCTGAATGGAAGTCCTAGAACTAAAAAATATAAAGATGCCACAATGAGACTGGTAGAAGGGACAGGGATGTGGTAGGGGCAGGTCCCACAATAACGGTGTAGGTATTAAAAATCAGAGGATTATCTCAGCTTTAAAGTTCCCCCAGAAGAGTGAGGGGTGCCAGCCTCTCACCTGGCTCACCAGCCCAGGGCAAAAGTGATGGGAAGAGGAGTGTCCATAATGAGTCCCAGGAATTCCTCGAGTGAAACCCCCCTTTTCCCCACTGCAAGAATTCGCCCCCTCACAAACTTACTTGCTCACTCACAAACTCAATCTCTCTGCGCTCCAGCCAAGGGGCAGCAGCACAAAGAGCGCCAGGGACATACATAGAGGAGCTGAACTGACTGGTTTCAGAACAAGGGCTTGAAGGTCAGGGGTCAAGGCAGTTCTCTCCGGGGATGGAAGTGCTGGCAGGCACCACTGTTCTTTGTTCAGTCTTAATCTCACAAAACTGGCAGCCCCACACAGGTACCAAAGCTGAGCTCTCCATTAACCTGGCTAACAATGTTTGCCCAGCTCTGGTGATTCCTTGAGATGCAGTCCCACCCACCTTACCCACCCAAAACGAGCTGTTTCCAGGGGCTTCCACGCAAGTAGCATTATGCTGTGGACTTTATTGAAAAGCCCACAAACTACAAACAGAAGCAGTTGGACTAATCATGCCCTGTACTTCTTGCTAAGTAGCCCCAAGGCTGGCACAAGTGGTGACTGCTCTCAACATGCATTGTGACTTCCATTGAAGCAATGAAGCATAGTAACATTCATCTCAGGTAAAAACTGCTGTATAAATTTTAACCCTGTTATTCTGGCTACTGTAAACATTTGCTTGCTTAAACAATAGGGTAGTTAAACCTCCATTTCCAGAATGAGACCTGGAAACTCACATAAATTACCCCATTATGTTGCCAGCCCACATTATGGCTTTACAAGGGTTATTTTCCTGTGCCTGAGGACCAGAACTGCAAAAATTGCTTTAATTGCTTTTCCATTGATTCAGTGGCTCCGGGAATGTTGTCCCTTGACTCAATGGCTCCAAAAACTAAAACTATAACTAACTTTTAGAGATAACTAACTTTGCTCAGTTTGCTTCTGTACAATTTGCTTTCACAAGATAGCTCTACATTCCAACGTCTAGCAGGATATGGTTTTTTTGTCTTTATAAGCTCAGTACTGTAGTCACTCAGAGCTGCGAGATTTGGAGAGCTAATACCCACACACACACACACACACAAATAAAAGACTTCTTAATTTGACTTCTTGGGTCGTCCTTTGTGTGATTCATGGGGTACATTACAACACCACCAGGTGGCTCCAAGTCTATTATAAAGTTGCAACCAGTGTTGACTTGTAATATAGCTTCAATTAATCAGCCAGAAACCCAACACAAGTGACAGGTGGCTTCAGCTCACATTGTGGTGCCCACACCAAAGCATCCCAAGATTGGCACAAGTAGCAGCCAGCCTCAGTTCACAGCATAGCTTCTCTCAAGAGCCTCTAGGCCCAGCACAAGAAGCCAACTGCAGATGACTCCCAGCATGTGGCCCCTACCTGTGCCCTCCCAAGAGGCTCCAGAAACAACACAACTGGTTGCCAGCTTGATAACACACAAGAGCACCATTCAACCAGCTCCACAAATGACACATCCAAAGGGCAGAATGGCTGGCAGGAGGACTCTGTTAATGTGACTTTCCTTCTGGGGGAGGAGGGGTCAGCCCACACACAACTACTTATCCACTGTAGTCATAAACAACCCTCAAAGCCAGGTAGCCCACTGGTCAATTAAACCCACTGATATACCAAAAACAATCGTGACTCAACTACAACAGGAGGCACACACAACCCACACAAGGGATACATACCCCTTGTGCACCCAGCTAAGGGGAATAGGGAGACTGTGCCAATGGGCCTCACAGGTCACCTACTACATAAGGCCATTCTGCCAAGACTAGGAGATGTAGCAGATCTACCTAATAAACAGAAAAAAAAATCACAGTGAGTCAGCCAAAATGAGGAGACATGTCCCAAATGAAAGAGGAGGGCAAAATTCCAGAAAAAGAACTAAATGAAATGGAGACAGGCAATCTGCTGGATACAGAGTTCAAAACACTGGCTATAAGAATGCTCATTGAACTTAGGGGAAGAACAGATAAACTCAGCGAAACCTTAGAAACCATAGGCTGGGAGGAAGGGGGGCAGTCAGAAAATGATCCCCAGTGGGGGCCGTGATGAATACATTAAATGAAATGAATATATTGGAGAGAATCAACAGCAGATTAGATGAAACAGGATCAAGAAGACACGGAAGTGGAAACACCTAATCAGAATAGCTAAAAGAAAAAAAAATGAAGATAGTTTAAAGGGCATTCTGGGACAACATCAAGCATACCCACATTCACATCATAAGGGTACCTGAAGGAGAAGAGAGAGTGAGCAAGGGATTTGAAAACCTATTTGAAGGAAAAAAAAACATGACTGACTGAAAACTTCTCTAACATGCAGAAGGAAACAGACATACAAGTTCAGGAAGTGCAGAGTCCCAAATAAGATGAACCCGAAGAGTCCCAGCACACATCATAATTAAAATGTCAAAGGTTAAAAGCAAAGAGATAATCATAAAAGAGAAAAGAAGTCAGTTATGAACAAAAGAGCTTCCATAAGATAATCAGCTATTTTCAAAAGAAACTATGGAAGCCACGAAGGAATGGCACAAAATAGTAACAGTGATGAAAACCAAGGTTCTACAACCAATATAACTCTACCCAGCAAAGCTATCATTTAGAATCGAAGAAGAGCTAGTTACTATAAGAAAACGCTAAAGGAATTCATCACCAGAATTACAAGAAACATTATAGGGATTTCATTAAGTAAACAACAAAAGATCAAAAGTATGAATAAGAAAATATAGCAAATAAAAAAGTTCTCACTGACAAAGGAAAACATTTAGTAAACACAATGGATCAAACAAATATAAAGCTAATACAAAGCTTACAAGGCAAAAATAGAACGATCATGTATAATTACAATAAATTAAGGGACACCCACAAACACATGCACAAAAGAAAAAATGAGAAAAAAATACAAATGAAGGGGTAACTTTAGAATGTTAAAACTTAAGTGACAAGCAGCTTAAAATAGACTGCTGTCAACAACTTGGTATATGTGAGCTACATGGTACCACAAACCAAAACACAAGATAAACAAAAAATGAAGAGAGAGGAATCCAAATGCAACACTGTTAATCATCAACAGACAAGGGAAGTGAGAAAGAGAGTAAGAAATGAAAACTACAAAAACAATCAGAAAGCAATGAATAAAACTGCAATAACTACACACCAATAAATAATTCCTTTAAGTGTAAATGAACTAAATGCTCCTTTAAAAAAACCATAGTGTGGCTGAATGGATAAAAAAACAAATCCTGTACATAAGCTACCTACAAGAGACCCACTTCATATCAAAAGACACACAGACTGAAGGTAAAGGGATGAAAAAAGTTATTTCATGCAAATGAAATAACAAAAATAGCTGAGGTAGCAATACTTAGATAAGCTAGACTTTAAAATAAGGGCTGTAATAAGAGACAAAGGACATTTCATAATGAGAAAGGGGTCAATCCAACAAAAGAATATAACTCTTGTAAACATCTATAAATCCAATGTAGCACCTAAATATATAAAGCAAATATTGGTGGATATAAAGGGATAGACTGATGAACAGTGGCCTTAAATGATACATTAAACCAGATGGACTCAATTGATATTTTTAGGACTTGCCCAAACAGCAGAATATATGTTCTTTTCTTTTTCTTAAAAATTTTATTTGTGCACTAGCCCGTTTGGCTCGGTGGATAGAGCGTCGGCCTGCGGACTGAAGGGTCCAGGGTTCGATTCCAGTCAAGGGTACATGTCTGGGTTGCGGGCATGATCCCCAGTGGGGGCCATGCAGAAGGAAGCCAATCGATGATTCTCTCTCATCATTGATGTTTCTATCTCTCCCTCTTCCTTCCTCTATGAAATCAATAAAAATATATTTAAAAAATTTTTATTTGTTTATTTGAGTGAGAAAGGGAGAGAGACAAAGGCGGGGTGGGGGGAGAGAAAGAGGGAGACAGAGAGACAGAGAAACAGATTTATTGTTCCACTTATTTATGTATTCTTTGGTTGATACTTGTATGTGCCCTGACCGGGGATCAAACCCACAACCTAGGCATATCAGGACCATGCTCTAACTAACTGAGCTACTAGGTCAGGGCAAATATACATTCTTTTCAAGTGTACACAAAACATTTTCTAGGATACACCATATGTGAGGCCACAAAACAAGTCAATACATTTAAGAAGGTTAAAATCATATCAAGCATCTTCTCTGACCACAAGGGTATGAAACTAGAAATCAATTACATGAAGAAAACTGAAAAACACACAGACACACGGAGGCTAAATAACATGACACTAAGTAATAAATGGGTTAATAACAAGATCAAGAAAGAAATCAGAAGATATTTTGAGACAAACGATAATGAAAACACAATGACCCCAAATCTATCAGAAACAGCCAAAGTGGTTCCAAAAGGGAAATTCACAGCAATACAGTCTTACCTCAAGAAACAAGAAAAATACGTCCTGACCAGTTTGGCTCAGTGGCTAGAGTGTAGGCCTGTGGACTGAAGAGTCCCAGGTTCAATTCCGGGCAAGGGCATGTACCTTGGTTGAGGGCACATCCCCAGTAGGGGGTGTGCAGGAGGCAGCTGATCCATGTTTCTCTCTCATGGATGTTTCTAACTCTCTATCCCTTTCCCTTCCTCTCTGTAAAAAATCAATAAAATATATTTTTTAAAAAGAAAAGAAACAAGAAAAATAAATAAACCACCTAACCTTACACCTAAAGGAATTAGAAAAACAAAGCCCAAAGTGAGTAAAAAGAAGGAAATAATAAATATCAGTGAAAACAAATAAAATAAAGTCTAAAATGATTACAAAAGATTAAATTAATAAAAAGCTGGTTCTCTGAAAAGAACCCAAATTGATAAGCCTTTAACCAGACTCATCAAGAAAAAGAGAGGAACCAAGTAAAATCAGAAAAGGAGAGCCGAAACCGGTTTGGCTCAGTGGATAGCGCGTTGGCCTGCGGACTGAAAGGTCCCAGGTTCGATTCCAATCAAGGGCATGTACCTGGGTTGAGGGCACATCCCCAGTAGGAGGCAGCTGATCGATGTTTCTAACTCTCTATCTCTCTCCCTTCCTCTCTGTAAAAAACCAATAAAATATATTTTTTTTAAAAAAAATTTAAAAGAAGAAAAAAAAAGAAAAGGAGAGGTGATAACTGTCACTATAGAAATACAAAAGATTATAAGAAAGTACTCTGAACAAGTATATGCCAACAAACTGGACAACATGGAAGAAATGGATAGATTCCTAGAAAAATATAATCTTAGACTGTATAAAGAAGAAAGAGAAAATCGGAGCAGATCAATAAATACTAAAGAAATTGAATTAATAATAAAAAAGTTCGCAACAAACAAAAGTCCTGAACCTGGCTTCACAGGTAACTTTTACCAAACATTCAAAGAAAAATTAACACTTACCTTTCTCAAACTATTTCAAAATAACGGAAAAGGAGGGAAGGCTGCCTAACTCATTTTATTCCAAAACCAAAGACATTCCAAAATACATATATGCTATATCCCTGATGAGGATAGATGGAAAAATTCTATAAAGAATATGAGCAAACCAAATTTAGCAATATGTATATTAAAAGGATCATATATCATGATCAGGTGGAATTCATTCCCAGTATTTAAGGCTTGTCCAATGTCTGCAAGTTGAATAATGTAATACACCACATAAACAAAATCAAGAATAAAAATTATATGATGCTATCAATAGATGTGGAAACACATTTCAAAATCAGCATTCATTTAAGATAAAAACTCTCAGCAAAGAGTGAACATACATCAATATAATAAAGGCCATATATGACAAACCACAGCTAACATCAGACTCATCAAAAAAAAGATGTCCACTTTTACCACTTTTATTTAAATGGTCTTGGAAGTCCTAGTAACAGCAATCAGACAAGAAAAGGAAATAAAAGGCATCCAAATTGGAAAGAAAGAAGAAAATTTACATTTTCAGATGACAGTATACTACATATATATAAAAAACTAAAGACTCCACCAAAAAGCCAATATCTGGATTCAGTAAAGTAGCAGGGTACAAAATTAATATTCACATATCAGTTGCATTTTAGTATAGCAGTTAAGGAACCATCAGAAAGAAAAATTAAGAAAACAACTCCACTTATAACTGCATCAATAAGAATAAATATAACCAAAGTGGTAAAGACTTGTACTTCAAAAAACCTATAAGACATTGAAGAAAACAACTGAAGACAACAATAAATGGAATGGTATGCCATGTTCATGGGTAGAAAGATTAAGATGTCCATACTACCCAAAGCAATTCCTATCAAAATTCAAATGGCTTTTTCACAGAATTAGAATAATCCTAACATCTGTAAGCAATCACAAAAGATCTTGAATAGCCAAAGCAATCTTGAGAAAGGAGAACAATGCTGGAGGTATCACACTACCTGATATCAAACTATACCACAAGACTATAGTAATCAAAACAGCATGGTGCTGGCATAAAAAAAGACACAGAGATCATTGCAACAGAATAGAGAATACAGAAGTAAATCTCAACCTATATGGCCAGGAAGATTAAAAATGGCGGCAGAGTAAGTGGATGCTGCACAAACTTGCTCCCAGGAACAAAGTGGTATTACAACTAAAATATAGAAAAACTTCCTGAATAATCAACAGAAAACTCACAGGAGAGAACCCTGATACCCAAGGACTGAAAGTGGAGACCACATAGAGACTGGAAGGAGGGGCAGAGGCACGAAAGGGTTGGTCAGGCACCCAGTGAGATATCTCAGCTGTGGGGGGTTGCCACTGAGAACTCTGGGATCTAATCCCCAAGCTGGGCCCCCCAGCACAGAGCACCAAAACTGAGAAGGGTACCCACATAACATCTGGCTGTGAAAAGCAGTGGGGTGCTGTCTGCCAGGGAGTAACAACTGAAAATTCAGGCACCCTCTTAAAGGGCCAATGCACTAAACTCCCTGTGGATCCACCCACCTTGTGCTCCGATAGAGGGAGGGTTGAAGCAGACTGGAGCTGTGAGAGCAGAAGCCAGGACTGGGGATCCAAGGGATAGAGCTCAGAAAACAGAAACACCAGCTTCCTAGGACAAATACTTCACTCAGGCAGCAGAGGACATCTTTCCCAAATAGACATCTGCCTTGCCTGGAGGTAAGACAGTTGACACACCCTATTGGAAAATACCTTGCCTGATGCCACTTAAGGGATTAAAATAACAATTAGCCTCCAGGCAGAAACAACTGCCCCCACCCTATAAAAAAAACCTCTCCCAACACCAGAAGATGATTGCCTGGGGGGCAATTCAAGTTGGAATCCTATCAGTCTGTAGGCAGAGGTGGTCTCTGGCGGCTTTGAGTCTATGGCAGATCTAATTAGAAACAGCTTTTACACTGTCATGCACTAGAGATTGAGAGGTGTAGAGGATCTACCTAATACAGTGATGGCGAACCTTTTGAGCTCAGCGTGTCAGCATTTTGAAAAATCCTAACTTAACTCTGGTGCCATGTCACATATAGAAATTTTTTGATATTTGCAACCATAGTAAAACAAAGACTTATACTTCTGATATTTATTTTATATATATATATATTTTTTTTTTTAAATATATTTTATTGATTTTTTTACAGAAAGGAAGGGAGAGGGATAGAGAGTTAGAAACATCGATGAGAGAGAAACATCGGTCAGCTGCCTCCTGCACACCCCCTACTGGGGATGTGCCCACAACCAAGGTACATGCCCTTGACCGGAATCGAACCTGGGACCCTTGAGTCCGCAGGCCGACGCTCTATCCACTGAACCATACCGGCTAGGGCTATTTTATATATTTAAATGCCATTTAACAGGGGGGTGGGGGAAGGACACATATGTAATACCCTTTGTAATACTTATTATAATATTTTTTTTTAAAAAAAGAATAAAAAAAAAAATAAATGCCATTTAACAAAGAAAAATCAACCAAAAAAAAATGAGTTCGCGTGTCATCTCTGACACACGTGTCATAGGTTCGCCATCACTGACCTAATACATAGTCAAACCCAAACAGAAAGCCAAAATGAGACAAAGAAACAACTCCCAAATGAAGGAAATAGAGAATTCTCAAGAAGAAGAGATAAATGAAGCAGAGATAAGAAATTTATCTCAATCAGAGGTCAGAGTAATGATGGAAAAAATGCTCAACAGCATGAAAAAAGATATAGTAACTATGAAAAAAGAACAGTCTGAGATAAAGAATGACATAACACAAATACAGAAAGTTGGAAGGAATACAGAGCCGATTATGAGAAGCTGAGGATTGAATCAGTGAATCAGAAGACAGCGTTGAAAATATCACTCAATCAGAGAACCAAAAAAAACAAAACAATTAAAAGACAGGAGAACAGCTTAAGGGAGCTGTGGAACAATGTGAAACGTAACAATATTAGAATAGCCAAGTGTGCCAGAAGAGGCAGAAAGGAGAAAGGCATAGAGAAGGTGTTTGAAGAAATAATGGCAGAATATTTCCCTAATCTGTTAAAGGAAAAAGTCACACAAGTGCAGGAGGTACAGAGAACCCTAAACAAGAAGAACCCAAACAGGCCCATGCCCAGACACATCATAACTGAAATACCAAAAAAAGACAAAGGAAGAATCTTAAAGGCAGCTAGACAAAAACAAACTGTTACCTACAAAGGAGTTCCCATAAGGCTGACACCTGATTTCTCATCAGAATCTCTACAGACCAGAAGGGAATGGCATGAAGTACTCAAGGCAATGGAAAGCAAGGATCTGAAACCAAGATTACTATATCCAGGAAGGCTATCATTCAAAATAAACAATCAAATAAACGGCTTTCCAGACAAAAAAAGGTAAAGGAGTACATCACCACGAAGCTAGCATTACAAGAAATGCTAAAGGGATTGCTGTAATGAGGAGAAGAAGAAACAGAGAGAGAAACCTAGCCATACAGAACTAAAATGGCAATAAATAAGTTCCTATCAATAACCCAAATGTAAATGGATTAAATGCTCCAATCAAAAGACGTAGAATAGCTATATGGATACAAAAACATGACCCAACTATATCCTGTCTAAAAGAGACCCACCTCAAAACAAAAGACACAAATAGGATGGGAGTGAAGGGATGGAAAAAAATTTTCCATGCAAATGGAAAAGAAAAAAAACCTGGAGGAGCAATACTCATACCTGATAAAATACACTTCAAAATGAAGGCCATCACAAGAAACAACAAAAGTCACTACATAATACGAAAGGGATCGATACAACAAGAGGATATAACCCTGGTAAACATATATGCACCCAATAAAGGAGAACCTAAATATATAAACAAACTTCTATAGCAGTGGTCGCCAACCTCTCGGACCTGATGGGCCACCAGTGGTCCATGGACCACCAGTTGGCGACCGCTGCTCCAAAGGTTTCCTTAAACCAGCAGTCGCCAACCTTTCGGACCTCATGGACCACCAGTGGTCCGTGGAATACCAGTTGATGACCACTGTTCTAGAGGACTTTAACGGAGAGATCGACAACAATACAGTCATAGTAGGGGACTTCAACACCCCTCCACCCCTCTCACTTCACTGGATAGATCTTCCAGACAGAAACTTAACAAGGAAACAGAGACTCTAAAGTTCACAGTGGATCAGATGAATTTAATTGAGATTTATTGGACATTTCACCCCAATGCAGCAGAATATACATTCTTCTCAAGTGCACATGGATCATTTACAAAGATAGACCACATGTTAGGACACAAAACAAGGCTACACAAGTTCAAGAAGATTGAAATCATATCAAGCACCTTCTCAGATCACAGTGCAACGAAATTAGAAATCAATTACAGTAAAAACACCCAAAAACATTCAAACACATGGAGGCAAAATAGCATCTTATTAAACAATGAATGGGTTACCAACGAGATCAAGAAAGAAATAAAAACCTTCCTGGAATCAAGTGAAAATGAATACACAACAACCTAAAATCTCAGGGACACAGCAAAGCAGTCCTGAGTGGGAAGTTCATAGCACTACTGAGAAGGCAAACCCCTATTCTGTAAAACTACTGTTTGGAATTCTCTGCTATTCTTTAGACGGCCTCTTATGCTGAAAAAATAAGTTTGCTTTCTAGCCCGCTTTAGCCTGCTTGAATAATGAGGAAGATAAACTTAGCTGTCTGACCTTGTAGGCCAGAGACCAGATACGCCCAATGCCATGCCAGGTGCATTTTTTAATTGGATAGAACTGTGTAGTTTTCAAGGCCACCAACAAGATAACCACTAAGCGAACAAAGGGCTGGCTCTTTCATAAAAAGGGAAGTTCTGCTTGTAGCTCTGCTTAGAATTTGAATTCATTTTCTCTGAGCCCACCACGGTGAATAAAGTGTAACTCCAAACTCTCAGATCGTTGCTTGGTTTTTCTCCGGTTTTTCTGTAACACTACAGGCATACCTCAAAAAACAAGAAAAGTTAATAAGAAACTATCTAACACTACAACTTAAAGAACTAGAAAGAGAACTATAACAAAAGCACAGAGTAAGCAGAAGGAAGGAAATAATAAAGGTTAGAGCAGAAATAAATAACAGAGTCTAAAAAAATAATACAAAAAAATCAATGAAACTAAGAGGTGGTTCTTTGAAAGGATAAACAAAATTGATAAACCATTAGCTAGACTCATCAAGAAACAAAGACAGAGGACCCAAATAAATAAAATTGGAAACAAAAGTGGAGAAGTAACCACTGACACCACAGAAATACAAAGGATTGTAAGAAAATACTATGAACTACTATATGCCAACAAGCTGGACAATGTAGATGAAATAGACAAATTCCTAGAAAAATACAGTCTCCCAAAATTAAATCAGGAAGAATCAAAACACCTGAATAGGCCAGTAACAAACCAATATGGCCAATTATTCTATTACAAAGGAGGCAAGAATATACAAGGGGTAAAAACAGTCTCTTCAATAAATAGTATTAGGAAACCTGGACAGATATATGCAAAATAATGAAACTGGATCACTTTCTTACATCATGTAAAAAGATAAACTAAAAATGGATTAACTACTTAGTGTAAGACCTGAAACCATAAAACTCTTGGAAAGGAAACACAGGCAGTAAATTCTTTGACATTGCTCTTAATAATATTTTTTGGAAACATCTGCTCAGGCAAGGGAAACTAAAGAAAAATAAACCAATTGGACTACATCAAACTAAAGTTTTGCACAGTGAATAAAACTATGAACAAAACTAAAAGGCAACCTACTAAATAGGAGAAGGTATTTGCCCATGATATACTCAATAAGAAGCTAATATCCAAAATATATAAGGAACTCATAAAATTTTAACACTGAAAAGAACCAAACACTACAATTAAAAATATGCAGAGCACCCAAAGAGATTTTTTCAAAGAGAACATATAGATGGTTAATCTACATATGAAAAATGTGCAACTTCCTTAATATGTGAATAATTCTAAACAATATATGCACTGAAGCATTGTTTACAATAGCAAAAATATGAAAGCAATCTAAGTTTCCATCAATAGATAAAAGGATAGCCCAGCTGGCGTGACTCAGTGGTGTAGTGTCAATCCATGAACCAGGAGGTCATGGTTTGATCCCCGATCAGGGCACATGCCAGGGTTGCAGGCTCAAACCACGGGGGAGGGGGGGGGGGGGGGGGGGAGGTGGTGGTGGTGGTGGTGGTGGTGCAGGAGGCAGCTGATCAATGATTCTCTCTAATCATTTATCTATCTATCTATCTATCTATCTCTCCCTCTCCCTCTCTGAAATCAATAAAAATATATTTTTAAAAAACAGACAAATGGATTAAAAGATGTTGTACATATATACAATGGAATATTACTAAACCATAAAAAAGAAGGAAGTTTTACCATTTTTTACAATGTGGATGTACCTAGAGCAGTGGTTCTCAACCTTCTTAATGCCACGACCCTTTAATACAGTTCCTCATGTTGTGGTGACCCCCAATTTCATTGTTACAAATTGAAAATAATTAAAGCATAGTGATTAATCACAAAAACAATATGTAATTATATGTGTTTTCCGATGGTCTTAGGCGACACCTGTGAAGGGGTCGCGACCCACAGGTTGAGAACCGCAGACCTAGAGGATGTTATGCTAAGTGAAATAAGTCAGACAAGCAAAGACAAATACTGTATAATTTGAATTACATGTGGAATCTATAAAACAAAATATACGAACAAACAAAACAGAAATTAACTCATTAATACAAAGAACAAATTGATGGTTGCCAGAGAGAAGGAGGGTTAGGAGGATAGGTGAAAAAAGTGAAGGTATTAAAAAGTACAAATTGCCTGTTATAAAAAACAGTCATGAGGATAGGAGATCTAGTCACTAATATTGTAAAAGCCACTGTGCTGTCACACGGGTACTAGACCTATCAGGGTGATCACTTTGTAAGTTATATAACTGTATAATAACTATATTGTACACCTAAAACAAATATAATATTGTATGTCAACTGTAATTGAAAAAAATTTTTTAAGAAAACAAAGAAATACTGCCAAGTTAGAAGGCATTCAAAGAAATAACATAAACAAAACAAAAATAATTATGACACATGAAAGACAAGTTATCTAACAAAATAAAGAACATGTTAGTTAAGGGCCTGATACAATTTACAATTCTATTTTTCCTATATCACTGCATATTAGATGGCTTCTTCATAAATACAATTTTTGAAATATTTGTGAAATAGACAATGAATAAACCAAGTCTTTCCTCTGGCATGTATGATTTTTTAAATTGGTAATTTGGATGTAGAAAACATTTGTTTTACCTCAAGACATACTTCTTGTTGGTACTGCTACAACTTTGTGCCCTATAAACATAAAAAGTATTTTAGTTTGAAGGTACAATACCTGACAAAATGGAAAAAAATACGGTTAATTTTTAATTGAATATGTTGTTAGTGAGTATATTTCTAACAAAAGTTCTGTTTTCACTGGAAATCTATGAGAACTAAATTCTCTACATACAATTTTAAATGTCAGATAATTGGTTTACCACCCCAGTATTTTTGGTTTCATAAACCTCAATCCTTACTTCTTCACTATGCATGTATTTCAGGTGTCAGGCAGTGTAGACTACATTCCTATCACAATCAGGTTGATAAGGTAATAATCACCTGGGATTGTGAGCCATCATTGTATCTTATTAAACTTGTAATAAATATATATCTAATCACAAAATGCCTGAAACCACTGTGCTGTCAGGTGGTAATAAAATAAGGAGAAATCAAGATGAAGAGAGACAGCAGTCTTAAATAACTACAGTTAAAATATCTTACTTGAACATATTGCTCTGGTCCTTCTTAGGGCCTTTGGAAAAAAACCCAAACTAGGAATGTAAAGGCATGTTTACACCAACATTATAATATTGGGGTAAACATGCCTTTACATTTGATGCACATAAAAAACACGCAAAATACATTAATCATAAAGTATAATATTCTACTAAAAATACTAAGTATCTTTGAACCATCAACAAAATACTACCAGTAATGTCCATTTATGTTATGTTTCTCCATTCCATGCCCTCCTCCCTCTCTCCCCATCCTCAAGTAATCTGTATTTTAAAATTTTAAGTTTATACTTTTATTGGTATTTGTAAATTATAGTTTAATGATTGCTGGGGTCCAGCCCCAGCGGTCCAGGGGTTCCCAAAGGTGTGGACAGAGTCGGCGAAGAATGTCTTACACAGAGACAGCATTCAGAACTCTCTAGCTCTCTTCTGTCTCCGTGGATCTTCCTGTGCCTTGCTGAGGCCACAAAGATCCTGAGGCAAGCTGAGCCTTTATTTTTTATAGTCAGAGGTAAACAAGGTAGTGGTTACCAAAGTTACACTGTTCTTGTGAGTTTCACTTGTTTACACTGTTCTTGTGAGTTGCACTTGTTTTTGTTCTTCTTGCACTTCCCTCAGCCCATTAGCTTCCCAGGTAAAATCTAGGGAGCGTTATAAGGTCAAGCCTAATTATGCTTAAGAGGACTGTGCCCTCTAAGCTGGGACTTGTTTGTGACTTTGCCAACAGGTCAGTCCGAGGTTTAACCCTATAGCGGCTCCCCACAAATGATAAATGACACATGTAACCTACAGACAGCTTAACCTGACTTTTTTAGTAAAGTGTACAGTTTTCTACTACATGGTTTTTTGGTGGTTGTTTTTCAGTTTATTTTTAAATCTTTATTGCTAAAGGTATTACATATGTCCTCCCTCCCCCCCCCCCCCCATTGATCTCTGACTCAATTTTGAGATTCTTTTCCAAGAATCTGTCCATTTCATCCACTGTCCAGCTTGTTGGCATATAGTTGTTCATGGTATTTTCTTACAATGCTTTAATTTCTGTGGTGTCATTGGTTACTTCTCCACTTTCCTTTCTGATTTTATTAATTTGGGGAATCCTCTTTGTTTCTTGATGGGTCTGGCTAAAGGCTCATCAATCTTGTTTATCCTTTCAAAGAAGCAGCTCTTAGTTTCATTGATATTCTGTATTATTTTTTTAGTCTCCATGTTATTTACTTCTGCTTTAATTTTTATTATCTCCTTCCTTTTACTTATTCTGGGCTTTTCTTATTGTTCTCTATTTCTTTAAGTTGTAGTGTTACATACTTTATTAACTTTTCTTGTTTTTTGAAGTAGGCCTGTAATGCTATGAACTTCCTGCTCAGGACTGATTTTGCTGTGTCCCTGAGATTTTAGGTTGTATGTGTTCATTTTCACTTGATTCCAGGAAGGTTTTTACTTCTTTCTTGATCTCGTTGGTAATCCATTCATTGTTTAATAAGATGCTATTTTGCTTCCATGTGTTTGAATGTTTTGAGGGGTTTTTACTGTAGTTGATTTCTAATTTCGTTGTGCTGTGATCTGAGAAGATGCTTGATATGATTTCAATCTTCTTGAACTTGTAGCAACTTGTTTTGTGTCCTAACATGTGGTCTATCTTTGTGAACGATCCGTGTGCACTTGAGAAGAATGTATGTATGTTCTGCTGCGTTGGGGTGAAATGGTCTATAAATGTCAATTAAATCCAGTTGATCCAGTGTGTGCTTTAGATTCACTGTTTCCTTGTCAAGTTTTTGTCTGGAAGATCTAGTGAAGTCAGAGGGGTATTGAAGTCCCCTACTATGACTGCATTGTTGTTAATCTCTCCGTTAAAGTCCCCTAGAAGTTTTGTTTATTTAATATATTTAGGTGCTCCTATATTGGGTGCATACATGTTTACCGGAGTTATATCCTCTTGTTGGATGGATCCCTTTAGTATTATGTAGTGACCTTTGTTGTCTATTGTGATGACTTTCATTTTGAAGTACATTTGTCAGATATGAGTTCTATTGCTACTCTAGCTATTTTTCTTTTCCATTTCCATGGAAAATTTTTCCCCATCCCTTCACTCTCATCCTGTATGTGTTTTGTTTTGTTGTTTGTTTGTTTTTGTGAGGTGGGCCGCTTGTAGACAAGCTGTCCTCCTGTTTTTTAATTGATTTATCTTTTTGTTTCTCTGAGTGATTTTTTTCTACCCTGTCTTCTGATTCACTGATTCACTCCTCAGCTTCCCCTAATCTCCTATGTATTCCTTCCAATGTGTTCTTAACTTGTGCTATGTTATTTATTTATGTTTTCATAGTTACTGTATCTTTTCTCATACTGTTGGGCATCTTTCCATCATTATTGTGAACTCTGTAAGAGATAAATTTCTTATCTCCATTTCATTTATCTGTTCTTCTGGAGAATAATCTTGTTCTATCCTTTGGGGGTTGTTTCTTCGTCTCCTCATTTTGGTTGCCTATTTGTGTTTGTGACTATGTATGAGGTAGACCAACTACGTCTCTAAATCTCTAGTGCAGAAAGGACAGTGTCAAACGCTATACATGACTAATTAGGTCAGATAAAGACTCAAAGTCTCCAGAGACCGCCTCTGCCGCAAACTGGATTCAGGTAACTGCCCATAGGTTTGGCCAGTTTTCCCAACACGGTGGGGCAATTGCTTCTGCCCAGATGCTAAATGTTATTCTCGGAGTCTTATTGGGCCTCAGAAACTCCACACTGTGGGTCAAGGCATTTTTCCAATAGGGTGGGTCAACTGTTTGCCCTTCCCCACCCCCTAGCCCCCCCCCCCCCCGCCCCGAGCAAAATTACCTGCAAAAAAATTATCTGCTTGAAAAAAATCCCCCCCAGCAAGAGGAAAAGACCCAGCCCAGGTAACTGGGTGTTTGCATTCTAAGCTGTGTATCCCCAGAGCCCCCAAAACTAGGTTCTGGTCCCACAGCTCTAGTTCACTTTGACCCCCTTCTGGGAAAAAAAAAAAAGAGGGGGTGCCCAGGGATTTTTGGGTGTTGGGCCTTTAAGCGGGGGCCTAAATTTCCCGGCTTCCATCCCTGGAAAAAAACAACCCTGCTGCTTTTCAAAGGCATGTTATAAATTTACCAATCTCAGTTCTGGGGCCCCCTGCTGGGGGGGCCCCGCTTGGGGATTAGACCCCAAAATTTCCCGGGGCAACCCCATACAGGTGAAATTATTTTCCAGAAATTTAGTTGCTGTCATAGCAGCCCTGCCAACACTTTCGGATTTCCACTCCTCCTAAAAAGTCCCTAAAGTCCCCACGTTCAATTCTCAGTAATTAGGGTTCTCCCCATTGAGTTTTTCAGTGGATATTCCTGCAGATTTTTTCTCGAATTTTAGTTGTAAATTTCAGTTTGGGCCCGGGGAGCATGTCCCTTGCAACACCCCCTTTTTTCCATTGGCCATTTTAAACCCCCT
>NW_005871224.1:1145633-1158177 GCF_000147115.1 Myotis lucifugus | reverse complement strand
AAAAAAAAAAGGGGGGGTGTGTTTTTTTTGTGGGGGGGTTTTTCTCCCCCCCCCCCCCTCCTAGGACCCGGGACCCCACACCCCTTGGGGGGGGGGCCCCCTCTCCCTCCAATTTGGGGGTGGGGGAAAAGAGGGAAAAGGGACTTTTTCCCAGTTTCCCCCTCGTGGCCCTCCCCCCCCCCCCAAATCTTCCCCTTCCCCGGTGTTGGGGCGGGGCGGGGTCGTGGATTGGTGTGCTTCAATCCAAGAGGAATCAGAAGAGCAAAACAGTTTGGAAAGGCCAGAACTATTAGTGGTGGAGGGAGGAGGAAGGTCCAGAGGGTGGTAACTGGGTGAAAGGATTGCCTTTCCCTGCATGGGATCCTCACAGCCCCTACAGTCTGGCAGGCAGGAGCAGGCTGCAACCTCCACAGGCAGGTCTGGGGCTGCCAGATGCTCCAGGAAGGAGCTGAAGGAAGCTCACAAAGGCTAGCCCTCCACGGAAAGGACAGCATTAACCCCCAACTTCTCTGTACTAGAGTGCAGCAGAGTGACCTCCACTAATAGCAGTTTGCTTGTGATTCATGCTTGATCCCTGTCAGCTTCTTCTTGATGGCATCCTGGAAAACTGGCATAGAGCATTTTGCTTTTAAGGTATGAAGAATCGAGGGCCCAGAAGATAAAGACCAGGTCCTCCTTCTTGCTCTCCTTGGTCTCATAAGTTGCATCATCCAGGGTGTAGTGGCAGCTGTTCAGCAGCATCTTGACAAAGATGGCATACAGGTCACCTACAGTCTGGCCCACATCACCTACCAAGATCTCCTTTACCTTCTTCAGAATGAAATTCTTATCTTACTCAGGCAGAAGAGCACCAGCTTTTGGTTCTTTTTCATGTCCTCTGGTGTGGAGGACTTACACACCTTCATGCCATTAAACACTTTGACTCCATCATAGACAGCCACACTGGAGGTCATGTTTTTGGAAGTGAAAAGGAGACAGCCAGGATAGTCTAATAAGATGAGAGCCACTGCATTTGCTACTGGGAGCTAATTGCATGTGTTGTTGCAAATGCCAATATTTCATTTTTTGTGGCTGAGTAATATTTCATTGTTTATGTACCACAACTTTATCTAATCATCTATCAAGGGACACTTAGGTTTTTTCCATGTCTCGGTTATTGTGAATAATGCTGCAATGAACACAGGGCTTCTTGTATCTTTATAAATAATGACTTTCAATTTTTTTCAGGTAGATACCCAGAAGAGGGGATTACTGGGTCATATGGTAGCTTTAGTGTAATTTTTGAGGAAACTCCAAACTGTTTTTCATGGTGGCTGCAACAATTTACATTCCCACCAGCAGTGTGCAAGGTTTCCTTCTTCTCAACATAGTCTCCAATGCTTGTTATTTCCCGACTTATTGATAAAATCCATTCTAACAAATGTGAGGAGGTATCTCACTTACAACTAGCAATGTTAAGCATCTTTTAATATATCTGTTGACTATCTGCATATCTTCTTTGGAAAAGTGTCTGTTCAGGGCCTCTGTACATTTTTAAATAAGACTGTATTTTTGTGGAGTTGTATGGCATCCTTATATATTTTGGATATTATTTTGAATATTTACTACTTGTCAGAAGTATCTTTTGCAATTTTCTCTCATTAGGTTGGTGGCCTTTCTGTTTTGTTGGTGGTTTCTCTTCCTGTGCAGAAGCTTTTAGTTTGATGCAGTCCCATTTTTAAATATTTTTTTTCTTTTAGTTCAGTTGCCTTTGGGGTCAAGTTCACAAAAATCCCTGTGAGACCAAAGTCCCTAAGTTTAGTGCCTAGGTTTTCTATGACAGTGGAACCTTGGTTCTCGAACTTAATTCACTCCAGAAGGCTGTTTGAGAAACCATTTGCTCGAAAACCAAATCACTTTTTCTCAGAAGTAATATAAGTTGAATTAATTCATTCCAGACCCCAAATTATTCCGTTTTATGCTTTCTTATTTACAGTGCAAGTCTAAATGTATTGTTTAATCTATAAACATTTTAAAAACAAAGAGGACAAAAAATATAAATGAAAATTTAATAAAAAGCAAATGTACAGTAAAAAATGAAAATTTATAAACACACTAGTGTTAGGTCTGATCAAATAACTGAATCAACAGCCCCTCGGCTGGTAGCTGACCTTTAGACCACTTCACAACTAATATTCCCTTTTGCCTAGACCAGGGGTGGGCAAACTTTTTGACTCGAGGGCCACAATGGGTTCTTAAACTGGACCGGAGGCCCGGAACAAAAGCGTGGATGGAGTGTTTGTGTGAACTAATATAAATTCAAAGTAAACATCATTACATAAAAGGGTACAGTCTTTTTTTTTTTTTAGTTTTATTCATTTTAAACGGGCCGGATCCGGCCCGTGGGCCGTAGTTTGCCCATGGCTGGCCTAGACCATATACCACTTGCTAAGACCATTATCTTTCCCCTCAGGACTCGCCCAGAAAAAGGATCTCTGACTCCCTGTCCCTGGGTGCTGGTGCCATTTGGGGGCCCAGCCCATCTAGTTTTACAGGTGGCCTAATAAATTTATAATCCCTTACCACATTGGCCTTGTGCATACCTCTTTCGGTGACCCTAACATTTGGCATGAGAGTTCTGCGGGGAAGGGGAGCCAATGCCACACCTTCAGTCACTCTGAGTTTGCTAGTCAGAGAGCAGTAAGCAGTGGCAGCTCAACCTAGGCTTACCTCAGAATCCTACTCCGTGACATGATTGCTGTCCTTGATTAGGCCTCCCTCCCTTATGGGCCATCCTGGAATTCTTGCCAAAGTGCCTTATCCACAATATAAATTAGACAATGATTCACACTGGCACAAGAATGGAACTTTTGATTTTAACATTCTCTGGGTCTTAGCTCAAGCTCTGGCCAAAGTGCCTCATCAACAATATAAATTAGACAATGACTCACAATGGCCCAAGAATGGAACTTTTGATTTTAACATTCTCTGGGACTTAAACAATTTCTATCACTGCAATGGGAGGTGATCAGAGATCCCCTAGATCCAGGCCTTCTTTACACTCTGTAATCATCCTTCTCTGTGTTAAACCTGCTCTACTTATCAAATCCTACTTCTCCACTCAAACCCCCTTCTGCCAACTCCGAAACTTTACACTCTGAGGCTTCTGAACGTCCCTCCCCAACGTATCAGGTCCTTCAGACCCTTCCTTTGACCCTTTTGATTCTCCATTTCCCTCCAGGTCCTCAGAATTTACCTCCTTAGTGCCTCCTCCAACCACACCCATCTTTGGACTCCACCTCTTCTTCTACCCCCTCATCCTCCTTACCAAGCCCCCCTCTTACACATTTCAGGACAGCCCAGGTCCAGCCCCCTATCCTCTCCCTCCGAGAGATGGCCAGGGCCAAGGGTATTGTCCAGATACACATTCCATTTTCCATGCCTGACCTCCCATAGATTTGAGAAGCATCTTGGGTCTTTTTCCACTTACCTGACCACCTTTACAAAGGAATTTGAGTACCTGACCCAGTTCTATGACCTGACCTGTCACAACATCTACGACAACCTGTCCTCTCTAACTCCAGAGGAAAAGGAGCACATCTGGCTAGCAGCTAATGACCATGCCGATACCCTATATAGATAGAACATAGCAGTCTACCTGGTTGGTGCTGATAGGGCCCCCCAAACTGATCCAAAATGGGACTATCAGGTCAATTCTCAATTCTCCAGGGTGCCAACTCTGTAGCCATATAACCACCTGTCTCATTGCCAGACTCAAAATGGATACCACCTCCCCAGAGTGAACACCCATTTTATATCCTAATTAGCCCCCAATATATGCCACAAAGTTCAAAATAGACACAGGAACACAAACCCCTCACAAACCCCTCAAAAAGACCTGGCCTTTAATAACAGAGACAAGGAGACCCAAGTCAAAAAAAAAAAAAAAAAAAAAAGGAAAGATCAGGCCGAGGCTGAGGCCCAAAAGAAAGCCTTTCAGCTCATAGCTAAACACTAGTAAATTATCTTCAGGGGCTGAGACTGTTTCAGGTGTGTCTGGAAAGCCGATAAAGATATACACTGAGTGGCCAGATTATTATGACCACCCCATCAGTACTTTGTTGGGCCACCTTTTGCCTTCAATACTGCGGCGATTCTTCTTGGCATTGACTCCACGAGATGTTGAAAGGTGATGCGAGGAATCTGACACCATGCCTAATGAATAGTACTGTCCAGTTCTGTGAGATTTGATGTATTGTGGAACCAGCTGCCTGATGGCTCTTTTAACTTCGTCCCACAAATGCTCAATTGGATTGAGATCTGGTAATTGTGAGGGCCACCTAAGCAAGGTAAAGTCTCCCTCATGTTCTTGAAACCACTCCTGCACAGTACGAGCACTGTGGCATGGCGCATTGTCTTGTTGGAACAAGCCATCTCCATTGGGATATGCCATCAACATGATAGGATAAACTTGATCAGCAACAATACTTAGGTATGTTGTGCTATTCAGACGTTGTTCCACACAAATTAAAGGGCCCAAATCATGCCAGGAAAACATGCCCCAAACCCTAACACTGCCCTCACCAGCTTGAAGGGTTGTACTCATGCATGTGGAGTGCATGCTTTCATGCTGTTTCCGCCAAATTCTCACTCTGCCATCTGCATGATGCAACTGGAAACGTGATTCATCGGACCACATGACTTTTTTCCAATGCTCAACTGTCCAATCCTTGTTTTCCTGTGCGAATTGGAGACGTTTTATCTTGATAACTACAGACAGCAAAGGTGTTCGAACAGGCCTTCGGCTTCCATATCCCATACGATGCAGTGTATGGCTAATTTGCCTACAAATGTCAGGTGGTCATAATAATCTGGCCACTCAGTGTATTTTCCCCAGCCATTAGGGTGTAGCCGGGGTAAGCTATCCTTTTCCCATGCATTCCTAATTATGCCAGTAAGCCCTGCACCCCTCTTGGGGTGAGATCTCTTAGTATGCCTGGGGACAACTATTTCATATGTTACTATGTCTTCCCCTGGTGAATACTGAAATTAACCCTGACATTTGGGCCACTCAGGGCAGGATAGTGAAAACCATTACTGCTTCCCCAGTTCAGGTAACCTGGCTGATAAAGCTTCATTCAACAAAACCTCACAGATTCTTGGGTGAGTTGACTATCCAAAATATATTGACTGTCATGGCTCCTATCTTTAGACAGGCCCCTAATCATAGTAGTCCTAGCCTTAGTCTTCAGCCCTTGCTTATTAAACCTCCTAAACCGCTTTGTTTCTTCTTGTATTGAGGCTTTCAAGCTAAAGATGGTACTCCAAACACAACCCCAGATGGAGACAAATGCCATTTTCCATGGACCCCTAGCCTGGCCTCCTCTAATGGGACCCTGACAACTGCTCCCCCACAAAGACCACTGTCATTAGGAAATAGCCAGAGAGGTCATTGCCCCTGCTCCCAACAACAGTTGGGGTCTCCTAATCAGAGGGGAGACTGGGAGGAGTTAGCTTGACAAGTAGGCAAACAGACCAGTGGTCCAGAGGAAAACAAAGGCAGGTGGAATGTAGGCAGGGACAGACACAGCAATTTGAGCAAGCCTAACCATAGAAACCAACCATACAGAAATAACAATGTTTTCAGACTCAAGAGAGGGAGTTATGTGAAACTAGGGAGGGGCTGCAACAATAAGTTGGGCGCATAGAAACAAAGAAAGTTCAGGTCTATTGCTGGCCAAGAACACTTGAGATAACCAATAAGCTGGTGACATGGGTAGATATGGAGCAGGCTTGTAGCAAATATATACTCTAAGACTACAAGGCTTCAGTGGAAACCCATTACTATGCCCCATCCCCGTGCAGAGTCTGAATCTCCTTGTACTAAATGTTCTACAATTTTGCTTAAATCTTCTGGTCCGAGATTTCATTCTTCTGCTTCATGGGACTTGATCTCAAGAAAGGGAAGGGACCTCGGCTCACGGTTTAGGTTATCACTTGTACTCAGGAAATACCACCCCTAGACACTATCATAGCCTCCTTTTGTTCCCAGGCCTCGTCGTCACTCTGACAGAGAAGCAAGGATTTTGGCTCTGAAGGAAAACAATCCCCTTTCAGCTAAGACCTTATGCCCCTCTTTCCCTGTAAGAATTCAGTGCCAAAAATCCTTTAAAGGGGAATATAGACCCTGAGACCCCAAAAGCAAGGATGATGGGCCATGTAAGGTATAGAAACTCACTGGGCCAGAAAGCTCCAGATGCCTAGCAAGGGGCAAAACTGGGAAAATAAGAATCTCCTCCCAGGTAACCTATCCTCCCCTTTCATATCACTAGTCAGGCAGCTTATCCCCCTGATCATTTCCTCCCTAAAGAAAACATAAAGGCCTTAGTTGTATCTCAGCTCCAGAATCAGAAAAACAACAAAACCAGACAAGTGATGCTGTGGTAGCCTCAGGACCAGCTTTTACCTCCCAAGTCACTCAACAGGACCTTCTAGCCTTCACCAACCAATCTCTTGGGGAAATCATGCTGCTGTAACCCCTTGCTCCAAACATAAGAAATCTATACTGTTCCAGCAACTTCACAACCAACATTCCCTTTTGCTTAGACCATATTCCACTTCCTAAGACCACATTCCACTTGCTAAGACCATTATCTTTACACTCAGTACTCCCCCAGAGAATTATCCGCCCAAAAAAAAGACCGCCTAGAGTCCTTTAAAATTTCTGACTCCCTATACCTGTTGGTGCCATTTTGGGGCTCAGCCCATCTGGTTTTAGAGGTTACCTAATAAATTTATAATGCCTTACCACTTTGGCCTCGTGCATTTCTACTTCGGCAAACCTATCAACTAGAACTTAACTTTAATGTTGAGAACTATTAATAACTGAATACGGAGAGGAGGGATGTTATTGTTTCCAAAACCATGTCTATAAAAATGTTCTTCTAAAGTTATTTCATCTCGTTGCTCCAGTAGAACTTGCTTCAGGCTCACCGGGTCTATGTCTCACAAAAAACCTATCCAATGACGTTTATTTTTGCCTGGTTATTAGCACTTAAGTGAAGTGAAACACTGCATTGCCATTGAACAAGTTTATCACACGGTTTGCTACTTGCCAGGATGATAATTCTCAATAAACCTTTACATTTCTCCCCATTTCCCAGGCATTTGCCTAGATCTGTAAAGTAGGAATATCTTCCCTACCCTCCTCCCTCTTATGAAAACAGATCCTCAGCTGCTGTTTGTTGTTCCTCCCTCTGAAGGTCTTACAATTCCTCCATGGTCAGCTCAGTGTTGTACTACTCCACCAACTCCTCCACATCATCATCATCCACCTTGAAGCCCAAGGACTTCCCAAGACACACAATATCCTCCACAACAGACACAGCCCTAAAAGTCTCTTTCAGCAATAGACTCAAGCCACAATTTCGTCCAGGCTGATTGCATAGTATTGGAAGACACTTTCTCCCATGCTTTGTCAATGAGCCTCAAGCAAGTGAAAATATTAAAATGTTCATTCCAGAAGTACCTGGAGGTTAAATTCATTTCAGAGGTCACCTCAATACACTTCTGAAACAGTGCCTTTGTGTAGAGCCCTTTAAATTTAGAAATGAGCTGCTGGTCCATGGGCTGGATGGGAAGAGTTGTGTTAGGTGGCAAGAACCCAATAGAGATGAAACTGTACTCCTCCATCAACTCAGCCTCCAAGCCTGGAGGGTGGAAAGGAACCTTGTCCATTATAAGAAGTGCCCTGAGTGGCAAGTATTTTTCCCGGAAGTATTTCTTTAAATTTGGGGCAAACACTTCATGAATCCGCTCAATTAGATTTGCGGTGGAGTGCGGGAAACGTGTAAACTCGGGCCGATTGTAACTGCGTATTACCAAATATTTGTTTGTTTGCCGTTCACAAATATACCTACCTGCGTATGCGAACCGTTTCATACCCATTGGGGTAATAGGTATCATAAAAATCCCTTGTAAGTAGAGAACACTTTATGGCGCTGGTCGAGTACAATACCGTTAGGGTACCAATGTATTGTTTTCTCATTTTATAACCAATATCCCTGGATATCTCACCATGCAAAGAGAATAGTTATTGAGAAATACTTCTTGTGTCCGGACGTCTTTAGTTTTGAGTTTTGTGAATATTATTACGTGTTTAAACTAACTCTGATTTTGCGCGGGAAACCTAAATAATTGCCCGCGCCATCTTATATTTTGGCGGGAAATTCACCTGACACCGTAGTGATAAGAAGTGCCCTGAGTGGCAAGTATTTTTCCCGGAAGTATTTCTTTAAATTTGGGGCAAACACTTCATGAATCCGCTCAATTAAAAATTGGCCAGTTAACCAAGCTTTGCTATTAGCCCTCCACAACACATTCAACTTGTTTTTCAGAATTATTTTCTTGAAAACTGGTGGGTTATCACAATAGTAGACAAGTAGAAGCTTCAATTTAAAGTCTTCACTCACTTTCCCACATAACAATAAGGCCAGCCAGTCATTGGCTTATGTTTTGGCAATGAATTTTCCTCCTATGTGATGTAGTTCTCTAGCATTTTCTACCAGAAGAGGCCTGCCTCATCATAATTGAACACAAAATTATCAGCAACTACTTTCTTAGAACTACAGCGTCCCCATTCCTCACTACACTATAAATGCAACTTTTCATTTCTTAATTTACAAAACCGACCCTACTATCCTTTAACAAATCACTTTCTGCACCTGTTCCATGGGTGATCTCAGGAGGTCACTATGCAGCATCTTCACTTTTTCACATATCATTGTCCCTAATTGCTATCACTGACTGTTTTTCATTTATCTAAATCAGGGGTCGGGAACCATTTTTTTTTTTTTTTGCAAAGGACAATTTGGATACTTATAACATCGTCTGTGGGCCATACAAAATGATCAACTTAAAAATTAGCCTCCTGCATTTGGTCAAAAATTTAATTAACTCACCAGTAATGCCTTGGCAGGGCCAGATCAAATGATTTCTTGGGCCTTATATGGTCCTCCTCAGGCTGGACATTCTCCACCCAATCTAAATAAAAAATAATTTTTCTACCTCTTCAATTGAATGTGATCTTTGTTTCCTGAGCACTGTCACACACATGGTAACATCAGCACTCTTGGTAGCCTTTTTGTTTTAAAATTAAGCTAATCGTTGATTTTCCCATGTCATACTCAATAGCCAGATCAGACACAGGGCACCTCTGTCACACTTCGCAATTCTTTCTTTTTGAAGTTCTATTGTCATTCTCACAACTTTCCTTTTCACTTTGCTGTTAGCACTAACCTTCTTAGGACTGTGGTCATTTGGTGTCCATTTTTAATAACTAGAGGCCCAATGCACAACATTAGTGCACTGGAGGGGGGGGGTCTCAGCCCGGCCTGCACCCTCTCACAGTCTGAGACCCCTCAGGGGATGTCCGACTGCCAGCCCCAAGGGGTCCTTAGCGCCGCCACGGAGGCAGGGGAGGTTCCTGCCACTGCCACTGTGCTTGCCAGTCTTGAGCCCGGCTTCTTCCAATCCATGATCATGAAATATATTTTCATTACTTTATGTCTTCAATTCCTTTCACTAATGTATTATTAGTTCTCAGTATACAGGTCCTTCATCTACTTTGTTAAGTTTATTTCTAGATATATTATCCTTTTTGTTGCAACTGTAAATGGGATTGTTTTCTTCATTTCAATTGTGATATTTCATTGTTAGGAATATATTGGATATTTGTACCTGATTTTGTATTTTGAAACTTTAATGTATCTTTTTATTGTTTCTAAGTTTATGATGGAGTCTTTAGAGTTTCCTACATATATAATCACTTGCAAACAGTTTTACTCCATTTCCAATATGGATGCCTCTTATTTCTTTTTCTTCCCTGATTGCTCTAGCTAGAATGTTCAGTACTATGGTGAATAACAGTATCAAGAGTGGACATCCTAGTCTTGTTTCTGATTGTAAACATTTGAATGGGTTTGTTAAGTAGCAATAAGGTATATAAATGTCCAAATTTTCAGGATAGCCAAATATTTTCCAAAACAGCTGTACCAATTTACAACCCTATGGACAATAAATAAGAGTTACCACTATCGCCCTACCTAGTTTGGCTCAGTGGATAGAGTTTCAGCCTGCAGACTCAACGGTACCAGGTTCGATTCTGGTCAAGGGCACATGCCTGGGTTGTGGGCTCGATCCCCAGTGGGGGGATGTGCAGAAGGCAGTTGATCCAAGATTCTCTCAACATCAATGATGTTTCTAACTCTCTCACCCTCTCCATTCCTCTATGAAATCAATAATATATACATATATATGTATATACACATATATAATTTATATTTATATTTTAAAGTTACTACTATCCTATCTAAACCTTCTTGAGCCCTTGGTTTTGCCAGAGCAATTTTTAGCAATGTAATGGATACAGATGTTTATCTCCCTGTCACAATTTGCATTTCCCTAATTATTACCATCTTTTTGTCTGCTTCATAATGTTTTAGTACTATTTTTATTTCTCCTCTGTTAAATCCTCTGCTTACATTCTTGGGCCAGTTACCAGGTATGATATTACTACTATCTTTTAATATTTAATATTTATTGGCTATACATGTATCCTTGTCTGCAAGATTCCTGGTTATGTCTTGCTCTTTCGTTTCTGTTGGGTGGCCTTTTCTAATTTAATTTTTTTATGGTACTTAATAAATTGTATCTAACAATCCTTAGTCAATCCTTTGTTATATGAGTTGCAGGTATGTTTTGTGGCTTGACTTTGCTCCTCCTGACTTTAACACAAACAAATTCTTCTGTTCTTTTTTTCTTTTCTTTTATGGCTAAAGCTGAATATATTTTATTTGAGAAATCCTTCCCAACCCCATGGTAATGTGTGGAATAGTGAGGCCTCTGGTGGTAGAGAAACCTTCTTCTGTTCCACGCTATCTATGGGCATGGAGCTGTACCACAGCAGTACAATGATAAAAATACTTATTAGGAATGAAGATCTCAGAAAGAATATACACAGGCTTACCACAGAAATATTCAATGTTTGTTTACGAACAACCACAATAAAACAAGTATCACAATAAAGTTAGTCACATGAATTTTTGGATTTCCCAGTGCACATAAAAGTTATGTTTAGTATACACTGCTGAAGTCTAGTATGTTATAGCATTGTTAAAAAAGTGTACATATGGTAATTAAAAAATACTTTGTTGTGAAAAAATACTAACCATTATTTGAGCTTGTAGCAAGCTGTAATCCTTTTTCTGGTGGAGGGTCTTGCCTTGATATTAATGGCTGCTGATTTATCAGGGTGGTGATTGCTGAAGGATGACACATGACTGTGGCAACTTCTTAAAATAAAACAAGTTTGCTGCATTGATTGACTCTTCCTTTCACAAAGGATTTCTCTGTAGTATGTGATGCTGTTTCATAGCATTTTACCCACAGAAGAAGTTCTTTCAAAACTGGAGTCAACTCTCTGAAACTAACCTGCTACTTTAACAACTAAATTTATGTACTATTCTACATCCTTAGTTGTCATTTTAACAATCTTCACAGCGCACTCACTAGGAGATTCCATCTCAAGAAACTTTCTTTGATAACCCATAAGAAACAACTCATCAAAGTTTTATCATGAAATTGCAACAATCCAGTCATATCTTCAGGCTCCATTTCTAATCCTAGTTCACTTGCTATTTGACATCTACAGTTACTTTCTCAACTAAAGTCTTTTTTTTTTTTACTTTCTACTTGAGTTTTTTTTTTATTGCTAAAAGTATTACAAAGGGTATTACATATGTGTCCCCCCTCCCCCCCGCCCTTAACAATCCCCTGGCCTCCCTTACCCCCAGTGTCTTATGTCCATTAGTTATGCTTATATGCATGCATACAAGTCCTTCGGTTGATCTCTTACCCCCCTCCCTCCTGCCCCCCAACCCTCCCTGGCCTTCCCACTGCAGTTTGAAAATCAGTTTGAGGAAGCTCTGCCTCTGTATCTATTATTGTTCAAAAGTTTGTAATGGTCTTTATTATCCATGAATGAGTGAGATCATGTGGTATTTTTCCTTCATTGACTGGCTTATTTCACTTAGCATAATGCTCTCCAGTTCCATCCATGCTGTTGCAAATGGTAAGAGTTCCTTCTTTTTTACAGCAGCATAGTATTCCATCGTGTAGATGTACCACAGTTTTCTAATCCATTCATCTACTGATGGGCACTTAGGCTGTTTCCAGATCTTAGCTATGGTGAATTGTGCTGCTATGAACATCTGGGTGCATATATCCTTTCTGATTGGTGTTTCTGGTTTCTTGGGATATATTCCTAGAAGTGGGATCACAGAGTCAAATGGGAGTTCCATTTTTAGTTTTTTGAGGAAACTCCATACTGCCTTCCATAGTGGCTGCACCAGTCTGCATTCCCACCAGCAGTGCACAAGTGTTCCTTTTTCTCCACATCCTCTCCAGCACTTGTCATTTGTTGATTTGTTGATGATAGCCAGTCTGACAGGTGTGAGATGGTACCTCATTGTTGTTTTGATTTGCATCTCTCGGATGATTAGTGACT
>NW_005871224.1:1074407-1145005 GCF_000147115.1 Myotis lucifugus | reverse complement strand
CACACTTAATCAGCACCCAAGGATATCTTCCTATTGAGTTTAGATAGAGAGGGATAAGGAGAGCAAGAAACATTGAAAGTGCCCAGATGAGGCCCAGCTGTGAAGCAATGCAAGCTGCTGTGGGGCCTTGGGCCTTCTTTTGGAAGTTTTGGGTCTCTCTGACCGAGCTGCAGTTTGTTAGGTAATTTTAGATTGCAAAGGGCCAGATAATTCATATGCAAAAGCGTCTGCATACAGCTTGGGTGGGGCGGGGTCTCAGGGTATCAACAGGGCAGAACAAACAGCTATGGCTGATCCTCTGCCCTGCCCTAAGAGGTCCCAGGTCTCAGTGTCCCGAGGTAATCGCTGCCAGCACCTCTGAGAGAAAGCCGCACTCGATTTCCGGCCGATGCCAGACAGTCCAATTTCTCCCCATATGAGTCTGGGTCCCAAGAGACTCACCCGGAACTGGAGTTCAGAGCTGTCGGGAGCTTGAGACTCCCTCCCGACTGAAAAAGACAAACCACGTCCTCAGTTGCCAGCCCTTTCCGCGTGCACCTCCATACATCTGCACTTTCCTTCTGCACCTCCTCTGAGTCTCAGTGTGCTTTTCTCTTTCCTTCTAGTTGTAGAATTTCCACTCAGCCAGCCTTCCTGTGGTTCTGGATGATGTCCATTTTGTCTTTTAGTTGTATTTTTGAAGTGGTTGTGCGAGGCAATTTCAGGTGCTTACCTATGCCGCCATCTTGGTTTCTTCTCTCTTTGAATTATTCTTCAGCTTAAGGGAATCTTGTGGCTGTTTTAATCTTTTATCCAGACCACTAAACTTTGGTACATATGAGCAATAATGCTGTTCTGCTTTGTTATCATCCATGTGTTCACTGGAACAGCAGTTTTAATTTGCTTCAAGTATTTTTTATTTTGCATTTACAACTGAGGTAACTGGTGCAACTTTTTTTTAATATGCTTTCTTTTGATTTAAAGTGAGAATCAAGTAACTTTTCCTTTCACTTCAATACTTCAATACCATTGCAGTGTTAACTAGCCTAATTCCAATATTTTTATATCTCAGGAAATAGGGAGGACCGAAGAAAGAGGGAGACAGAACAGCTGGTCAGTGGAGCAAAAAGAACACACCTTTATCAATTAAGTTTGCCATTTACAAGGGTGCAATTCATGGTGCCCCGAAAACAATTACAATAGCAACATGAAAGATCACAGATCACTATAACATACTAGTATACAATAATGAAGAAGTTTGAAATATTCTGAGAATTACTGAAATGTGAAAGACGCACAAAATGAACAAATGCTGTTGGAAAATTGTGTTGATAGAGTTAACTGATGCACGGTTTCCACAAACATTCAAAATAACATGAAGCACAACAAAACTATGTATGCCAGTAATAGGAATGCTTGCTCAGAGTGAATTATTCTTAAGATTATAAACTACATGAGATAACTGGTCATAACAATTTGCAACTTGCTAGGTGACAAAAGTAGCTGAGTAGATGTACTTTATGGAGAAAAACTCCGTATTAAAATATTTAGTGAAAACAAAAACTATCAGTAAAAGGCTCTGGGAAGTTAAGGAACTGCCTAAAAGGTGAAGGGATACTTTACATGTTGTAGAAAAATTGAGTGAAATTAAATTACTAGGAGGAAAAAAAGAGCAATAACTTAATCTAACTGGGGGATCCTTGGCATCACGAGAATTCCTATCCTCAAAAAGTTTAAATCTGTTGATGTCCAATAACCCACATTTCATATGAATCATAGTACTGTCTTATAGCACAAGGCTAGAAAGGTAAGTCATCTATATTTTCTCAATTTCTAAAGGTTAAGTCTGCCGGGAGCCGGTCCATCCTTGCTGCTTGACAGTCGCTGCAGAGAAGAAACATCTGCACAGCATATGTTTCAAGGGACCTGGTGTATATGGCATACTGTTCTTAATATGTTTGCTCCCCTTCTTGGCGCTATGTGTTTTAACCAAGGTCACCTCTCCGAGAAAGATTGTTTCCCCAGGTAGGAATTTTCCCCTGAAGTTAGGGAGGGAATAAAACCCCTCAACTAAGTGTTCACTTTAACTAAGAACAATTACACGTAAGCTACATAATCTTTACTCCCTGGAATGGAGATAAGAAACAACACCCTAACCTTTGGAATGGAAATTGACGGGATTACGGTCAACTGGTATAAATACAGATGTAACAAGACAACCAGAGACAGAACCTAGAAACAGAACCTAGCGAGAGAACCTGGCTGAAGAACCTAGAGACAGAACCTAGACACAGGACTTGGCTGGAGATCCTCTACAGAACCTAGAGACAGAACCTAGGGAGAGAACATGGCAAAAGATCCTGGACAGAACCTAGAGACAGGACTTGGTTGGAGATCCTAGACAGAACCTAGAGACAGAACCTAGCGAGAGAACCTGGCTGAAGAACCTAGAGACAGAACCTAGAGACAGAACCCAAAGACAGAACCTACAGACAGAACGTAGTGAGAGAACATGGCAAAAGTCCCGGGACAGAACCTGGCTACAGAACTTGACTGGAGAACCTAGACAGAACATGGCGGGAGAACCTGGATAGAACATGGTGACTGAACCTGGCTGGAGATCCTATCCAGAACTTCGCTGGAGATCCTGACCAGAACTTCACTGGAGATCCTAGACAGAACTTGGTTGGAGATTCTGGCAGAAGAACCTGGCTATGATGATCACCGGAACACTGTCTCCGTGTCATTCCTTCTTCGCCGACTCCGTCCACACCTTTGGGGACCCCTGGACCTGTTGGGGTTGGACCCCAACATAAGTCATCTATATTTTCTCAATTATCTTTTACAATTTAAGTCTATATTTTCTCAATTGTCTTTTACAATTTAAGTCTTCAATTCATCTATAATTGGTTTTAAAATTGAGGTAGAGAAAGGGTGTTTCTCACTCAGATGTAAAATATCCTGTTAATATTAAACTTTAAAAGTATAATATGCCTCTTTCATTGTATTTTATTTTATGATATAACTCCTGCTGAATATATTATCATCCATCCCAGCAATTTGTGTTAGATCTCGCTTTTAAAATTTTTTGAAAAGAACCAAAGAAATTTTTTTAACACACGAGATCATGAGAATTCTAGCTTCATATTACAGTGTTTTACAAATTATCATACTTTAAAAAGATAGATTGTAAAAACATGTAATATACAACTTCAAAATGCAATGGGTTAACCCTTTGAGTGCCAAACAATATCTGAGGAACTATGATAAATTGCCAAGGCATTTTGAGTTGAGGTTTTTTTATCTTTTTTATTTTTTTTTAAATTAAATCTTTATTGCTCAGATTATTACAGTTGTTCCTCTTTTTTCCCCCCATAGCTCTCCTCCACCCAGTTTCCACCCCACCCTCTGCCCTTACCCCTCCCACTGTCCTCATCCATAGGTGTACAATTTTTGTCCAGTCCCACACCCCTTTCCCCCCAAGAATTGTCAGTCCACTCCCTTTCCATGCCCCTGGTTCTATTATATTCAACAGTTTACGCTGTTCATCAGATTTTTTATTCACTTGATTTTTAGATTCCCTTGATAAATATGTATTTGCTGTTCATAATTTTTATCTTTACCTTTTTCTTCTTCCTCTGCTTAAAGAATACCTTTCAGCATTTCATATAATGCTGGTTTGGTGGTGATGAACTCCTTTAGCTTTTCCTTATCTGTGAAGCTCTTTATCTGACCTTCAATTCTGAATGATAGCTTTGCTGGATAAAGTAATCTTGGTTGCAGGTTCTTGCTATTCATCACTTTGAATATTTCTTGCCACTCTCTTCTGGCCTGCACAGTTTCTGTTGAGAAACCAGCTGATAGTCGTATGGGTAGGAAGGTAACTGACTATCTTTCTCTTGCTGCTTTTAAGATTCTTTGTCTTTTGCTCTTGGCATTTTAATTATGATGTGTCTTGGTGTGGTCCTCTTTGGATTCCTTTTGTTTGGGGTTCTCTGCGCTTCCTGGACTTGTAAGTCTATTTTTTTCACCAGGTAGGGGAAGTTTTCTGTCATTATTTCTTCAAATAGGTTTTCAATATCTTGCCCTCTCTCTTCTTCTGGAACCCTATAATTCGGATGTTGGTACGCTTGAAGTTGTCCCAGAGGCTCCTTACACTATCTTCATATTTTTGGATTCTTTTTTCTTTTTCCTTTTCCGGTTGGGTATTTTTTGTTTCTTCGTATTTCAAATCTTTGACTTGATTCTTGCGATCCTCTGGTCTGCTGTTGGGAGTCTGTATAATATTCTTTATTTCAGTCAGTGTATGCTTAATTTCCAGTTGGTCTTTTTTCATATCCTCCAGGGTCTCACTAAATTTATCGGCGGTTTCCAGAAAATTCTTGAAAAACCTTATAGCCGTGGTTTTGAACTCTATATCCAGTCATTTGTTTTCCTCCATTTCTGTCATTTGTGACCTGTTTCTTTGTCTCCGCATTTTTTATGCTTCCCTGTGTTGGCAGAGTGGCTTTGTGTGCAAGGTGTCCTATAGGGCCCAGTGGCTCAGGCTCCCCAATTACCTGAGGTGGACACTCTTGGTGCATCCCTTTGTGGGCTTTGTGCACAGTCTTGTTGTAGTTAAGCCTTGATTGTTGTAGGTATCACTGGGAGGAACTGACCTCCAGGCCAATTGGCTGTGAGAATCAGCTGTGTCTGCAGTGGGAGAACTTCTCTGCTGAAGACACACTTCTGGGGCAAGACTGGCTTCAGTGGGGCTTTGGTGCTCACTGAGTCTATCCCCTGAGTGTGTCCCTTATGGATCTGAGGAGTTGTAATCTGGTTGGTCCCACTCTGACCACTGGGTACACTGGATCTTGGATCTAAGGAGGTGCTAATTTAGCCTCTGCCTGAGGCTACCCAGCAGGAGCTACAAAGAGATCTGCAGATTCCCCTTCCTTTTTTGTGGTTTGGAGGTGCCCAGATGAGGATCAGCTGTGAAGCAATGCAAGCTGCTGTGGGGCCTTGGGCCTTCTCTTGGAAGTTATGGGTCTGTCTGGCCCACCTGCAGTTTGTTAGGTAATTTTCAGATTGCAAAGGGCCAGGGCATTCATATGCAAAAGCCTCTGCTTGCAGGCTGGGTGGGGCGGGGTCTCAGGGAATCAACAGGGTGAAGCAAGCAGCTATGGCTGAGCCTCAGCCCTGTCCTAAGGGGCCCCCGCGTCTCAGTGTCCCAGTAATTGCTGCAACCACCTCTGAGGGAAAGCCGCCCTCAAGTTCCGAGTTCTGCCTGCTGTCAAAAAGACAGCCGCATCCTCAGGTGCCAGCCTCTTTCCGCGTGCGCTCGAGCCTCTGTACCTCTGCACTTGACTTCCGAAGCTCCTCTGAGTCTTAGTGTGCTTTTCTCTTTCCTTCTAGTTGTAGAATTTCCACTCAGCCAGCCTTCCTGTAGTTCTGGATGATGTCTGTTTTGTCTTTTCGTTGTGTTTTTGAAGTTGTTGTGGGAGGCAGCAATCTCCGGTGTTTACCTATTCCGCCATCATGGTTTCTCCATTGAGTTAAGGTTTTTAAATTTTTTTCCCCACAAAAAAGAATGAACTACTAGCATCTAATAGTGACACTGCAGGAGGAGCGCGATAGCACTCCTGGCACTTTTGGCGAAAGACAAGAGGAGCGCGATTGTGCTCCCCAGCACTTTAGGGGTTAATTTTAAAGTGTCCCTTGAACATTTATGTAAAACGTTTTTTGTACTCATTGAACAGAAACTTATCTGGCCACTGGGTAAAGCTAGCAATAAAATTACTGATCCGCAATGTGTTAATAAAGTTTAATCCAATTACATTTATTGTAAATGGCACATTAAAGCTTTAACATTTGGTTTTAAGCCCTTTTAACTTTCATAAATTTGTTGCTGTTTTGTTCTTATATTTTGTTATTTATGTTAGTTCAATATTAAAATGCCCTTTTTATTTTTTAAGGTCTACAATTGCTTTACATTCCATGGATGCTAGTATATTTAAAGGTTTTCTAAAATCATTCTTTAGCCAACATTTCATTAACCATTGAGGTCAAGAGTGAAACAATATTATTCAAGTATCCTTTAGCTAAAAAATTTTTCCACCCTCTCATCATCGCTTTAAGTGTCCTTTTTTTGTTCAATTTAGAATTTTATATTTCAGATTTCAGTTTACTTTTACACTATCCATACTTTCAAGAGTAACGGAGGATAACATTTTGCTATAAAACCAAATATAGTTATTATTAATACTGCTAACAAACATTGACATAAATATTTTTGAGTGAACCTACATTGTTATTTACATTGAGTATATATCTAAGGATGGAATTGCTGACTCATACAATAACTATATTTTTTGAAGAACAAATTGTTTTCTAAATAGTCTGGACCAATTTAAAATTGGGTTGTCTTTTTATATTCTAGATTCTCAATTTCATCCCACAGATATATAGGCTTGTACTTATACCAGTACCACATACTTGATTAATGTAGCTTTCTAGTAAGTTTTAAATTCAGGATGTATGAGTCCTCCTGCTTGTTCTTCATTCTGAAGATCGTTTTGGCTATTCTGAGTTTCTTGAACACACACACACACACACTAGGGACCTGGTGCACAAAATTCGTGCACCAGGAGCGGGGGTGTTCCCTTAGTCCAACCTGTACCCTCTCCAATCCGGGACCCCTCGGGGGATGTCCAATTGCTGGTTTAGGCCCGATCCCAAACTGTCAATCGGACATCCCTCTCACAATCCTGGACTGCTGTCTCCTACTCACTCACCGGCCCTAACTGTGCTTCCTCCCACCCTAATTGCCCCTTGCTGCCTCTGCATGCCGGCCTGATCGCCCCTAACTGTCCCCCGCTGCCGGCCAGGTCACGGCCAAAGCCCCTCCCTGAGGGCCTGGTCACTCCTAACTACCCTCCATACCAGCCTGGTCACCCCTTACTGCTTCCCCTGCCAGCCCGGTCGCTCCCAACTTCCCCCTCTGCTGGCCTGGTCATCCTTCACTGCCCCCCCCAGCGCCTGTTCACCCCCAAATGCCCCTCCTGCTGGCCTGGTTGCCCCAACTGTGCCTCCTGCCAGTCTGGTCACCCCACACGGCCCGCCTGCTGGCTTTATCACCTCTCAGAGCCTGCTGTTCAATCGTTTGGTCGTCCCTCACTAACCCCCTTGCCAGCCTGGTCATAGGCAGCCATCTTGTGAGGGCATGAGAGTAAATTTGCATATTACCTCTTTATTATGTAGTATTTAAAGCCTTAATATTTAGAGTGTTACAGCTGTCCCCTTCTCCCTGCATTTTCTGCCACCACCCATTCCAGTCCTGCCCTAGGTTTTCATCACTCTACTGTCTGTATCCATAGGTAAGATATTTGGTTAACCTCTTCCCACTCCCCTTCTCCCCACTTCCCTCTGACACTCATCAGTCTGTTCCCTGCTACCATGCAATTCTACGTTATTCACCAGTTCATTTTGTTCATTAGACTTCTTGTTCATTCATTTTGAATTTTAGATTCAATTGTTGATAAATATTAGTTTCCATTTTATTTTTCATTTTTTAAGTCTCTTTTCCTTGTTTTTCTTTGTGTTCTTAAAATATATCCTTCAACATTTCATGTAATACTGGTTTGGTGGTAATGAACTCTTTTAGTTTTTTCTTGTTTGTGAAGCTCTTTATCTGACCCTCAATTCTAAATGATAAATTTGCTAGATAAAGTAATTTCGGTTGTAGGTCGTAACTATTCATCACTTTGAATATTTCTTGCCACTCCCTTCTGGCCTGGCAAAGTTTCTGTTGAAAAATCAACAGAGAGTTACATGGGCAATCTCTTGATAATTGCAAATTTCTTTCACCAGAAAGGGAAAGTTTGCTGTCATCATTTCTTCAGAGGTTTTCAATAAATTGCTCTCTTTCTCTTCTCCTTCTGGTACCCCCATAAGGTGAATGTTGATACACTTGAAGTTGTCTTCAAATTTTTGGATTTTGTTTCCGTTTGCTCTTCTGGTTGGGTATTTTTTGCATCCACATATTCCATATCATTGATTAGATTCTCAGAATTCTCTACTCTACTGTTGAATTCCTGTAAATGATTCTTTATTTCAGCAAGTGTAAGCTTAATTTCAGACCAGTCCTTTTATATGTCTTTGACATTCTAAGATCCTTGAAAGTCTCATGAAGATCCATGAGTAACCTTATAACCATGGTTTTAAACTCTGTGTCCAATAGTTTCCTTGCTTTCATTTCTTTCATTTGTGACATTAGTCTTCACATTTTGGCTGCTTCCCTGTGTCTATTTCTATGTTACTAGGTAGAGCTGTTATGTCCCATGGAATTGGTAGAGTGGCCTTGTGTCATAGGTGTATTGTATGGCCGAATCACTCAGCCTCCTGAGTCACCCAAGCTGGGCACTCTAGGTGCACACCTGTGTTGGCAGTTTGCAGTCTTGTAGTTGAGCCTTGATTGCTGTTGGTGTCACTGGGAGGTGTTGACTGTGAATACTAAATAGGACTACAGTGGGGGAGCTGCTGTGCAAGAAACACCACTATGAAGCAGGACTTGCTTCAGTGAGGCTTTGGTGCTTGCTGAGTCTGCCTCTTTAGTGTGTTGCCTGTGGATGTATAGAATTGTAATCTGCTATTGTCAGAAGCTGTCCACTGGGTACACTGGCTGGGATCAGTCACTGCTTGGGGCCACCTGTTAGGAGTTAAAGAGGAACTGCAGATGGCTGCTATTTGCTATTCGTATTGGGCTTGGAGGTGCCCAGGTGAGGCCCAGATGTAAAGAAAGGCAGGCTGGTGCTAGTGTGGGACTTGGGATTTCTATTATTAGGTTCAGGGCACACTATCACCAGCTGTAGCTTGTTTGAGAGATTTTAGCAAAGTCTGAAACTTGAGCCAGGACATGCCATTCATATGGAAAAACCTGCTTCAAACAGCTTGGGTGGGGATGCAAATTGGATGGGGCAGGGTCTCAGGGAATACCCAGGGTGGAGCAAATAGTGCGCTCCAGGCTGATGGGAGATGCATATATGGCTGCCAGTCAGCCCTGAGACAGGGGAGGTCACAGCACAGGAACGATGATCCCTGCGAGCCCCCTAGTGTGGGAGAAAGCTTACTCACCAAGTTCTTACCTCAATGCCAGATAATCCAGTCCCTCACTGTTATGTGTCTGGGTCTCCCAAAGACACCTAGTGCTGGGACACCTAGTAAGTTCATGCACCAGACCTTCAAAAGGAACAAGTGGGTCTCTAGCAGCCTCTGTGACCCTCAGACACAATGCCCTCTGGTTTTTAGAGCCCAACATTGAGCATTTCTCTTCCAAGCTCTAGAACTCTGGGCTGGGGGCTTGGGAGGCTGGGAACCCTTGCATCTCAAGAGCAGTCTCCGCAGAGATGATCTCCCTCATGATTAAAATAACGGTATACGTGGGTGTCATACCAGCCTGTTCAAAATCTTCACCCCTGCTACCAGTTTTAATGCACGCTCTTATTCAGTTCTCTAGTTATAGGACTTCCATTCAGCCAGCTTTCAGATGGTTCAGAATAATGGTAGTTCTGTATTTTATTTTTACTTTTGATGTCATTGTGAGTCGGCGAGTACAGTCATTTACTTACCCTGCCGTTTCAGTTCTCTCCCTCCATTTGAACATCTATATAAACTTCAGGATCAGAATAACAATTTCTGCAAACAAGCCAGGTGAGACTTTGATAGGGATTGTGTTCAATCTGTAAATCAGTTTAAGGAGCACTGCTATCTTAATTCAATCAATTATTCTGACCCATGAATATGGGATGTCTTTCCATTTATTTAGATCATTAACTTCTTTCAATATATTATAGATTTAGAGTAAGTTTTATACTTCCTTTTGATACTATTATAAATCGAACTCCATTTTTGGGTTGTTCATTACAACTATGTGAAAATACAATAGCACTCTGAATATTGATCTTCTGTCATGCAACAATGCTGACCTTGTTTTTTATCTCTAAAGAGGTGTTTTTTGTAGATTCCTTATGACCTTCTACATATGAAATCATTCCATCTGTCAATAGTATTATTTCCTCCTTTCCAATCTTGGTACCTTCTATTCATATGCTTGTACAACTGTCGTATTCAATATAGAATGTAAGTGGCAAGAGTAGATGATCCTTGTCTTGTTACTGATATAGGGGGAAAACCTTCAGTCTTTAACCATTATATATGATATTACAGGCCTGGTGCATGAGGTTCGTGAACTTGGGGGGAGGGGACGCCTCAGCCTCGCCTACGCCCTCTCGCAGTCCAGGACCCCTTGGGGAGCAGGCCTACGTGGGCAGTCAGACATCCCCAAGGGGTCCTGAGCACTGCCGCAGAAGTGAGAGAGGGTCCCGTCAGTGCTGCTGCACTCGTCAGCCATGAGCCCAGCTTCCGGCTGAGCGGCCCTCCCCCTGTGGCAGCCTAGTGACCACCAGGGGACAGCTCCTGCGTTAATTTTCTGCTCCTTGGTGGTCAGTGCTTGTCATAGCAACCAGTCATTCTGCCATTCAGTCGATTTGCCTGTTAGCCTTTCATTGTATAGGATTAGCTGTGAAATTTTTACTGATGCCCTTTATCATTTTAAGGAATTTCTAAGCGATAAGTGCTTTGTTTAATGTTTTCATCATGAAGGAACTTTAATTTAAACAGGAAATGCTTTTTCGGTATCTAGCAATATTACCATAGTAGAGGCCCCTTGCAGGAAGATTCCTGCAAGAATAGGGCTTCCTTGGGCCTAATTCCTGCAAGAATAGGGCTTCCTGCACCCGGAGAAAAGCAGAGTAGGAAGCGAAGCCTGCTGAAGAGGGCTTCGCTCCCTTCTCCGCTGCCTCGGCTCGGCTCCGTGTCCGCTGCCTCGGCTCCCTCCCTTCACCACCACTTCGCTCCCTTCTGCAGTGCTTGGCTTCCTTCCACACTGTCTTCAGTCTTCTTTCCATGCCTGCATATGCAAATTAACTGCCATCTTTGTTGGGTTAATTTGCATACTCACTCTGAATGGCTGCTGGGCATAGTGGAGGGATGGTCAATTTGCATGTTTCTCATTTACTAGTGTAGATGTTCTTCCTCTCTATTCTATTGATATGGTACATCACAATAATGTATTTGTGGATGAAAAACCAACCTTGCATTCCTGAGATAAATCCCACTTGGTCATGATGTATAATCCTCTATGTTGCTGAACTGGATTTTTTATTTTGTTGATTTTTATATCAATACTAGAGGCCCAGTGCATGAAATTTGTGCACGGGAGCAGGGGTGTCCCTCAGCCTGGCTTGCACCCTCTAGCAATCCAGAACCGCTGGCTCCTAACTGCTGGCCTGCCTGCCTGATCACCAGTAACCACTCTGCCTGCCTGCCTGCCCCTAACTCCCTCTGCCTCAGCCCCCACCACCATGGCTTTGTCAGGAAGGAAGTCAGACGTCTGTAAGATGGCCGGTTGACCTGGTCTAATTAGCTTGTTACCCTTTTATTAGTATAGATAGATTACACAGAATAGGATTGCTTAAAAGTGGGGGAGGCCTTTTTCAGCAGGAGGAGATGCTCTTGGCAGACAAAAACACATAATCCCTATATCTGGACAGATAGCCAGCCATATCCACTATACTGCCAAACTGGTCATTAAAAAATTGAATCACTTTCTTACATCTTACACCAAACAGCTGTTGCCCTTAAAACCCCTCCTCAGCCCCCACCTTAGGTTCTGCCTTCCTAGTTCACCCAGATTAGGTTCTGATTGGTCGGTTTCCATTCCAGTCAGTGTCAAAAGCTCTGCTTCCTAGGCAGCCATTGGCTCCTCACAGTTCACCCAGATTTAGTTTTGACTGGTCGGTTTCTATGCCAGTCAGGATCTCTGGGCCTGATCAGAGAGGTGAGGCTGATCAGCATGCCCTGCGGAGGCCTGGAGAGAAAGAGAGGCACGGCTACTGGCCAGGCCCAAAGAGAAAGAAAGAGGCAAGGGCTGATCAATAGCTGCCACGGAGGCTATGGATCAGACCATGCTTCTCTCCCCCCTCAGCAGTCAGTGCTGGGTCGCTGCAACCCAGCCACAGCAAGCCAGGACTGACTGCAGGACTGACTCCAGTCGGTCGAGCCTTCGGTCGTTTTGGATGTTACAGACCCTGGGTTTTTATATATTAGGATAAGTAGTCATGGATAACCCAACTCCTCTTCCAAGATGTCCTACTGAATTGATATGCCAGTAGAATGGAGAACAACGATTGAAGCTGTTAAAAATGATGGAGAATAACAGACATTTCAAGATTTTGCTTATTGTTGATAATGCTCCCAGGCATCTTCCTTTTACTGATGACATTCACCCCAATAGAAAAATGGCATTTCTCCTTCCAAACACCACCTTTTGATCCAACCAACAGATCAGAGAATCTTAGCAGCTTTTAAGATCTAATACTTGAAGAGGACCTTTGCCCTGGTTATTGTTGCAACTGAGGAAGACAATGATGCAATTCTGGAAGAATTACAACACCTATGACTGCATCAAGAACCTTGCTTGAGCTTGGGGTGATGACTCCAAGAAGTATACTAGTGGCATCCGAAAGGCATTCAAGAAGTTCGTCCATGACTTCAAAGAATTTGCCAAAAAAGAGGAGGTTGCAAAAATTAATAATGCTATGCTTGAGATGGCAAACAACTTTAACTTGGCTGTGGATGAGGATGACATTGAGGAGCTCCTAGAGGTGGTTCCTGAGGAATTGTCTGAGTTGTTGTTGGAACTAGAACAGAAATGTATAACTAAAGAAGAGAAAAGGAAACCGTAGGAAAAAAAATGCCCCTAAGAAAATTCAAAACAGAAGTTTTTGCAGATCTCAATAAGCTCTTTAAAAAGTTTAAAAATACAAATTCTCAAACTTAAAGGTTTTCATTCATAGAGAGGAATGTTCTTGGTACATTATCTGCATATAAGCAAATCTATGATGAAGAAACAAACCAAGGAAATCACCAAGGACATATTTCTGAAGATTGCCACCTCTTAAGGAGAGCCTCAGGCACGTGCTTCAGGAGGTATTTCAAAGAAAGCATTATCATAGAAGATGACAGCTGCACTGATGTTACTTCCCCTCATGAAGATATTGATGATCATGTCCCTGTGTAGGCCTAGGCTAATGCATGTGCTTTGTGTCTTTGCTTAAGTTTAAAAAAAAATTAAAAAGACTGTAGTCTAAGAATATAAAGAAAATATTTTTGTACAATATGTTTATTGTAGAACATTGTTACAAATTAAAATATTTAAAAAATTAGTTTGTAAAATAAATAAGTTACAGATAAGCTAAGGTTAAATAATTTTTTTAAATTTTAAATAAATTTAGTATAGCCCAAGTTTACATTGTTTATAAAGTCTACCGTAGTGCACAATAATATTTTAGGCAATCACAGTCATTCACCACTCACTCGCTAAATCACCCAGAGCAACTTCCATTCCTACAAGCTTCATTCATGGTAAGTGCTCTACATAGGCATACTATTTTTTCTTTTATAACGTATTTTTATTATTCCTTTTCTATGTTTAGATACACAAATACAGTAAACCCTGGATGTTGTAGACCAGGGGTCCTCAAACTATGTCCCGCTGGCCACATGGAAATACAAATATTGTATTTGTTCCCGTTTTGTTTTTTTTACTTCAAAATAAGATATGTGCAGTGTGCATAGGAATTTGTTCATAGTTTTTTTTTAAACTATAGTCTGGCCCTCCAACGGTCTGAGGGACAGTGAACTGGCCCCCTGTTTAAAAAGTTTGAGGACCCCTGTTGTAGACCTTGATTTAACAGGTTAAGCACCAAGCCTGTTTCTGTTTAGCCCATGATATCTGATTTCACCGATATGCTGGCAGCACCAGTGACTGACTGGTCTGGACGGAATGTACAGTGTCAGTCACCGGTGACTGACATGGCGCTTAACGTGTTAACGGACTTCTGATTTAATGGACAAAATTTCCAGTACATATGTCATGTGAAAATTAATACCCTGTTAATTTTTAAGTGCTTTTAACCAAAATTTGGGTATAATTAAATTAACAGGTTATTTTTGTTATTAATTTACCATTATTTTTAACAAATTTTAGAGAGTAGGCCATATGTTGGAAAAAAAACTCGAGTCACTTCACTAACATATGTAAACATTACATATCTACAACTATAGTCCATATACTGAAATCCAAGAGTCACAACTCGTAAACAATGTTTGGCTAATGATTATCACATGATCATACCACATCGCCTGCTGTAATTGGTTCTGTTGTCACATGGCATGGCTTTCTGCAGCAATTTTAATCCCTCCAAACCAATGTTAGACTGTGCTAAGTAATGTCCCAGCCATGCGCATTTGTTTACTCAAAGTGATTGGTGAATGCATGCGTTTATTAGACTTATTCAGCATAAATTTAAAATGCTATAATATATAAAACTTTTCTGGGAAATGAAACTTTTCCTACATACTTAATTTTAATTATACAAACATGTCTACATAAGTAAAAGCAGGTTAATTAATTTGTCAATTTTTTAACATACACATTCGGAAAACCTACTTTGGGTTTTAATGGACACCCCTTCACCCAAATTAGTCCATAATCTCAAGGTCTTAATGTACTTATTGTGTTATAATGTATAGAGTATTTAGTACAGTAATATACTGTACAAGTTTCTAGCCTAGGAGCAATAGGCTATACCCGTGGTCTGCAAACTGCAGCTCGCGAGCCACATGCGGCTCTTTGGCCCCTTGAGTGTGGCTCTTCCACAAAATACCAGGTGCGGGCGCGCATGTACAGTGCGATTGAAACTTCATGGCCTGTGCGCAGAAGTCGGTATTTTGTGGAAGAGCCACACTCAAGGGGCCAAAGAGCCGCATGTGGCTCGCGAGCCGCGGTTTTCCGGGCCGCAGTTTACCAACCACTGGGCTATACCATACAGCCTGTGTAGTAGGCTATGCCATCTAGGCTTCTGTAAGTTCACTCGATGTCTGCAGTCACAGGATCACCTAAGGATGCATGTCTAAGAATGTATCCCACTGTTAAAACATTGAACAACTCATGACTATAATCTCATTTTTTCAATTTGTATTGTATCAATCTTTTAAAATACAAAACTACTTTATTCCTGGAATAAATCTCAGTCATGATATGCCTTATTTTCCATGTTCCTGCATTCAATTTGCTAGCATTTTATTTAGGGTTTCTATATTGATGTTACAAGAAAGATGACTGTAAAATTCCTTTAGAAGTTTTGATATCAAGGCTATGCTGGCCTCATAAGAGAAACTGGAAAGTCTTTTTACCATCATCCAAAGAGTTTGTGTTTGCAAATGTAGTTATTCGTCCTTAAAAGTTAGAAATAATTCACTATGCCATCTGGATTTGTAGTTCACTTAGTGGTAAATATCTTTAATTATGATTGAATTTTATTTTATTTTTTTTTAAATATATTTTATTGATTTTTTACAGAATGGAAGAGAGAGGGATAGAGAGTTAGAAACATCGATGAGAGAGAAACATCGACCAGCTGCCTCCTGCACATCTCCCACTGGGGGTGTGCCCGCAACCAACGTACATGCCCTTGACCGGAATCGAACCCGGGACCTTTCAGTCCGCAGGCCGACGCTCTATCCACTGAGCCAAACCGGTTTTGGCAATTATGATTGAATTTTAAAAAACAGGTACAGACCATTTCTTTCTGCTATTTTTTGTTAATTTTAGTTGGTTTTCCACTTCAGGACAGTATCAAACTTTTCTTTTTTTTTTTTTTAAATATATTTTATTGTTGTTGTTTTTTACAGAGAGGAAGAGAGAGGGATAGAGAGCCAGGAACATTGATGATTAGAGAGAAACATAGATCAGCTGCCTTCTGCATACCCCCCACTGGGGATGTGCCTGCAACCAAGATACATGCCCTTGACCAGAATCGAACCTGGGACTCTTCAGTCCCCAGGCCAACGCTCTATCCACTGAGCCAAACCAGTTAAGGCAGTATCAAACTTTTCAATAGGACTTCAAATTTATAAAGAGTTTTCAAGTGTCTCTAATATTTGTAAATATGCAAGATTCGTAGTGCTCTTTTTATTCTTGATGAGTTTTCCTATTTTTCTTGATCATAATTACTATAATTTTACCCATTTAATCAAATACTTTCAAAGAACTGATTTTTGGCTTTGCTTACTTTATATCATATATAGTGTTCCCTTTCATCATTCCCTGTTAATATTATAATTCCATTGGGCTTGATTTGTTTTTCTAGTTCCAGCTTGCGATGAAATCTCAGTTGTTCAATTTTCAGTCCTTTTTCTAATTTTGCATTTAAAATCCTGCTGTAGTTGAATTCCACAAATTCTGATAAGCTCTCTCGTAATTACCATAGTTCAAAATGTTTTCTAACTTCCATTGTAATTTCTTCTGTCATCTGTAGGTTATTTAGAAATATATTAATTTCCAGGAGATTTCCTACACTTTTGTTGTTGAAAATTAGCTTAATTCCACTGTAGTCAGAATATTCTCTGAATGATTTTAATCCTAATATTTGTTGACACTAGCTTCATGGTCAATTTTTCCAAAAGCTCTATGTAGATGAACAGATGCAGTGTATGTCAATGACTACTTCTAATTTCTTAGTTGTGCTGCTCACAATCTTCCAGCTATTAAACATGAATGTTAAGGGTGACCTACTATGACTGTAGATTCATCTACTTCTTTTAATTCAATCACTGGGATGGTGTGGTTTTTTTTGTTGTTCTTTTTTTTCCTTATATAGCTTAAAGCTATGAGTGCATGATTTTCTTCTATTCCTGGTAGTGGATGGGTATTTCTCATTACAAAATGGCTATCTCTAGTAATGCTTCTTGCTTAGATAGTACCTTAATACATTACAAACATGAAATAAAGGGCAATTCTTGTTCTATTTTTCTAAAATCCAAGGAACAAAATTTTTTTACTTTTTCTAAAAAGTAAAAACTAAAAAAAGAAAACTTGAATCTAAGCTAGGTTATATTAACTTATTCAAGCAAACAGTTCAGAGTCAGTATTTGAACTCACAATCTTAAGACTCAAAGAAATCTCATAACACAAGTACAAATCAGGTAAGGTATTAAGAGACCGGTTTACCTTAAGGGGTATATAATGGTCCACAAAGTGACAAAACTTGACCAATCTGAGTCAGGAAGACAAGCTCATATTGAGCATGATTTAATCCTTAGGGTGGTCTAAATATGGACCAACAGCATCAGCATCTTCTAATTGCTAGTAGGGTATTGCCTTTACTTCAGAAAAATTTTATCAGTGTAATCCTATCCTATATAATAAAGGCGTAGTATTCAAACTGTCCCCTCGACTGGGCGTTGTCCTGAAAAGGAAAATGGGGGCGGAGGGGGTTGGGGGGACTTGCAACCTAGTTCAGTATCTGGTTAAAACTGTAGTTTCATTTCCCCACTCTCACTGACTTGGACAGAGCTGCACACTCTAACCCCAGGGCCCCGCCACAGCTGACTTGGGCGGAGCTGTGGAGCATGCCCCCAAGGACCCGCCAACACTGACTTGGGCGGAGCTTCGGGGACCCTTAGGGGCCTGCCACAGGAGGAGATATATAGGTCAGAGCCTCTCCACGAGTTCAGTTTAAGCTTTGGGCCTCTAGTAGCGTATAATAAAGCAGTATAAAATGCTCATAATGAAATATAGTTGTTTGTCAGCACTCAATGCCTAGTTACAATCACTTTTAAATAATTAAAACTTGTTTTTTTTTAGATCTCAGGGTATTTTTTCTCTAATCCTTGCCCAAGGGCATATTCTTATTGATTTTTAGAGAGAGACAGAGAGGGAGGGGAGCAAGAGAAACATTGATATTAGAGAGAAACATCAATCCGATTCCTTCCATTCTCATGCCAAACTGGATGGAACCAGAAACCTATGTGCCTGACAAGAAATTGAATCCGCAACCTTTTGGTGTACAGATGGTGCACCAACCATCTGAGCCACCAAGACTAAATCTCAGTATTTTTAACTAGTTCGCATTCATATTTCTAGAGTGACAAATTTTAGCCATTATCTATCAAGTTCCTCTAGAGATTAGGTTTTAACTCTTTTCTACATCCTATACTCCTTTGCATCACATTCGTGATTAAATCAATACTTAAGTTGTAATAGGCAAATATCTATATACTAATGGCCTGGTGCACAAATTTGTGCACATTGAAAGGAAATTAATGAGAAGAAATATTTTAATATCGCTATTCACCCTTTCTCTGTAATGGAAGTGTCAGAGATTAAAGAAAATTCATAAAATGTATACGAAAATAATACACAAATTGATTAATAAACAACAGGATATAACAACAAAGACATGATATAAAAACAAAAACATGATATAAAAACAACATTGATAAAAACAATGATTGATAAATTGATTAAACTTATTCTAACACTGAGGCCAGTGTCAGAGGGGGACAAATCAATTCTTGGAATCAGAATCTCTCCTCCGTAGATTCTGTTAATACTTCAGCTTCAATTATCTTAGGTCTTTTCATAAAAAATCTAGTACAAAGACTCCATTTACTATTAAGATTTCTCAGTAGCATGATGATCGCACCTATTTTCAATTCTAATTTATGACATGGCATTCCCAAAGGAGTAATACTTTTAAGAAATTCGATGGGAAAATTTTCCTTTTCAGCATCATCCGTTGAATCTAGTATTATTGTCAATTACACTGTCGTCCCTGAGTCTTAATGCCATATCTGTTCCCCAGCCTTTTTCACCATCTGGGAAAAGAATAGGATACGTCATTGCATCTAATGTAGGGAAAAGGATACTTGTTTAATTTTAGTGGCATTTGAATTATTGGGATCTGGTTTACAATGAATGAGCAAGTCCCTTTCAAAAGGAGGTCCTCCATCTTCACTTCTGAATATGATGGCAACTTCCGTTACATGGGGATAATTATATCTACCCGGGTCATTATTACAATCATATTTAATTGCCATTGTTACTTCTGTGAGATGCCACCACTTTCTTTCAGCTTCAGAATGTCAACAAAAACAACCAAATTCACAATCAACAATGACATCAAAACACAAGCCCGTGCAATTGGTGCCAGCGAAAGCTTTGTATGTATCACGCATGAGTGAGTCAATGTAGCCTTTTATATATATAGAACAAACTTAATTAAACCTGCTTTCTGACGTAGCTAAACTTTTTCCAGCCCAGTGAAGCACCCCAACTTCTCTTTCAGGTAATTGTCAGCAACACAGCAGTAAATATCAACATGAAGCACATTATTATTGTATATCACACAGGGAGAACAAAGGGTAAAACATTTAACTGCAGCAGTGTTTCACTATATTCTGGGCAATGAGAAAACCTTAAGTCATTTTCAAGGTCCACCATTTCTTACTTCTTTTCATTTGGGTCAAGTTTCTAAGCGTTCTAAATCTCCATTTTCCAGCTAATAAAAAGCAAATAGGATTCTACCAAGTCTCCTATCTACCTACTCCAGGACTTCTGTGAGGATCAAATGAGATGAGGCACGGGAAAATGCTTCACAGACATTCGGTTACAGTGTAAAGTGTTTCCACGTGATGCTAGTCGTCACTTGGGAGAAGCCAGGTGTTGCTACTTGATGTCATTACCCGGACGGTTGGACACTTAGCCTATTAGCCTTTCATATTAGCCTAGCACATTCTCAACCTTGGCTGCACATTAGAATCACCTAGGAATCTTTTTTAAATCCTGATTTCTGGGCCTCATCCTCCGGAAATTCTGTTTGTTACTAATGTTGTGGCCCCGCCCCATAACAAAGAAACAGAATTTCTGGAGGATGGGGCCCAGAAATCAGGATTTTAAAAAGATTCCCAGGTGATTCTAATGTGCAGCCAAGGTTGAGAACTACTGGCCTAGCATATTAGCTACCTATGGGGAGTGGGCCTAAGGACATCCTTAGGACATCCCCTGAGGGCTCCCAGACTGTGAGAGGGGGCAGGCCAGGCTGAGGAATCCCCCCTCCAACAAGTGCACGAATTTTCATGCACCGAGCCTCTAGTACATATATACATATACTGTCCAACTGCCAGTTTAGGCCCAATCCCTGCAGTTGGACATCCAACAGCTGGACAGCTCTCTTGCAATACAGGACCGCTCACCTGCCTGCCTGCCTGCCTGCTCAGTGCAGGTCATAGCGACCGGTCTTTCCGTCATAATGGTCGCTTAAGCTTTTATATATATAGATGCTTAAATGAATACTTGACATAAAAATAATCCTCTGGAAAGCCACCAAGGGTTATTCTTTCCTTAATAAAAAGTATCAGAAAAGGCCTCAACAGCTTTTGCTATAGCTTTTCCATGTCAACAGCACTATACACAGTAGAGCCTCAAAGGAGTACTATGGTACCACATTTAGTAGATACATACAGTGTCTCTGTTAAAGTGGGCAAATAGACATGAGCTATGAGAGGTAGGTAGGCCTAGAGGAGATATGTGAGAGATCTGACATACCAGGACTAATCATAAACACCCACAAACAACAAAGAAAACCACAACAGACCCAAGAATGACAGAGGGGGAGACTTGAAACCTCTTCCAAGATGTGGTCTGATAGCACAGCACATTATCTGGGTAGGGCAGCCTTGAAGGTTCTTGCCAAGGGACATTCCAGCCAGGGGTATAAATCTTCTGAAATCCCAAGTAAGCAGGGCAGTTGGTTCTTTCAGCCAGCTGAGCTGCCCACTCAGACTATATCTAAATGGATTCCTTTTCTGGAAATAAAACTCTTGCCTGCTTTTGCTATTTGTTGTCTTTTGTTTGAATTCTTTCCTACAAGCAAGGCAAGAAACTATACCAGAGAGGCCACCTCTAACATCGCTATATAATTAATGATTTAGAAAGATCCCTCAATCCTTAGAAATTTAATTAGTTCAAAAATTCAAATTATACCTGACCTCCCCAGAGAATGGTGGTGATTTCTCCTAGTTATTGCCTGACTACAATCTGTCTGTCCTATTTAGACTGGTAAAGTTAAAGAGGGATAGAAGTTACCTGAGACTACAGTAATACATTTTAGAGATAGGGATTGAAGTTTAATAAAGACTCAGAGAAAGTAAAAGTATTTAATTTAAAATATATGAGAGAATTAGAAGAATATGGCTATTTGTATTTTATATGTAATATAATCTCACTCAATTTAATGAGAAAAAATCTTGTGTATTTTTTTAATTTTTGTATTGATTTCAGAGGAAGGGAGAGGGAGAGAAACATCAATGATGATAATCACTGATTGGCTGCCTCCTGCAAGCCCCCTACTGGGCATTGAGCCGGCAACAGGGACATGTGCCCTTGACCAGAATTGAACCTGGGATCCTTCAGTCTGTAGCCAGATTCTCCATGCTCTGAGGCAAACCAGCTAGGCCTTGTGCATTTAAAGTTATAATTTATTTTCATTTTTATCAACTATCCAATATATTATTTAAAATTTGATCACATCAACTGAAATAAATTTCATCTGTGCACACCCACTATAAGAGAACTACATGATATGCACAGGCAAAATGCAGGGATGGTGCAATATTTTCATACCAGAATTAAAGATATTAAGTGCCAGATAGTATAATGGAGCTGAGGGCTGAGGTAAAGTACAAGGGTCAATAAGGTAAGCAGAGCAGATACTGGTGTATCTAAGTACACCAATTCTTAAAAGACTCAAAAGCATTTCCAAGAAGACACTGCTCATCCATTTCTGCCAAGGCAGAAGACTGAGAGTTAGGAACATTAATTTGATTAGGGTCAAATTCAGCATTTGTAAAAAATGAAGGGTAAACTAGGGCGGCATAAATCACAAAAGCTTAATTCATTGTAATCAGTCCTTCATTCAGATGCTTAATTTTTGCATTTTAAATAGCTTTCCTGTGAGATAAATTATCTTGAATATTCTTCCCCATTTGTCTTGCAAATAGTTCCGACATAGGTCATTTAAGTGAATATATAACAAAATTATAATGAAAAGAGTAGTTAAGTCCCAATCTAAAAAATCAGTCTATTTAAGTGTATATAATTCTTCTAGATCTTGACCACGCGTCAGTGTCTCACCAGACACCCAATCTGTTGGTGCCTTGATCTTGGGACTTCGGGCCTCCAGAACTACGAGAAATAGATTTAGGGTGTGTAACAGCCAAAACAAAACCTAGCTTGTCATAAAGCAACCTGTGCTGGCTTATGCTAGAAACTTCACCCTCAACATAGTAACGTGGAAAAGTGGAAGTCAAGTTTTCAAGTATAGCAAGGTTTTCGAGAGACAAAGCAAAAAGAATGGTTTCCTGTCCCGGACCCTTCCTGAACTTGCCCAAACTGGGGTAAAGTAGTTGGGGAAGGGACCATAAAAAGGATGGTCTTTTTAATCCCCCTACCCCCTAATTTACAAACATGGACTTCAATGTTGAAAAAAGACTATCTTTGCCTGTACCCAGCTTTCAACGTTAAATTACAGCAGCTCAACAGGTGCACGCTCCATGGTTGTGCTCCATGGTTGTGCTCCAGGTTGTTACATTAACAAAGGCATCTTGCTCGGGATTGTATGTTATTCCTAACCACACGCATCGAGCAACGCCTCCTCACCATCCGGTGAGATCCAGCTACCTATCCTGGCACCAGGTTCTGCAGCTGACTCTGATGAACACTCAAGGAAACTGGGTAACTGACGACCAACACTGGGGCTGGGGACTCCATTTCATCCATTAGCGCCTAAAAGTAGTACTCCGATGCAGACCAAAGCTTTACTTACCCGACAAGTAGGAAACCCTGAGGCAAAGTCCCTCCGCGGTCCGACTCTCGCGCCGGACGCTCCAGCCGGAGCCCAACACCGCTCCCCCTTAACCCGCCGCCGGCTCGGAAGGTGGGTGTAGACGCATCCTTTCGCCCTTCACAGAGTCTTCTCGGCCAGCTCGGACCCCAGCGCCTCCGTGAGCGCCTCCCCGAGCGCCTCTCGGCCAGCGGAGCCCCAACCGCCCTCTGCTCGCGCAGCGCGCCGATTCCTCGACCGGCCCGGCCCTCAGAGACACTCGCGGTCCCCGCGAAACTGCCAAACAGACGACCGGGCCAACTGCCACTCACCCGATCCTCTGGTCCGGTCCCCACGTACCTACCACAGCGCCCTCCGAGCGGCCGTTGCTTTCTCCACAGCCGCTTCCAACCGCCACCGCCGCGCACTGAAACGCTGCCGAGGGGGCTGCGCAGAGGTAAGCCTTCTGGGGCCCACCCCTCTGGACTCCGGCCAATGGCAGCACGAACGCGCGCCAGCCCGGCCAATCAGAGACGATCAGGTGGAGTGGGCGGGGAGAAAGCGGGCAGCGAGATGGAAGTTGCCTGAGGGGGCGGCCAGTTCTGGTAGCTGAGGGCTTTTTCCCATCAGCCCTTTGGGCCTAAAGGCCGAGTGGAGCGACCAGGTGCCCGGAGCTGATTTGAGGTGATTCCAGGGACGGTTAGAAAGATTTTCCGAAAATCACTGATGAACTTTTACAAAAAGCCGCCAGCTGGCCGCAGCTTGTCAATTCGAATTTTTAAAGTATTGCATGTAAGTGTCACATGTCTTCTTTTAAAAATACATTTTTATTGATTTCAGAGAGGAAGTGAGAGGAAGAGAGAGAAACATCAATGATGAGAGAGAATCATGATGGGCTCAACCTCCTGCACAACCCACACTGGGGATCCAGCCCGCAGCCTGGGCATGTGCCCTGACCCCGAATGCGGCCATGACCTCCTGTCCATAGGTGGAAGCTCGACCACTGGGCCAGGCTGGCCGGTCTAAATATCACATTCCTTGATTATGGAGTTTTTGGTAACTCCTAAAACTTTGTGGTCCAGGCCCAGTTTTGTTTTGTTGAGTTTCCTACATTGTTTTGTTGTGTTGAGTTTCCTACATTGTTTTGTCTCCTACATTGTTTAGTCATATTGTTTCCTACATTGTTTTGTTGAGTTTCCTACATTGCCGGAGGGACTCGCCTCACTAGGCCTCATCAGAGTTCATGAGACCCACTCTGCGGCCTCGCCATCTCCCTCTTGGTGATTATCAGGCTCTATGTCAGTGGTTCTCAACCTTGGCTGCACATTAGAATCACCTGGGAATCTTTTTTAAATCCTGATTTCTGGGCCTCATCCTCCGGAAATTCTGTTTCTTTGTTACTAATGTTGTGGCCCCACCCCATAACAAAGACACATAATTTCCGGAGGATGAGGCCCAGAAAACAGGATTTTAAAAAGATTCCCCGGTGATTTTAATGTGCAGCCAAGGTTGAGAACCACTGCTCTATGTAGTGACTGAGTACTCTCTGTGCTACATGCAGAAATTATAACCATCTACAGTGGGGCCTTGACTTAGGAGTTTAATTCATTCGGAGACCGAGCTCGTTAAGGAGCTCGTTAACTCAAATTACTCTGTCAACTCAATGCAAAAAATCAGCGGAGAGACAGCTGGTATCTCAAAAAACTCATTAGTCGGGACACTCGTAAGTCAAGGCCCCACTGTACTTCGATAAAGCCCTCCCATCACGGAAGGTACAGCTGCCTGCCCTGTACTGCTAATTACTAGTTACAAGAAAAATGAGACAAGGCCAGGAAATCTAGAAGTCTAGGTCGGTAACAGAATAACAGACTTCAACCCAGTGCGTTGCCAAAATATGGTCCAGGGGGTCTGCAAGGTCAATACTATTTTCCTCAGAGTAGGAAGATATTTGCCTTTTTCATTCTCATAGTCTCAGGAGTGTTCCATAGAATTTTCCAGAATGTGAGAATCTGGGTGTCTTAAACACCAAGGAAATGGGCAAAATTGTAAAACAATGCCAATCTTCCCATAATTCTTTATTTAGGAATATAATTGAAGGGTATACATAGGGTTGCCAAGAGAGAGATGACGTGTGGGAGGGAGTGGAAGGCAATCACATTTGACCTTTGGGCAACAGGGGTTTGAACTATGTAGGTCCATTTATATGCAGATTTTTTTTCAATTGACCAATTTAGTTGACCCAGCATTTCAAACCTGAGTTGTTCAAGGGTAAACCCCCTGTTGGGAATCCATACTGCTCTTCAACTGAACAGGAGGTGGGCACCACAACCCCTGAGTTGTTCAAGGGTCAAAAGAAAAATTGGAGCCAGATAAGGAATTTGCACTTCACTTAATCAATAGTAAATAGCCTTTAGAAATCTCATGTGTATTTAGGGTAATAGGATATCTTGTGTGTCATTTTAATAATCGTAATAATTAAAATTTACTGAGCATTATGTTAACCAAGTTCATTGCATGCAATATTTTAAATTTATTTCCACATTTGAAGTTGGACAATCTTTATTGGAAGCCCTGGTAGGTTACTTAATTAGCCACATCTTGAGCAAATTAGGCTACCTCTTAGAGCAGGGGTCCTCAAACTTTTTAAACAGGGGGCCAGTTCACTGTCCCTCAGACCGTTGGAGGGCTGGACTATAGTTTAAAAAAAAAAACTATGAACAAATTCCTATGCACACTGCACATATCTTATTTTGAAGTAAAACAACAAAACGGGAACAAATACAATATTTGTATTTGCATGTGGCCCGTGGGCCGTAGTTTGAGGACCCCTGTCTTAGAGCCACAGTGATTTATCTTTAAAACATATGGACAATAATATGTAATTTATTGAGTTCCTGGCACTGATCTAAGCACTTATCCAATTTATTTCAATGAATTTCATAACACACTACATGAAGTATTGCAAAGTCAATTTGGTATTTTATTTTTTTCAAAGAAATACATGAGCCTGGCCAGTGACTCAGTGGTTGAGCATCAATCCATGAACCAGGAGGTTCAGTTAGATTTCCAGCCAGGGCACATGTCCAGGTTTCAGGCTCAATCCCCAGTAGGGGGCATGCAGGAGGCAGCTGTTAGGTGATTCTCTCTCATCATTGATGTTTCTATCTCTCCCTTCCTCTCTCTGTAATCAATAAAAACATTTTTTTAAAAGGAAAAAAAAGAAATAAATGGGTAACAGATACAACATCTTATATACATACTAGAGGCCTGATTCACAAAATTTGTGCAACAGTAGCCCTTCCTTCCCCCCGGCTTCCCTCTGGCACCGGGGACCCGGGGTTCCCTCACAGCCCTGGCTTCATCTGGAAGGACATCTGGTCTAATTAGCATAGTATGCTTTTATTATTATAGATTTCCAGACTTGTAGTAGACACTTGGTAACTATTATTATTAAAATTTATAAAGCTAAGTAACATGAATGATCTTGTTACAAATCTTGTAGCCTTTTGTATCAGAATGTTTGTTTTCTTCCAATGAGATTATGTTAGGAAGAATTTTGATTCCCATCATCTTTGTCCCCTGGTATTACTCTTATAGTTATGTTGCATTACATGGCAAAAGGGACTTTGTATATGTAATTAAGGTCACTAATTAGCTGATGTTAAGATAGAGGAATTAGTCTGGGTTTTCCAGGTGAGCCCAATTTAATCACATGAACCACTAAAGTCAGCGGTTCTCAACCTGTGGGTCGAGACCCCTTTGGCGGTACATATCAGATATTTACATTACGATTCATAACAGTAGCAACATTACAGTTATGAAGTAGCAACGAAAATAATTTTATGGTTGGGTCACAACATGAGGAACTGTATTTAAAGGGCCAAAAGGTTGAGAACCACTGACTAAAGTCAAAATAGTAAGTCATAGAGATTTAGCAGAAAGGAACTTCATAGACACTTGAAGCATGAGAAGGATTCAACCCATGGGTGTTGGCTTGTGCATAGAAGTATCCACATAGAAACCACACTCTAGAAATGAATTCTGCCCACGACCTGAGCAAGCCTGGAAGCAGATTCTTTCCCAGCCTTAAGAGACCCTAAACAAAGTTCCCAGCTGAGTCCACTGGGCTTCTGATTTATAGAACTGTGAGATAATAAATGGGTGTTGTTTTAAGCCACTTTCTTGTTATTTAGTTATGGCAATAATAGAAAACTAATACTAGCATTCGTTCTCATACCCTTCTCAGCTCTCCTTAAGGCAGTAGTGGAATCCAGGGAACTACATTCCCCAGAGGCCCTAATGGCCAGTGCTCTGGATTTATTTACATTTTTCCAAGTGGGGTGCACTTCCTGAGATTTGGAAAGTGAAAGAAAGACATAAATTACTGTTTGTTCTGTGTTTTGTTTACTTGGGCTTTAGTTCTCTTCCCTGCTAATCCCTGCCTCTCCGATATAAGGCAGCTGTGACAATCAACAGTGGTTTTCTGAACTTTTCTGGCCTCTGAGTAGTGGTGGTAGCAGCAGCAACAGCAACTTCCCTATTCCCTGGAGCACAGGAGCAGTGATACAAATGAAAACTAATGTGACAGTAGCTCCTTTAATCCTTCCAAAGACTTTTAAGCACCTAATTCTCTGTACTAAATACCATTAATGCTTGAAATATCTGGAGTAGTTTCTACTTTCATGATTATACCCTAAGTGACAGGCTTCTCCATGCTTCAGTTTTCCACATACTATCAAACCTAGAATGGGTTCACCTCTTGGTGAGTCAAGAATTGGATGGTACACCAAGGGTAGTTACCACTATCAATTGATTTTTAAAAAATATTTTCATTGATTTCAGGGAGGAAGGGAGAGGGAGAGAGAGAGAGAAAAACAGCAATGATGAGAGGGAATCATTGATTGGCTGCCTCCTGCATGCCCCCCGCTGGGGATCGAGCCCGCAACCTGGGCATATGCCCTTGACAGGAATCGAACCCGGGACCCCTCAGTCCCCAGGCCGACACTCTATCCACTGAGCCAAACAAGTGAGGACTCAACTGATTTTTTTTTTAAAAGAAATACATGGGGCTCAGCCGGTGTGACTCAGTGGTTGAGTGCTGACCCATGAACCCTGATGCCCCAGTGCTGGAACTCTGAGTGAGGTAGTCTGAGAAGTTCATGTATAGGCCCGTTTAGAGGCATTGCCTAGGACTCCAGAAGCCCTCCATCACACTCTTTCACAAGCCTTGCTGGTTTTTATAGCCAACTTAATGGGGACTTCTCTTCCTGGCACTTGAACGCTGGGTTGGGGGGCATGGTATGGAGCTGGGATCTCTTGCTCCTCAGGAGGGACCTCCTGTGATGGATAAAAATCCCTCCCAATTTTTATCCACCACATGTGGGTGTGGAACTAGCTCTTTCTGTGACTCTGCCCCTCTTACCAGTCTCCATGTGGCTTCCTCTTTATATCATTAGTTGTATGACTTCTGTTCAGCTAAATTTCAGGTGGTTCTGAATTATGGTTGTTCTGTAGTTATAATTTTCATTTGGTTGTGTGAGGAAGTACCACATTTACCTACTTTGCCATCCTGACTGGAAGCTCCTATATTGTTAGGAACTAACCATAGAAATTACATTTCTAAGGATTGGGGAAGTGAGAAGGGCTTTACCACTTTAGGAAATGGATGAGGCTATCCAGTAGATGCATGTGGCCTTTAAACTAATTGATTGAGGTTTCAGGGTACAAGTTGGAAGCATCTGTTCTTTTGTGGCTTTTTTGTTAGTTGTTTTTTTTTGTTTGTTTGTTTTTTGCCTTTAGTTTCAAGTTACCTTATTCTACCTCACTTAGAAACGACCTATAAACACATGAAAATATACTCAGCATAGTTGGTCATCAGGGAAATGCCACATAAAACCATGATAAGATGCCATTATATACTGTCTAGAATGGCAAAAATAAAAAAGACAATTCCTGCCCTGGCTGATGTGGCTTAGTTGGTTGGGCATTGCCCTATGCACTGAGAAATTCCTGGTTTGATTCCTGGTCAGGGCACATGCCCAGATTGCAGACTCGATCTCACATCAATGTCTCTCTCTCTCTCTCTCTCTCTCTCTCTCTCGCTTCCTCACTCTCTTAAAAAAATCCTATATAATAAAGAGGTAATATGTAAATTGACGATCACTCCAACAGACAAGATGGCCGCCCCCACGTGGTCAAAGATGGCCGCTCGCATGTTGGCAAGATGGCTTCCACAAGATGGCCAGTAGGGGAGGGCAGTTGTGGGCAATCAGGTCTGCAGGGGAGGGCAGTAAGGGGTGACTGGGCCAGCAGAGGAGGGCAGTTGTGGGCAATCAGGTCTGCAGGGGAGGGCAGTTAGGGGTGCCCAGGCTGGCAGGGGAGGGCAGTTGGGGGGACCAGGCCGGCAGGGGAGGGCAGTTGGGGGCAACCAGGCCAGCAGGGGAGGGCAGTTGGGGGGACCAGGCTGGCAGGGGAGGGCAATTAGGGGCAATCAGGCTGGCAAGGGAGTGGTTAGGGGTGATCAGATTGGCAGGCAGAAGCAGTTAGGGGCAATCAGGCAGGCAGGCGAGCAGTTGGGAGCCAGCAGCCCCAGATTGTAAGAGGGATCCCAGAATGGAAGAGTGTCCAGGCTGGGCTGAAGGGGCACACAAACACACACACACACACACACCCCTATGCACGAATTTCGTGCACTTGGGCTTCTAGTAAATAAAGAAAAAGAAAAAGGACAATTACAAGTGTTGATGATGTGCAGCAATTGGATTCTTATACATTGCTGGTGGGAATGCAAAGTGTTACAACCATTTTGCAAAACTTCTTGGCAGTATTCTTTTATATATAAAAAACTAAACATATGTCCATTATACCACTTAATTCCACTTCTAGATATTTGGCCAAGGGGCCAAAGATTGATTATTAGGAAACAAATAAATAATCTTACCAGCTATCTGGGCACATCTTAGCCCATTCAAGCTGACACACAAAATTGACCATCACGTGTAGGCATTAGAGTGACAGGCCAGAAAGGGAACTGTACACTTTCTTTTTAGGATATAACTCAAAGTCTCAACCAGTGATAGAAGCTTCTTACACTGGCCCTAACGGGTTTGGCTCAGTGGAGAGAGCGTCGGCTTGCGGACTGAAGGGTCCCGGGTTCGATTCCGGTCAAGGGCATGTACTTTGGTTTCGGGCGCATCCCCAGTGTGGGGGGTGCAGGAGGCAGCTGATCGATGTTTCTCTCTCATCGGTGTTTCTGATTCTCTATCCCTCTCCCTTCCTCTCTGTAAAAAACCAATAAAATATATTTAAAAAAAAAGACGCTTCTTACACTGTATTGGTAAGTTTTAGAATTAAATATTTTTCACTCATTTATTCTTTCATTCATTCAGCACAATGCGCATCTATGATGTGCCTAGATCATAGTGAACAAAGAATAGCCCATTTCCTCAAGAGATTTATCATTTGAAATTAAGGTAAATAAGTAAATCCGTAATTTTAATAGTGTGATCAATACTATAGTCATAGGACATGTCACAGGTTTGATTTTGCTAATAAAGTGCCACCAGGTATTCTTAGCGCTAAGATATAGTACTCACTGCCAAAACACACAGAAGAGCAATACTACAATCAGAAGGCATGTGTTGTAGTAAAATATAGAAATGTTTAAAAAGTTGAAAAATGTCTTAAAAATGTTAAAAAGTTTTTAAAATGTTTGAGTTAACTTTCCTAAAACCTAAAGTGTGATATTAAGGACACATTCCCCACTGCCCTGAAGCATGTGTACCCCATAGATAAGGATTTGAACTTCAGTTACTGGAGTGACTTGCTAAGATAACCATTTGTGTGAGTGATGTACTCTCCCTAGATAACCACATGTATCCCCTCACCCTGTTTGAGATTAACATGTATGCATTGACGTAATTCATTAATAGCCACCTGAACTGCTGCGGGTACGAAACAGGCATTAAAAATGGGTCCTGGCCAACCAACAGTGCTCCCCTGTTGAGACGGCCACAAAGACACATCCTTTTGTCAATCTGGCAAGCGACAGGGCTCCCGCTCCTCTCTTTGCCAGACGACAGAAGAACGGCTAGTACCTCCCGATCGAGATGCAACCAAGCTCTCGGGTGAGGAACGCTGGCCCCCTGTATTCGGACCAGACCAGCCCAGCTGCTGGACCCCAGAGGACAGCACTACCAAGATCCCATCAAGCCTGTACCCACATCATCAGGAACTTTTGTGAGTAATAAAGTGCTGTGTGATTTGCAACTGCATATGTTTCATGTGGTGTAATTCCTCCAGCAGTTAATTGAATTATTTTGCATACACTTAAAACTGAAATTAAAGCTTCTGGTTTTTTCGGTCCTAGGCCTGCCCTTGGTTCTGCTTGCGTAGAGTAGCTTCTTCGCTAGCAACTACTTGAATGTCCCAACACCTGCACGGTTAAAGTTTATCTCAAGGGACGCCTTAGATAAACCCCCCAGATCCTTTCCCAGGATCTACTTGGGACAGCATGAGATCCAGATCTTTCTATCTTCCCTGTTCAGAGTTGGAATCTTGGTTTACTATTGATATATAAATATTAAAGGGAATGTATTTGGATCAGGAATTCAGGGACAGGCTCTCTGAGCAGGTGATATTTAAAGAGCTATCTGATTAGCAAGAAGGGGTACAGCTAGTGGAAAGGCCCTGAAGTAGGACCACAGTGTTAAAGGAACTGAAAGAAGACCATGTGACTATAGCACAGTGTGCTTCAAAGAAGACTGCCGAGGAATTATGCCACACAAAAATATGCAGTTGCAAATCACACAGCACACTTTATTACTCACAAGGTTCCTGGTGCTGTGGGCTCAGACTTAACAGGGTCCCCGGGGAAGAGTGGAGTCCTCTGCGGGCAGTGGCGGATCCCTCTTTGGGTGGCTGGCCGTCTGATTGGGTCGAGTTGTTACAGAAAAACCGGACAAGAACCAAACAGCGCTCTGAGAGTTTGGAGTTACACTTTATTCACCACGGCGGGCTTAGGGAAATGAATCCAAATTCTAAGCAAAGCTACAAGCAGAACTTCCCTTTTTATAGAAGAGCCAGCCCTTTGTGTGCTTGCTGGCGGCGGCCTTGAAAACTACACAGTTCGCCGAAACCGGTTTGGCTCAGTGGATAGAGCGTCGGCCTGCGAACTGAAAGGTCCCAGGTTCGATTCCGGTCAAGGGCATGTGCGGTGGTTGTGGGCACATCCCCAGTAGGAGATGTGCAGGAGGCAGCTGATCGATGTTTCTCTCTCATCGATGTTTCTAATTCTCTATCTCTCTCCCTTCCTCTCTGTAAAAAAATCAATAAAATATATTTAAAAAAAAAAAAAGAAAACTACACAGTTCTATCAATTAAAAATGCACCTGGCATGGCATTGGGTGTATCTAGTCTCTGGCCTACAAGGTCAGACAGCTAAGTTTATCTCCCCCATAATTCAAGCAGGATAGAAAGCAAAGTTACTTTTTCAGAATAAGATAGAGGCCGTCCAAAGAATAGCAGAGAATTCCAAACAGTAGTTTTACAGAATAGGGGTTTTCCTTCCCAGAGTCAGTGGGAGGAGGGCGACTGAAGTCTCACGATCAGAGTTTCGGCCGTTCTTCTGCAGTCTGGCATGGAGCAAGGCAGCGTGGAGCGTGGATCAAAAAGATGATCCATGTCTGAAGTCAGGGACCCGTTTTTTAAGTCTGTTCTGGCCCACGGCAGTCCAGGTGGCTATCACTAACATACGTTACCACACAAGTGTTAATCAGAGTACAAGCTGGTTATCAATCATAGTGTCAATCAGAAGGTGTCTTATCAGGTTTACATATGCCATTCCTAAGGGTAGCATTCAGCTATGGTCTTATCTATATGGTACAGCTAGGGCTTGGCCAGAATGGTCATTCCCTGTGCTCTTTAATATTACTCTTTAACATTTTACACAAGTATTTCACAAAAAAATAATTTTTGTATAAATTAATTTGTTACTAAGACAATATTCTAGGAGGAATTCTAGGAGAGGCAACATAAAGTAAATACAAGGACAGCATTTCCCCCTCATTCACATGTGATATTGTTGATGAAAGGGGCCACATGCTAACCTGACAAGCTCAGGCGAGGCCTGCATGGCGATCTTGCAAACTCAGAGACCTAAAGTAACCACAAAGAATGGTCTGAAATTAAACTTTAACTAAAAGCAGTTATGGTGGGCAGTTACGTCCTAGGCCGGTATCTTCACTGACAAGGTCAACCTTTACCTTAACTGAGCCTATCTGTCTTTTTGCATCTATAATAACATATCCTTGAAGTGACTGTGTAACTTGTAACTTCCCTTTTTCTGGACCCCCTGGAGCACAACCAAATGTGCTGAGCCCAGGACAGATACCACAAATTCCTTCATTATCATGTTAATTGTTCCTGCACCCACCTAAGTATGTGTCCATCATTTTACTTTTTATCCAATCCCAGGGGTTCCCCCCTCCCCTCCGCCCCCTGCTTTGCCTCTCTAATCAATCACCAATGGATTTAATGTAACCCACCTAAGCCCCTTCCTTTGATTGCAATGTATAAATACAGATGTAACCTGCCATGCTCCAGAGCAGCGGTTCTCAACCTGTGGGTCGCAACCCCTTTGGGGGTCGAACGACCCTTTCACAGGGGTCACCTAAGACCATCGGAAAACACATATATAATTACATATTGTTTTTGTGATTAATCACTATGCTTTAATTATGTTCAATTTGTAACAATGAAAATAAATCCTGCCTATCAGATATTTACATTACGATTCATAACAGTAGCAAAATTACAGTTATGAAGTAGCAACGAAAAAAATTTTATGGTTGGGGGTCACCACAACGTGAGGAACTGTATTAAAGGGTAGTGGCATTAGGAAGGTTGAGAACCACTGCTCCAGAGCATTATCTTAATTCATTGAGGTTCTGCTTCCCGGCATATGTCGACAGTTTGGCTCAAATAAACTCACAAAAATTCTTTACGGGTTTCAATGGTTTTTACGTTAACAATATGAACAGAAGTACTTTTACAAAGATTTCTACCAATATTTAAAATTTTTGGCCCAATGTGTTTTAGAAGGCAGAGATATATAGTCCATAGAATTTCACAGTTAACAATTAAACTAGTATAGAATTGAACCTTATTGCTTGCTGCCCATTCCTTCTCACTGGCATCAGTCCATTGGATTTCCTTCAACAAAATTAGCCAAACAGTTTAGATTGGACTAATCCCAACTACAGATTTGGGTTGGTAACTGATCAGTTTCAGGCAGTAAGCAAAAACTGTTATCCCCCATGAAACAGGAATTTTAGGGGTAAAATAGGCCAGGTTTAGGAAATTTTAGAAATTTTGGAAATTAAGGGGCCATGGAGGAAACACAGGTATATTTCCATAGAATAGGGAAGCTGAAAAGCTGCAACAGGTACATTTCCATAGAATGAGGGAGCTGGGAACAACAAAAGGACTATATTTACAAAATGAAGGGAAGGAAGCCCTTCATCCAGAAGGAGAAGAAGAAAGCCCAAAGGGAATAGGAAAACAATAAGGAAGGAGTGGGGGAGAACCTCATATGTCCCATGTGAGGTTCAACCTTTGAGCCTTGGAGTTACTATAGTAAGGTGTCTAAGAGAATAGTGACCAATCAGAGGGGATATCAAGGCACCAGGCTCTGAAGCCTTTATAAGCCATAGGGAAAAAAAACTCAGTGGGACCCTTTTCCCCCTCCCCATGTGGGAGTCCATTCTATGGGACTCTTTCCCTCTCCCCACGTGGGAGTCTGTACTTGTTCTTTAATAAATTTTCACCTTTGCTAAACCATTTTCTGTCCATGGATTCCTTCTTTGATTCCGGTGGACAAAGAATCTGGGTTCCAGTCCAAAAACTCCGTTTCACCCAGGACTTGTGGTTGTCTTACAATGTGGCCAGATTTGGTCTTACAAGAGGTAATAAGAGCCCTAACTGGTTTGGCTCAGTGGATAGAGCGTCGGCCTGGGGACTGAATGGTCCCAGGTTCGATTCCGGTCAAGGGCATGTACCTTGGTTTCGGGCACATCCCCAGTAGGGGGTGTGCAGGAGGCAGCTGGTCCATGTTTCTCTTTCATCGATGTTTCTAACTCTCTATCCCTCTCCCTTCCTCTCTGTAAAAAATCAATAAAATATATATTTTTTTAAAATTGCCGAAACCGGTTTGGCTCAGTGGATAGAGCGTCGGCCTGCGGACTCAAGGGTCCCGGGTTCGATTCCGGTCAAGGGCATGTGCCTGGGTTGCGAGCACATCCCCAGTGGGAGATGTGCGGGAGGCGGCTGATCGATGTTTCTCTCTCATCGATGTTTCTGACTCTCTGTCTCTCTCCCTTCCTCTCTGTGAAAAATCAATAAAATGTATTAAAAAATAAAATAAAATAAAATTAAATTAAATTAAAAAAAAATAAATTGTGGGGATGTAACCAGAAACAAAGGGGCTTGGGCTAGGGGCAGCACACTGGGGATATAAAGAGGAATATTGTAGAGAAGACTAAAATTTGTCTGAAAACAGTAAAGGCCACATTATATTGTGCAGATAACTGGTAACAAACTTGAATACTTTGTTGATAGTAGAATTTTGTTGTTTGATGTCTTTGTTAATTGATGGTATATCTGATTAGTGGCTCTGTCTGCAAAGTTAAAATTTACCCCAAACAACTAATAAAGGTTATGAGTTTTATGGCCTAACAACCTTTAACTGGCTTTGTGACTAGATTCACAATCTTTAACCAGGTATTTCTTTCTGGACCCTAATCTTGCAATATAATCCTTCCCCCATCCCCGCCACCCTCCTGATCACCTTCTTTTTCTATTAAGACCTCCCTCTCTAAAAGCACTCTATGTCAGCTTCTCTTGCTTTTTTAAATTGAGGTATAACCTGGCCAGGTGTGGCTCAGCGGTTGAGTGTAATCACCACAATAAGTCTAGTTAATTTTAGAAACCAAGAGGTCACTGGTTTGATTCCCAACCAGGGCATATGCCTGGGTTATGGGCTCAGTCCCCAGTGGGGGGTGTACAGGAGGCAGCCAATCAATGATTTTCTCTCATCATTGATGTTTCTCTCTCTCTCTCTCTCTCTCTCTCTCTCTCTCTCTTTCTCTCTCTCTCTCTCTCCTTCTCCCTTATTCTCTGAAATAAATAAAAATGTATTTAAAAAAATAAATTGAGGTATAATCCTATATAATAAAGAGGTAATATGCAAATTGACCCTCAGGCCCTTGCATCATCACAAGATGGCCGCCACAAGATTCCCACCCCCCACATTGTCACAAGATGGCCTGCAGGGGAGGGCAGTTGGGGTGATCAGGCCAACAGTGGAGCAGTTAGGTGTCAATCAGGCTGGCAGGGGAGCGATTAGGGGCAATCAGGCAGGCAGGCAGGCAGGCGAGTGGTTAGGAGCCAGCAGTCCTGCATTGTGAGAGACATGTCCAACTAAACCAGCAGTCAGACATCCCCCAAAGGTTCCAGATTGAAGAGGGTGCAGGTTGGGCTGAGGGACACCTCCCCCCCCTCCCCCAGTGCATGAATTTCGTGCACTGGGCTTCTAGTTGACATATAACATTATGTAAGTTTCAGGTATTCAATGTAATTAATTGACATTTGTATACATTGTGAAATTATCACCACAATAAGTCTAGTTAATTTCAGTCATCTGATATAGTTTCTTCTTCTGATAATTCTTATGATCTACTCTCTTGGTAATTTTCTAATATGCAGTACAGTATTATTCACTAAGGTCACTAAGTTGTAAATCACATCCCCATGACTTATTTTATTACTGGAAGTTTATACCTTTTAAGTGACCTCTTCTCCCAATTCTCCAGTTTCCTTCTACCTCCTTCTCCCCCCAACCCCATTTCTGACAACCATTGCTTGTATCAATGAGCTTGTTTTTTTGAGATTCCATATATAAGTAAAATCATAGTGTATTTATCTTTCTCTGTCTGAGTTATTTCACTTAACAAATGTCCTCAAGGTCCATCCATATTGTTGCAAATGGCAAGATTTCATTATTTTTTAGGGCTGAATAATTCTATTGCTTTTGTTGGTTCCTTTTGTTAACAAGTCTCCTTTTGTTAACAAAACACATGATTTGTAGTAGTCTGTAAGAATGACTGCAAAAATTCCTCCCCTCCCTGGATATATGCACATTTGCAACAGGACACTCTTTGCATCTGAGGTTTGGAGTCTCTCCTCCCCTAAATTTAGGTTAGCCCATGATTTGCCTTGATCAGTAGAATGTGGTGAAAGGAATATTGTGCAATTCTTGAGCCCAGGCCTCAAGAGGTCTCACAGCTTCTGCCTTTGCTTTCTTGGAATGCCGCCCTGAGATCACCAGGTGAGGAATCAGTGAAGCCTGCAGTGAAACGAGAGGCCATGAGAAGGAGGACAAATGAAGGTGCCAACAGTAGCACCAATTGCCAGTTATGTGAGTGAGGTCATCTTAGACCATCCAGCTAAATGCAACCACATGAGTGACCCCAGGTGAGACCAGCCAAAAGAATTGTCCAACTCTTTCATAGAATCATGACAAATCATAAACCACTGCTGTTTTAGGCCACTAAGTTTTCAGGTATTCAGTAGATAAGCTTAAAACCTGAAGATTTCATATTACCCAGTATAATCTATTCTCTAAGTCCTTTAGACTCCAGAGCTGAGACATCAGGAAATGTGCCCATGCCATGAGAGTGGTCATCTGTTTAAATAAAACCCGGTTTCAAATTGCAGTAGTCCCCTAATCCTCAGATGACACATTCTAAGTCCCCCAATGGGTGCCTAAAACTGCAGACAGCACCAAACCCTATACATATCTCACCTAATAATAGACAAACATGTAAATTGACCGTACCTTTGCTACACTAACCGGCCAATCAGGAGAATATGCAAATTAACCTAACAAAGATGGCAGTTAATTTGCATACATAGGCTCCAAGCGGTGGAGCAAAGCCTGACAGCCCCGGGGCCGGCGGAGCAGCGAAAGCCTCACGGCCGCAGGGTCAGCAGAGCAGCGAAAGCCTCAGGGCCGCGGGGCCTACGGAGCAGTGAAAGCCTCACGGCTGCGGGGCCAGCTCCAGCTGGAGCCCGGCCAGAGCGAAGGCCTGGTTGCCGGGTGCCGGAGGAAAACCGGTGCCAGCAGCCAGGGGAAAGGAAGGCCTATTTCACGAATCTCTTCGTGCAACAGGCCTCTAGTATACTATATTTCTTTCTATATTGTCATGTACTGTATAATGACATTTCGGTGAACAGTTAACCATATATATGACAGTGGTCTCATAAAATCATGGAGCTGAAAATCCCTATTGTCTAGTGATATCATAATCAACATTATGTTATAGTGTAATGCATTACTCAAGTGTTTGTGGTGATACTGGTGTAAATAAACCCATTGCATCGGTCATATAAAAGTAGAGCACATAGAATTGTGTGTAGTATATAATTCTTGATAATGATAATAAATGACTGTTACTGCTTTATGTATTTATTATACTATACTTTTATTGTTATTCTAGAATGCACTCTTTTTATTTATAAAAAAGTTTGTTGTAAAACAATACGCTTTGTTTCAGTGGCTGCAGCCTCATACATGTCTATTTCTTGATTATATCTTTTCTTGTGCTTGACTTAATCTCGTGTTGTACATTATGCATATTGCACAGGCTTGTGGCCTAGGAGCAATAGGCTATGTGTAGTAGGCACTACCATCTAGGTTTGTGTAAGTACAGTATATGATGTTTGCACAGTGATGAAATCACCTAACAATGCATTTCTCAGAATCTAGCCCCATCATTAAGCTGCACATGACTTTGTATATATATACCTTTCTACTTAAAGGAAGCACTTTACATCTTCTCTTTGTTATATTCAAACTAGAGGCCCAGGGCACGAAATTCATGCACAGCCCAGCCTGCGCCCTCTCATAGTCCAGGCATCCTTGGGGGATGCCCACAGGGAGCAGGCCTAAGCCATCAGTCGGACATCCTTAGCACTGCTGCAGAGGCGGGAGAAGCTCCCGCCACTGCCGCTGTGCTCACCAGCCGTGAGCCCGGCTTCTGGCTGAGTGGCTCTCCCCTGTGGGAGTGCACTGACCACCAGGGGGCAGCTCCTGTGTTGAGTGCCTGCCATTCCACCATTCAGTCAATTCGCATACTAGCCTTTTATTAGATAGGATGCCAGAATTACCACCCTTAAGCATTGGGGCAGTAATTAAGTAAAAGATGGGTCACTTGACACAAGCAATGGGATACCTCCACAGTTGATCTGATAACTGAGATGATTAGGACACAACTAAAGGGCATGGAGTGCATATTCAGCGTGGATATGCTGGTCAAAAGGATGATTCACCTGGATGAGACAGAACAGGATGGTGTGAGATTTCATCATGCTACTCAGAACACAGCACAATTTAAAACTTATGAATTGGTTCTAGAATTTTCCATTTAATGTTTTCAGAGCTTGGTTGACCACAGGTAACTGAAGCTATGAAAGTGAAACTGCAAGTAAGGGGGGAACTACTATACTTGTTGCTTCATTGTGCAAAAAAGACTGGGCAGATTTTCATCAAATGTGAAGGGTGTTTTTTAGATGGTCTGACTAGTGTAGGGGAGGAAAAATATCTTTTCCCTCTATCCATCTCCAATTCTCCAGCTGATTACCTGTAAATTAGACTGACAAAAGACAGATTAACAAGGGAAAATCCAAGGAAAACTTATTCGTCCGTGCATCACACATACACATGTGAGTACCCAGAGATGGTAGCTTAAAGGGTGGTTAGAACTTGGGGTTTATATTCCTAACTTAGTAGGGGAGGGAGTAGGCAAGAGAGAGTATTTATGGAAAAGCAAATGACTTTTTGGAAAGATAAATGGGCCCTTAGGAGATAATTTCTGTTTGGGTGTGGTGGCTACTTTACATCTCAGGAGAAGATTAGAGTGGTTCCTGGAGAGGAGACTAGGACAGTTGAGGTCTTTTTTTCTCTTTGATTTTAAGTAGATAGGGATTTCAGGAATGCAAATGCTGCCAACTGAAAATAATTCTCATGCCAAGGTGTGCAGGGTTCATTGTCAGAATGGGGGAATTAGCCTATGGCTGTTCAGGTGTTTGGCCAGTAGGAGGTAATAACATGTAGATTAAGATGCCCTTTAGTTGTCTGGTAGCCAAGCAATAATCTCTTTTCAGGTTTGGGGAAATGCCCTCAGCCATTCCCAGATGCAGCCCTGCTGTCATGCTGGAATTGGTGTCCAGCATCTCACCCTTTTGGATTTTTAAAATTTAACAAGAATGTATGTTTTAAGATTTTTAAATTCAATGGAAAGGACAGAGTTCTATCAAGTCCCTTTAAATTGCTGCCAGACATTAAAGGAATCAGTTTGCAATAAGTTTCTTTCTGGGCCAACAGTTCTTTGAGTCCCAATTTCAATGTCCAACAGTTTCTTCTGTGTACATGTCAGCAATGATATTTCAGTTCTGGATGGTGGACAAATGGTGGCAATGCAGGTCCGACCTTCTCTGGTTTGGTCCTGGGCAACCTGCAGCAATGCACAGCTGCTGACTGCTAGTATGGCAAGGCGTCTTCACCATCTTCATTTCTAGACTATTTCTTCTTGTCTTGAGGGGCCACTGCTATTCTGTGGCTGGAGCAGTTCTGTCAGTTCCTCTCTGGGATCCGTTGTTGCATGAATCCAAATGGGCTTGGAGGAGTTTTCTGGAAACATACAAACATATTCTCGACCAAAGGTTAATAAAGGAGTCATATATATAAATTAGACTTGGGATCCTTTTCATTTTTTGACCAAAGGATTTTCCTTTGGCTTATTTTGACACCATGTGTGTTTTCATGGGTGTCTTGTTATTAGCATTACAAATGAAAAATAATTTTCAAAGTCAAAAATTTAAAGCAATTAAGGCTTTTATTTACAGGGCATTATTCCACTATCCCCTCCCCCTTTTTAATTTAAATATTAGGAGGCTTTGGGAAATTTTGCAATGCAGTCTTGATAACTTTTAATTTCAATTTTCTATATAGAAATATGACTGATTTGGATTTATTGTATGTTAAGTAATTTTTGAACCATTAGTAAAAAATTAGTTAATGCTTCAGGAACAGTTTCCTGCCTGGTACAATTAAGTTTTCTTGAATATTCACTTCTTTCAATTAGCCAATTTTAAATTAATCTGAAATAAAGTTTTTTATTATTATTATTTTTAACTTTACTTGTCCTAGGTTATGGACAGTAAATGACACTAATTAAATTTCTGCTATTAGTCTTTGAGTAAGTTTACACTAGCTATATTCAGGGAGACAATACCACAAATTATTTACCTTTCTATGTTAGGTCTATTATATTTAATTATAATCCTTAACATGTTTGAAGGAATTCTTTCTTTATTTCCTTCCTGAGTAATTTTCAGGACAGCTTAGGAAGTTTTAACTTAAAAAAAATCTTTGCCTTTCTTCTACACCAAGCAACAGACATGGTTGCTTTTTGGATGTTGACTGATAGTGCCAGGCCATGTCACATTAAACTTTGCTATGGTTATGGTGACTATTATTATAGTCATATTTGGTATTTTAACAATTTTTAGTTTATTCTGTAAATATTAGTGAAAGAGATTTCAAAATTTTAAAATTTTCTCTTTTTATTAAATTTAGAATAATATTTTTAAGGGTATCCCTTTCGGCTCATTTGCATATACAGAGGGCTCATGGGAAGCCTCAGTAACTTTCTTAGATTTTACTAGGATTAAATTGCTTACAAAGATATTGGCTTCTCAGATAACTTAATTTATATGAGACTTTGATTATATTTAAAAGCTAATTTATTAAGTAATTTAAGTAGGTATTTTTATTAACAAAACAAAGTGTTAGGTTGGAGGGAGCCCAAGATCAGATGCATGCAGATGCGTGAGGAGATAATGGGCTCTCCCTGGAATTTCTAACAAATCAACGTGCCAGACACAGATAAGGGCTTCTCCCTGAATCCACAATGACCCCCACACAGATACTGACTCCTTCCTGAATACTCTACCGACCCCCTGCGGCGGGAACTTCCTCAGTTCATGCCCCCGCCCCTCACCCAACCGCAGTATAAAACAAAATGCCCCCCTCCCTGTTGGTGCGAATTCACTGGCCCCACCTTTGCGCTGGTGGGTTTGGCCCTGGGATGCAGAATAAAACTTTCTCCTTTCCTATTCTCTGACCAGCCTGGTTCTCTTTATTTTCTGCGCCACCTCCTGAGCCTTCCAACATAAAGCAAGTAAATTTAGTAAACTTAAACGTCTAATTCACAAGGCACAGATGCCACCCCACCTCCAGCCTAATTTAAAATGCAGGCGGCTAGGGGCTTTTTGTAATTTTAAATTCTGTCTTAAAATTCTGCTGCTGGATTTTAAGAAATACTTTACTTATTTTGCCCTTCTTAGAGGCCAAAATCTTCATAACATTTAAAATATATGTATATAAGTAAAATATAGTTATTAATTTTTATTTGATAATGCTTTCCTTGTGATTTCAAGTATATTAGATTGGCTTAATTTCAAAATATTTCCTTTAAGAAGAGAACAAACTTTTTTAATCACCCCGGGCCCTTGGAGTTTCCAAAAATCATCCCTCGGTTATAGCTGTTATGCCCAGATTTCAAGATCCCCAATAGACCACCAGAGAGCCAGCCGAGTCCGATGCAAAAGCAAAGAGTCTTTATTCAAGCCCGGGCTTGGCTCCCCGACTCTCCTTACTGATGCAACAGCAAGTAGCAGAGAGAGACCCAGCCCTGTGGGGAGAGGGGTTTTATAGGGGGTTGGAGTAAGGGGAGGAGAAAGGACTGTGGGCCCTGCCGATTGGCCAGGCGCAAGTCGGTGTCTTGTTACACAGGATGTGGTCATATCTATGGTGCGCACTTCCCTTGATTGTCATTGGTTAGTTTAAAGAAGTCCTGGGTGTGGCTAGCAGAGGCTTGGGCTTCCGGGAAGAAGCCTTGCCGAGCACATGGCTGCCCAAAAATGGAGGATCCAGGGTAAGATGAAGGGCGTAGCCCTTACCCTGGGGCAAGATGAAGGGCGTAGTATATAGCCTTGAAATTTAACATGGAAAAAGACATCAAACATATGTATATATGATTTAAAGATTATATACTTTTTATAATTATTAACAGATATCAATTAAATTTAAACTGGTTTTTGTATTAAAAATATTTCAGTTGGGATCACAGAATTAATCCTCTTTTTTGATTAGACCAATAGGTAACATATTTTGAATTTCTAATTTTTCAGAGAAAACACAAGATTTTCTAAAAAATAAATTTCTATACTTTAGGCATTTAGTTATCACAACTATAATTTCTCCCAATTTCTTTTAACTAGAACTTTTTAGAGCTCTTAAATTTTTTGCTGGTAAGTTAAACATTTAGCATTTCTTTAGATTAATAACACCTTATATTCTTAAAAATAAACTTCAAAAATACAAGACACAATCAATTAACAGTTTTAATTCTGTCCTCTAGATTTTTCATGAGGCAAATTTAGATTAATATTTCAGCATTTTGTTGTTTCAAAATATCTAATTCAATTTAGCGAACTCCCAAAGTCTTGGGCTGCCATTGACTGGAAACAGATAGCTATTAAAATGCAAATTAGTTAATTCTTTCTGCTGGAAATGTGACTAGCCCCAAGAATGGGAAACCAGGAAGCAAGCTTGTCTTTAGAAGTTGCCGCTGCTGGCAGGAAATTTTTGGCCTACCTGCTTGTTCTGTTGGGGGAAGGGTGGTTACCCCCTTCCTCCATTAGAGATTGCCTTGGGAAGCCAGCCTTAATTCAAGGGCGTAGCCATCTTTTACCTGGGCTACTTAGATTTTCAATTATCTATGCTTCAATAATTTTCAGATTCAAATCCAATTATTATTATTTTAAGGCATATTTAGCAAATTTTTGTAACAGAGACAGTTTTACTGAATTTTATTTTGGCGGCCTTAAAGTTAACTTTTGAACACGCTTCATTAGCATTTTAAAGACTACTCTTTTTTTTTTTAATAGAAAAACCAATCTTGTTGCTAGAACCTAGCCTGTATTTTTTTTCCCTGGGTCAAATTTTCTATCTTTCTTAGAAAAAAAAACAGTCCTGGGGTTTTGTTTGTTTTTTTTTTTGTGTACCATCACAAAGAGAGATTTAAACTTAGCTCAAGACTTTATTAAAATCCAAAATCGGACTGTGAGCACATTTTGTCTTAAGCTTGTTTCTCTCTTTATGAGTACAGAAATCCCAGACACATTTCTAAATTTTGTAAGACTTTTCAATTATGAGAAGACTTTAAATTAGCATACTCAGGGAGGGGGCATCCATATTGGATTGCCACGTGGCTCCCTTTTATTCTTCCTGTTTACTTTGATTTGGCAGCATATATCTTTTCCAAAGGCATGCTTAATAGAAAAAGACAGATTTAAAATTTTTTCCTATTTCGCTTTCCGAACTAAAAACTAGCACCCAAGGTGACCTTTGCCAAACTTTGCATTTCCCGACATGTTCTCTGGTAATTTTTAAACAAAGCTTTAAGTAGTCTTTTTGTGGGAGAGCTGATAGCTCTGCCCTCTCCAACTACCTTTGAATCTCTCCACACCAGAGGCAGATTCGGCAGCGGGGCCTTATTTTTTATTACAGATTTTCAATTCCAAATATGAATTAGGATTTCAATTTTCACAAGAAACCACATTTTTAAGTACCTTTTGATATTCCAATTTGTTTATAATTTTGCCTTCTTATCAAATTTTCCCCCATTATAATCTGACTTAAACACAAAGTATCACCCATGCACTTGCAGATCCGCAGGCTTCCGAAGCTGACATGGGCTCTACGCATAGTTAATCTTACCACCACCACTGGTGCTGTTTTATCCACTCAGGCAAATACTTCATCTCCAAATTGTCCCTATTTGGGTGCCATTATGCCGGGGTTCTTGTTCCAGCATTACAAAGGGTTTAGGAATCTGGAGAAGGTTGTGTGTAGATTAATAAAGAGTCCAGAGATGAAGCATAATTTTGAAAGCCATTTGGGGGTCAGAGGAGCTTAGCTAAAGGAGCTAAGTTCTAAGTTCTTAGGTCTAAGGTCTAAGGTCTCCTTGTCTCAGGACCCCATGCTCTTTATTAACACAACTTGTCCTGAGGCGAGGCAAAGATATACACTTCAAAGGGTCAGGGTTTCGTACAGAGTCCATTGTCAGAATGGGGGAATTAGCCTACGGCTGTTCAGGTGTTTGGCCAGTAGGAGGTAATAACATGTAGATTAAGATGCCCTTTAGTTGTCTGGCAGCCAAGCAATAATCCCTTTTCAGGTTTGGGGAAATGCCCTCAGCCATTCCCAGATGCAGCCCTGGTGTCATGCTGGAATTGGTCTCTGGCAAAGGTGGCCTATTTTGGACTAGGAAATCCTAATCCCCTTCACTTCAAAAGTAGGCTATGATATAAAAATAGGATTTCACTTTCAGAGGCCTTGGAGGTCATCCTTCAAATAGTTGAAATCGAGGTACAGGAAAGGATCATGGGATGACTGACTGACAAAAAGTGGCCACATGTTCAACAGATTAATGTCCACCTAGCATTTCCTCTATAAAGTGCCTAAGCATGGTATGTTGAGTCTACCGCTAGCAGTCCTTTCAGTGTTCTGGTTTGTAAGACGGAACAATACTACTGTTAGGGGCAGAAATAGAATATTGAGAACTAGCTATAATTATAAGAAATATTAACCTTGCTCTGTTAACTTTGATTGCCTTGTTCTGATTAAATAAAGGACATTCTAACCTGGCTGGGAGTTGTATGCCCCAGGGACCTGGGAGTCAACCTTGGAATGCAGTGCATTCTCATTCAAGAATTGCCTATTATCATGGAAAGATTAACAACTTTGTTGCCCAAATAAGAGTCCTGTCCTAGCCCCTCCCCCCCATTGCCTACATCCCTGTGCCTGTAATACTCATTTTTATTCCTTTTGCCTACTTCCCCATGTAATCTTTGTCCTACCCAATATAAGCAGCTAGCTTATGGTGGAGTGCAGAGCCGATTTTTGTAGATGACCTGCTGCTCTCCCATACCACCTGCATTATTGGAATAACCGCTCATATATGAGTCAACCCTCTCTCTGCTTAATTGGCTCAAGTAGTGACAGGCAATCCAGACCTATTGGTTGTCTGGTTTCACTATCTACCTCATAGAGTTATCTTAAAGTTTGACGATGCCTCTCTCTTTGGCAGAACTTTAGTCAGGCTTCTCTTGAGGCAGGAACATTAGAATAGCGACCAAAGGCCTCAAGCTCTACCCCTCCCTTTTTCTGTCTTGGCTAAAACATTGCAGACATGACTTTCACTGACCTCCTGTTCCCCCTGCCCAATTTTCTGTAATTGAGAGGACAAAGAAAAGAAAAAAAGAAATTGCTATCTGGAGAGGAGGGCCAAGGACTAGCCTTGTTGGCAGTCACCCTACCAGCGTCAGAAGCTGAGGACCATCCTATCCCCACCCTCTTGCCCACATCAAATAAAAATCTTCCACCCAGACCCCATCAGGACATCTAGCTCTCTGAGGTCGCCCACTCTCACTTCTCTAGGGCGTGCTATCGATTTAATACATTTACTGTGCTTTGCTAAATTTTTCTGTCACACTCTCAGATTCTTTCTTGTTCTGTGACAAGAACCTGAACCCACCCTCCCCCTCTCTCTGACTCCCCCTCGATTCCCTTTCCTATGTGACCAAGAGCCTCAGACCCACACCCTGAAGAAGTAAGTTTTCTGCCAGAGGTTGCTGGTAAGTTTGCCCACATGGACTTGCCTTGTTTCATCTCTGCCTCATAAACAACCTTGCTCTCGATCTCTCTCTGCATAGTCTGGCATTTAGCTTCTGGACTGAACATGGCCACGAAATGCCACGTTTGTGATTTTATAATCCAGACTCAGGATTACTCATGCTTCCACTGCTCTTGTACTATTTTTGAGATGTTAGTCCTCGTTTCAATCATTGCATTTCCTGCTACTCTATACACATCTGCACTTTCTTCAGAATCCCCATGTACCTCAGTTTTACCTGGTCCAAGTTAAAATTGAAACGAGACAGGAATTTTTAGGGGTGAAAAAGACAGGTTTTAGGAATTTTTAAAAAAAAATATTTTTATTGATTTCAGAGAGGAAGGGAGAGAGAGAAACATCAATTATGAGAGAGAATCATCGATTGGTTGCCTCCTGCACGCCCCCCACTAGGGATCGAGCCCGAAACCCAGGCATACGCCTTTGACCAGAATCAAACCCTCAACCATCAAGTCCGCAGGCCTACGCTCTATCCACTGAGCAAAGCCGGCCAGGGCAAGGTTTTAGGAATTTTTAGAAATTTCAGAAATTAAGAGGAAGCACAGGGCTGCAGAGCAGCAGAGGGTGTATTTCCATAGAATAGGGGAGCTGAAAAGCTGCAACAGGTACATTTCCATAGAATGAGGGAGCTGGGGACAGTAAAAGGTCTATATTTACAAAATAAAGGGAAGGAAGCCCACCATCCAGAAGGAGAAGAAGAAAGCCCAAAGGGAATAGGAAAACAGTAAAGAAGGAGGTGGGGAGAACTTCACATGTCCCATGTGAGATTCAACCTTTGAGCCCAGGAGTTACTATAGTAATCAGTCTAAGGGAATAGTGACCAATCAGAGGGGATATCAAGGCACCAGGCTCTGCAGCCTTTATAAGCCATAGGGAAAAGGAACTCAGTGGGACCCTTTCCCCCTCCCCACATTGGAGTCTGTTCCCTGGGACTCTTCCCGCTCCCTATGTGGGAGTCTATACTTGTTCTTTAATAAATTTCCACTTTTGCTAAACCATCTTCTGTCTGTGGATCCATTCTTCGACTCTGGTGGACAAAGAATCCGGGTTCCAGTCCAAAAATTCCGTTTTAGAAACTTTTACAAACTAGTCTATGGTTCTATGACCAAAGTGGCCTCTCCTGGACCGATTTCTGACCACAGTGGCTTCCCGGGTTATTTTCTCCTTTCTTGCTGACCACACCAGAACTCACCAGCATGAGTCCTTTAACTGGAAGGATGCTTCCTCAAGGGGCTTATACTCAGGTGCAGAGGATACCCTACCTCCTAAGATTGGACCCTCCTCACCTGCCCTCAACGAGCAGGTGGATTGTCAGTCAGTCCATCCTCTAATGCAGTGGTTCTCAACCTTCCTAATGCTGCAACCCTTTAATACAGTTCCTCATGTTGTGGTGACCCCCAACCATAAAATTATTTTCATTGCTACTTCATAACTGTAATTTTGCTACTGTTATGAATCATAATGTAAATATCTGATATGCAGGATGTATTTTCATTGTTACAAATTAAACATAGTTAAAGCATAGTGATTAATCACAAAAACAATATGTAATTATATATGTGTTTTCTGATGGTCTTAGGCAACCCCTGTGAAAGGGTCGTTCGCCCCCCAAAGGGGTTGCGACCCACAGGTTGAGAACCGCTGCTCTAATGGAAGGACTGGTTGGAATGTCTAGCCCTCACTAGTGCCCCACTTTTCCTTCTCTAGGCCAGTGGTTCTCAACCTGTGGGTCGCGACCTCTTTGGGGGTCGAACGACCCTTTCACAGGGGTCCCCTAAGACCATCGGAAAACACATACATAATTACATATTGTTTTTGTGATTAATCACTATGCTTTAATTATGTTCAATTTGTAACAATGAAATTGGGGGTCACCACAACATGAGGAACTGTATTAAAGGGTCGCAGCATTAGGAAGGTTGAGAACCACTGCTCTAGGCATTATGGGAAAACCTTCGTCTGTCAGCAATGGTTAAGGTGGTCTCTGGCCAGAGATAGCCTCTGGCCAGGGACAGTACTCGTCGTTCTCAGTTCTTGTCTTCTTCTAGGAATGTATTCAAACAAGAGACAACAAATAGCAGCAACAGCAGGGGAGAATTTATTTGCAGGAAAAGGAATAAACTCAGATAGAACCTGAGTGGGTAACTCAGCTGGCAGAAACCAAACCAAGTGCCCCACTTATGTGAGGTTCAGGATATTTAAACTCTTAGGCTGGAGTGCCCCTGAGTAAGTCTCTCTCTCCCTTATTTCTCCAAAAAAGATACTTATCTTTAAGCTATAATGCTTCCTCACCCAAGTGTTATGCCACCAGTTAGACCACATCCTGGAGGGACTCTAAATCTTCTCTCCTCACATAGGGGTCTGTTGCCTCTATTGTCTCTTTTTAGTTTGTCACATCTCACACATATCCCTTCCAAGTCCCAACTGCCTTACCCAGCTCATATCTTCCTAATGCCCACTCTAACATATTGTAATAGTAATAATTTTCTAGTTTATAAGTTTGTAATATTAGGGTGAGCACTTAGAGTGATATATTAAGGGTCAGACTTGACCACTTAGGTAGCCACTTCCCTGTGTGTGTGTGGCAGAGATAAAACTTACCCCATATTCCTCCTGTACTCCACCCATAGGAATGACACATGTTACTGATAACCAGCTTGTACTCTGATTAACAGTTGTGTGGTGACGTATGTTACTGATAGCCACCTGGACTTCTGTGGGCCAGAACAGGCTTAAAAAACAGGTCCCCAACCTCAGACATGGATCATCCTTTTGATCCACGCTCCATGCTGCCTTGCTCCATGCCAGACGGCAGAAGAACGGCCGAACCTCTGATTGTGAGACTTTGGTCGCCCTCCTCCCACTGACTCTACCCAACCAGATGGCCAGCCACCCAAAGACGGATCCGCTGCTGCCCGCAGAGGATGCCACTCTTCCCCAGGACCCCATTAAGTCTGAGCCTACGGCACCAGGAAACTTGTGAGTAATAAAGTGTGCTGTGTGATTTGCAACTTCATATTTTTGTGTGGCATAATTCCTCTGGCAGTCTTAACTATCTATACTAATAAAAGCATAATATGCTAATTAGACCAGACTTCCTTCCCGACATCCTTCTGGACAAAACAGGGCTGCACAAAAGAGGCTTATGTAAGATCTGCTGATGGCCGGAGGGAAGCCCAGGTCCTGAGTGCCAGAGGGAAGCTGGTGCCAGCAGCTAGGGGAAGGAAGGCCTACTCTTGCATGAATTTAGTGCATTGGGCCTCTAGCATTAATATAAGGTCAAATAATAATACCTACCCTCAATCCTGCTTGCTTAGAGTAGTCTCTTCGCTAGCAACTACTTAATGTCTGAACACCTGCACGGTTAAGTTTATCTCAAGGGACGCCTTGGATAACGCCCCATATACTCTACTTAGACACATATTCCTGAAGACTCACCACTAGACTGCATTCTAGTCAACTGAAGGGACTTTAAATTAGATGGTTTAAAAATAACAACTTGCCCAGCCAGCATGGCTCAATGGTTGAGTGTCAACCTATGAAGCAGTTCTGTTGACCAGAGAAGGAGGAGGGCAGGCTATGCAATCGTGGGTCTTAGAGAACTACAGAAGCCAAGCCTCTCCACTTGGGAGCTTCAGCCCAAATGGCTAAACTTATAGCTTTGACCTTAGCTCTTGAACTAGAAAAAGACAAAAGAGTTAACATTTACATAGACTCCAAATATGCCTTCCTTGTTTTACAGCAAGCATGTCAAACTCATGGCCCATGGCCGCATGTGGCCCATAATGAATATTTTTGCAGCCCAGCCAATATAACTGTATGTAAGAAATGTTTTAATAAAAATTTTGTAACTTAATTTTTATAATATCCTGATATACATAATCTATATATATAAAGGTGTAATATGCAAATCAACTGGTCGGCTATGACATGCACTGACCACAAGGGGACACACACTCAACACGGGAGCTGCCCCCAGCCTGCAGGCCCTGATCACCCCCCGCACAGAGGGTGACCAATAGCTGCAGCGGCAGGGGGTGGGGCCAGCTGTCCGCAGCCAGGGAAGATTGGCCCTGATCGAAGTCCAGGCTTGGGACCCTACCTGTGCACAAATTTTGTGTGCTGGGCCTCTAGTTATTGATAACGAACTACAACGTTCGCTAGTGACTGATTACTATAATCATGTTGCATTCATTTCCCTTATGCGCCTTATATGCAGGTGCACCATTTCTCTCCACTAATACTAGTGAATATTTTAGCAGGCGATTGCCACGTCATTAGTCTTGGACTGACTTGATTGGCGTGCGCAACAGGAAATATTTCGCTTTCGGAGAACAAGAAAAATAGGTTTATTTGCATTACACTTATTAATTTGTGCAGTTATTCAGTATCTGTTAAGTTATTGTTCAAAAAATATTAATTTTTATTAAAATGTTCTATTATTTTATGTTAATGATGACTCATTTATTTCAGCCCTTTGTATTCAGCATGTGTCTATTGAAACAAACCTACCTTTCTATGAAAATTGAAGCTTGTGTTTTTTTGCGGCCCACATAAACTTAAACCTTGTTTGTTTGGCCTGCATTAGCTTTTGAATTTGACATGCTTGGTCTAGACCAGCGGTCAACAACTAGTGGTCTGCGGACCACTGGTGGTCCGTGAGGTCTGAAAGGTTGGTGACCGCTGGTCTAGACAATAGACTTTCCCTAGGGCCTAGGCCAGTGATGGTAAACCTTTTGAGCTCAGCGTGTCAGCATTTTGAAAAACCCTAACTTAACTCTGGTGCCGTGTCACATATAGAAATTTTTTGATATTTGCAACCATAGTAAAACAAAGATTTATATTTTTGATATTTATTTTATATATTTAAATGCCATTTAACAAAGAAAAATCAACCAAAAAAATGAGTTCGTGTGTCACTTCTGACACGCGTGTCATAGGTTCGCCATCACTGGCCTAGGCTAACTCCTCGCCAGACAGGGAGGCGTCTATGTAGTCATTAACAAAACCTGCTACACATATGTAACCAAATCTGATCAGATTAAATTTAGTATCAAAAAAAAATCTACAAACAGGCGACCAAAAAACAGATCCCAATGCTGTTTGGAACATAATTGAAAAGACTCCCTTCTTTCACTTGACTCTTTCCATTCCTTGGTCCATTAATAACTATTCTCCTTCTTTTATTATTTGGTCCAGGCCTTTTTTTTCTCTCATTTTTTTAAGTTTTACATTGTAGGTTACAAGAATTTCATGTAAAGATGATGACCCTCCAAGGAGCCCATACCTCAACGTCCAGGGAATATAGAGCTTGGGCCCTTAGATCAGGCAGAAAACTTTCAATCCCAGGCTGGGCAGGATCCACACGCAGTGTCAGCCTGAAGCAACTACAAAAGACTGCCCAGCAACCTTTCGTCTTCCCATATGATTATGGAATAGAAATCTCTTGGGGGATTTAGGAGGCAGGAAAGTTAGAATAGGGAGCACAGGCCTCAAACTCTACCTTCCCCTTTTCGGTCTTGGCTGGAATATCACAGAAGTGACCTTCACTGACCACCTGTTCCCCCACTTCCCCTCCCCAATTTCCTGTAATTGAGCGGACAAAAATAAAATCGCTATCTGGAGAGGAGGGACAGGGACCAGCCTCGTTGGCAGTCACCCCACCAGTGTCAGAAGCTGAGGGCCATCCTGCTCCCAACCCCTTGCCCATATTTAATGAAAACCTTCCACCCGCCCCCATCAAGACATTTTGTTCTCCGAGGTCACGCGCTCTCACTTCTCGAGTGTGTACTATCACTTTAATAAGTTTACTGTGCGTTGCTAAATCTTTCTGCCAGGCTCCGTAATTTTTTCTTGTTCCGTGACAAGAACCTGGACCCCGGTATCGGGTTGAGGCCTCCCTTGGCCTCCCTGAGTGCTGCCGGGCACCACTGTGAACTCTCTTCCCAGCGACACGTCGACTTTGCAGTTCTGTGTTCTTCACATCGCCCAATTTTAGCAAGAATCCAGTCATGTCAGTTTAGCTGGAATCTCCCACCCTCAATATCTGATTACCATTGGTATCTGACCAACTTCCTCAACCCCCGCCCCCCACCTTAGCCTGCCTTTAGTAAGAATCCTGTTAGGTTGGTTTAGCCAGAATCCCCCCTGACCCCCGATGATTCTACTCAGTAATTTTCCATCCACTGACCCCACCCTGCTCCTGGGCTATATATTCCCACCTCCTCTTCCCTATTAAATTTGGAATTGAGCCCCGGTTTCTACACGAAGGTCTCTTTTCCCCTGTTGCCATAGTTCCTGAGTAAAATCTGTTTTTACCACTTTACTGTCTAGCTCTAGGTTTTCTTTGACAGGTTGAAATGGGTTAATGTACGAAAAGCACTTAGAACAGTACCCGGCACATGGTAAGCCCTATATATCTTAGCTTTATTGTTAATTTTGAAGCCTTTTACATCAGTTTCCCAGCTGATGGAAGTAAAGACACATCCCTGTTACTGAGGTCCAATAAGTAGCTGTAGACATAGCTTATGGATCCCTTACCTTCCCCCCCGCCCCCCTCCCCCCATCCCCATCTCCTTTTCTCTCTAAGTTGCTCTTCCCTGGGCCCTGCAGACCCACCCCACCATCTCCTCCTCTTCCTGCCCAAAGGGTGGGGGTCCTGCTCTCTCTATCCCAACCCAGGCTCTGAGTGCTCACTTGTACTATTATGATCTCCCTCTTTCCCAAAGGCACGTGATATTTTTCAGCTCCTTATTTCTGTTTCAAGGACCCGTATCTGCTTCACTCCCTTCTACTCAAGGCCAGCCACGTCTGTTATCCTCGGAGCCTGCTTGCTATCTATTTTCCCAATGCAGAGCAGCTGGCCCCTAAGTGGAATAACTAAATTCTCATGCAGCTTTGAGGAAAGGGGCTTGACAGAAGTGGGGACTGGGAGGTGTAAGTTGGGGACCCCTTCTAATAAGTCATTGAAGTCTGGGGTCACAGGGAAAGCCAAGGGCTTTATAATGATCCTGTATTCCGTTTTGAGTTTTCATGGCTGACAGAGTCACAGATACCTCGTCCCTCCCCAGATTACACCTCCTCCACCCCACACCTGTTTTTGACTACAGGTGTATTTCAAAATTGACAAAAATCTATGGTATGACCATTGTCAATAACCATTTCCAGAGAATCTCTGTAGAAAGACCCTCTAACCAGACAAAAAACTTGCCCGCACATAGTATTTCAATAATGGCTATTTCAAAAGTCAAGTCTAGAGAAAGATATTAATATTGAAGATGCACCACTACCACAACAAGAAAATAAAGTGATTTTTTAAATAAAATATTTTTAATGATTTCAGAGAGAAAGGGAAAGGGAGAGAGAGATAGAGACATCAATGATGAGAGATAATCATTGATGGGATGCCTCCTGCACACCCCCTATTGGGGATTGAGCCCGAAACCCAGGCATGTGTCCTGACCTGGAATCAAACCATGACCTCCTAGTTCATAGGTTAGGCTAAAGTGATTTTTTAATGGCAAAGGACAGAAATACAAGCCAGAATGACTTAAGCAATAAATAAAGAATCCTGGACTCACAAAATTGGCAAATCTAGAGGCACTGTATTCAGACACAGCTGGATCTGGGTACTCAGATGATGTGATCATACAATCTTTTTGCTCTCCTTCCTCCCTCCGTCCTCTATTTACTTCTTTGCTGGCTAGACCTTTATCATTAATTTTATTCAACAAATATCTATTGAGTTTAGAAGTGACAGGCACTGGGGATATTTCAGTGAACAAGACTGACAGGGTTTTCATTCTCATGGGAGTCATGTTCTATTGGGAAAGAAGGACAATAAATTAGTGAGCATCTATACTTATAATTTAGGGTAATTGTGATGTAGTTGAGATTTGAAAGGCACAAGGGCTGAGGAAGATTTATAGTGTCCAGAATGGCAGGGAAGGCCTTTCTGTAGAGGTGAGGTTTCCTGCTACTTGATAGAGGAGTAGAAGTCAGCCATGCAAGTTTCTTGGAGGAGAGCATTCCAAGCAGATGGAACAGCTATGCAGAAGTAGACAGAACCTTCAAATAAGGAGAAACTGGTTTTGGGGAAACTGACAAGGTAAATGGGCAAGAGAGCCATGGGCCAGGTTATGGAGTTAGGCTAATATAGGAAGACAGCATTGATGGGCTTTGTAAAAGGGGTGTGACTTATGTAGATAATGACTTAGAGCTTGTTGAAGATGGTGCTTTTGGCTGCATGAAGAATGGAATGGAGCCTTCCCGGCATGGCTCAGTGATTGAACATTGACCTATGAACCAGGAGGTCACAGTTCAATTTCTGGTCAGGGCACATGCCTGGGTTACAGGCTCAATCCTCAGTGTGGGGCATGCAGGAGGCCGCCAATCAATGATTCTCTCTTGTCATTGGTGTTTCTCTCTCTCTCTTCCTTTCTCTCTGGAAAAAAAAAAAAAGAATGGAGTAGGGTAGAAATACAATGCCTTCCTGATTATATCAGCACATTGATATAATCAGGATTTCCACCCACCTTAGCTTGTTACAGCATTGGCTGAACTCACCATATTACGGTGCAGTTGTCCATCCCACAGAGGGAGATGATCATCAGAGCAACAAAGAAAACACTCACAGCCTATCATCCTACCCTGTCAATTGGCAACAAAAATGTCACTTTACACAATTTTCTGCTCACAGAGTGTGCCTTTTCCTGTTTATTGACTTGGTACAATACAGCCATTTTTCAAAATGTCATAGGCCATTATCCTAAACATTCAGGGTCTAGGAAAACTACTTGTTCTTGTGAGCAGTGCATTAAATCTCTTTCTAATTATAGCCCTTCCAAATTCGTTGTCCTTACCTTTAAATAAAGTGTCTAGCCATATGTTCAGATGAGTAGTATTCTAAGTTTTATGTCTTGCCTCATTTTCTTTGGAATCTGTCATTGTCAGAGCTCTTTACAGTGTTACTGTAAAAATGTACTGAATCTTGGTTGAGAAAACTGGCTGCTCTGAAGTTAAAGTGATTTTTTAAAAGCAGTTGTGTGGGAGTCTGTGTCCTGCTTGCAAAAATAGTGAAATCGGGTCTTTCAAAAACTCCCTACTTAGAATTGAGCTAGCTTTTTCAGTATTATGGTGATTATTTTGCTTGGATTTAAACCCACGTTGTTTACGGGTCAAAACCATCTCTTGCTTTTAATAAGTAAGGTCATAGAATATTTCACCCAGAGACAGTCAGAGTTGGAGAAAAGTATGGGCTAAATAAGACATGTTTAATATATATGAGAACAGTGTTATGCCCAGATTTCAGGATCCCCAAGAAACCACATCAGGGAGCCAGCCAGTCCGATGCAAAAGCATAAGAGTCTTTATCCGAGCTAGCTCGGCTCCCCCACCTTGCCGACGCAGCGACAGGAAGCAGAGAGAGAGAGCGAACTCTGTGAGGAGAGGGGTTATATAGGGGGTTGGAGTAAGGGGAGGAGGAAGGGCTGTGGCCTGCCGATTGGCCAGGCACAAGTCGGTGTCTTGTTCCTGGGTGTGGCTAGCAGAGGCTTAGACTTCCGGGAAGAAGCTCCTTGCCAAGCACGTGGCTAAGGTAAGATGGAGCACTTACCCTGGGGCAAGATGGAGGGCGTAGCCCTTACCCTGGGGCAAGATGGAGGGCGTAGCCCTCGCCCTTTCAAACAGAAACTGATATAATTTCCTGTCCATGAATTAAACCATACTGGGACCAGGAGTTGATTATATTAAACAATACAGAGACCAGGCACAAAACATTTAGCTACTGATTCCAGGAACTACTTGCTCTTGGAAGATAAGATGGTGAACTTGAGAAAAGAGGTAGCTCATCAAAATTTGCTTCAAGACTTTAACAGGGGTGGGCAAACTTTTTGACTCGAGGGCCACAATGGGTTCTTAAACTGGACCGGAGGGCGGAACAAAAGCATGGATGGAATGTTTGTGTGAACTAATATAAATTCAAAGTAAACATCATTACATAAAAGGGTACGGTCTTTTTTTTTTTTTTTTTTTTTTAGTTTTATTCATTTCAAACGGGCGGATCTGGCCCGCAGGCCGGGCCAGGCCGTAGTTTGCCCCCGGCTGCTTTAGAATCACTGGGCCCAGAGCTATTAGGCCCATAAACTATGTCAATCCTAGATGGTTCCCTACCTTGCAAATCTACATTAAACCCACCCAGCCCAAGCCCTAAAATGTTACAAATACTCTTTGCAATAAAGAGGTTCAGAATGTGCCACCCCAAAACAAGCCACTTTGGCTTAAGGATAATTTTGTATTGAAGTCAATTAAGAAACAACAAATGCAGAAAGAATTCTCTTATCCTTTGCTTATCTGTCTTGAAATCAGAACATAAGTTTCTCTTTGAGAAAGGTGCCATTCCTGCCCTCCTCCCCCCTCAACCCATACTAGGGAGAGAAAAATGACTCTTATCATTATAGATGGTGAGTTGACACCAAAATGAATTAGCAAAAACAGACCATACTAAAATAATTCTTTTCCCATTAATTCTCTGCAGATATGTCCTAGTCATTCCCCCATAATTTATAATCCCTTGAAACCCAAACCCTCTTTCCTTTGTTAAAAAGATATATAAGCCCCTGACTCCAAGTGCTTCTTTGAGTTTTTATCTTTTTTGTGAACCCCATGCATGTAAATATTAGTAGAAATTATGACTTTTTTCCTGTTAATCTGTCTTTTGCTAGTTTCATCCACAGGCCCCTAGATAAAGAACACAAGAGTGTAAGGAAAAGTTTTTCCTCCCTGACACTGATTTTCCTATTTTGAAATACAACAAGATCCCGCAGAGATGATGTGAATCCAATAAACTTAGATTTGCTTGATCAACAGGTTTTACTGGAGGTCCTTGGGGAATTGATAGCCAACTTTTATATACCGTACTAGAGGCCCGGTACACGACATTTGTGCACTGGGGGGCAGGAGGGTCCTTCAGCCCGACCTGTGCCCTCTCACAGTCTGGGGAGCAGGCCTAAGTCAGCAGGCGGACATCCCCTGAGGGGTCCCTTAGCGCTGCCACAGAGGCAAGAGAGGCTCCTGCCACCGCTGCTGCGCTCACCAGCCATGAGCCCGGCTTCTGGCTGAGCGGTGCTCCCCCTATGGGAGCTCACTGACCACCAGGGGGCAGCTCCTGTATTGAGTGTCTACCCCCTGGTGGTCAGTGCGCATCATAGCGACTGGTCGTTCCACTGTTTGGTCAATTTGCATATTAGCTTTTTATTATACAGGATATGTATGTGTGGTGTGTGTACATGCAATAAAACCCCCACCAAAATGCAGTGTTCCAAATGATATAATTGCATAAAATGTGGGAATGCATGATTATGAGGATAATGAAATTCCCTTTTGCATGGTAGATTATTCTACCTCACTTGTGATCCATCTACAGTTACAAATATGACCAAGCCTTACAAACATTCTCAAAGTTCACTCTATACTAAAAACATGTGGTGGATTTGATTGCAAAAATAGCCATAATTCTTTATCTCTTCATCTGAAAACCACTTTACAGTGTAACTTTGCAGCTCCTCCTATCAAGGGCTAAAGTCCATCTTCCCAGCCCTTTAATTGGGAAATGATTTGTTAGGGTCAATGGAATGCAGCAGAATTGAGGGTATGCCAGTTTTGGACCTAAGCCTCCAGAGGGCCTTTTGGCTTTTGCTTTCTCTTGGGACCCTTATTCTATCATATGAACAGTCCAAGTTAGACTTTTGGAGAATGAGAGATCATGTCGGGAAATGAACCAACTTAGATCAGCAGAGCCACCTACTTAACTCATACCTAACACAAATGTATGCGTGAGACCAGCAGAACAATCCAGCTGACCTATATAGACTGTAAATGTCTATTGTTTTAAGTCATTGAGTTTTGTGGTAGTTTGTTATGCAGCAATAGCTAACCGATACATGTAGCATTGCAGACACTGTTTATTGCCTAAAAATATCTATTTCTCTCTCTCTTTTTCCCAGCTAACAGAATATAATTTATTTTCAAATTCCTTGACCTCAGAGAAGGTAAGCAATGGCCAATCACATTATCTCACATTGCTGGCTTCTCTTAGGCATGGAATTATGAACCATTCTGGCTCCTGATGGGACCATTCCTATGGTAACTATGATGAGCAAAGGTGAGCATATGAACAAACATATATCTTAGTCCATTTAGGTTTCTAGAACAAAATACCATTTGACAGGATGACTTAAAAAACATTTATTTCTCATAGTTCTGGAGATGGGAAGTTTACTATCAAGGTGCTGGCAGATTTGGTGTCATATTCATAGTAGGCCCTGTCTTCACTTGGCAGAAGAGAGAAGAGAGCTTTCCAGGGCCTCTTTTATAAGGGCACTAATCCCATTCATGAGGGCTTCATTCTCACGACTTAACACCACCCAAAAGTCCCACCTCCTAATATCATCCTATTGGGGTTAAGATTTCAACATATGCTGAAACCGGTTTGGCTCAGTGGATAGAGTGTCGGCCTGCGGACTGAAGGGTCCCAGGTTCGATTCCGGTCAAGGGCATGTACCTGGGTTGTGGGCACATCCCCAGTAGGAGATGTGCAGGAGGCAGCTGATCGATGTTCCTCTCTCATCGATGTTTCTAACTCTCTATCTCTCTCCCTTCCTCTCTGTAAAAAATCAATAAAATATATTTAAAAAAAAGATTTCAACATATGAATTTGGGGGGAACATAAGCATTCAACCTATAATAGTATGCCAATCAGAATTCTTTCCTAGGGTTTTATATATGGAGTCTAGAAATGAGAAATATATGACTGATATGGGGGCTAAGTCAGATTGATCTGTTTTAGAATAAAGCATGAAAGCTGAATTCTTAAAATAATATTTTTATTGATTTGAGAGAGAAAGGGAGAGGGAGACAGAAACATCAGTGGTAAGATAGTATCATTGATCAGTTGCCTCCTGCATGTCCTCGGTAGGCATGTGCCCTTGACCGGAATTGAACCCAGGACCCTTCAGTCCGCAGGCCAACACTCTATCCACTGAGCCAAACCAGCTAGGGTGAAAGATAAATTTTTACATCTGAATATTTTGGAGAAAACTCGTATCTGTGTAATAAATTTACCAAACAGTGAATGTCACCTCCTTCAACATACAGACTGCACACCAAGTTAATAGTAAGCCTTCATATTTCTGGGAAGAAAAATGCCATATCAAAAACAAGATGATACATAATCATTTTTATGACTCACTGAAATTTTCTTTTTTAACCTGGATAAAAACAGTTGAAGCCATGGAAGTTTATAATGAGTGGGATAAACAGATCAAAAGAACTAATCTCCAAGGAGATTTAAAATGCTTTTGAGCCCAGCCAGCATGGCTCAGTGGTTAAGCATCGACCTATGAACCTAAAAGTCAAGGTTCAATTCCTAGTCAGGGCATATGCTGGGTTATGGGGCTCGAAGGAGGCAGCCGATCAATGATTCTCTCATCATTGAAGTTTCTATCTCTCTCTCCCTCTCCCTTCCTCTCTGAAATCAATAAAAATATATTTAAAATGCTTTTGAAACACTCCTTGATATAGATCACATTTTGAACTCTGTCATTCTGGGCCCTGTTTGCCAACTTGTCTTGCATCCATATTTTAGACTACAGCGCCACCTTCTGGAGGGAAAATGACATAAATGCTCCACACATCCACTAACATTCAAAGTTGATTCTCAAGTTCCTGAGATGTCTTTCTTAGTCATCTGCATGATTTCTCATTGGCAGCTCATTTTTTCCCCCTTTTTGGAAACAGTATCATCTCAGCGAGGCAGTGAAACTAGATGTAAGCTGTTGATCACTTCCCTTTTCTCAAAGAGAAATTTATGGCATAGTTTCATCTTTATATTTATGGTTTCTGCAGCAGGAGACTGGAATAATTACCCCTCCCTCGGCATGTTCTTCCTTTGATCCCTTGTGTCACTGAATAGGTACTGGGTTTTATTTTCTTACTCTCAAGGGAAATCAATTTCTCTGCAGCTTTTCCTATATTTTGGTCTATTCTGAAGCTTCTTCTTGAATGCAAATATTTTAAGAACTATTTTACATTAATGTCATATTTTTCATTAAAAATGGTCAATTTATTTTTTAAGAATATACATAATATAGTAAGAATAGTTTTAGATGTAAAGAAAAATACTGAAGATAGTATAGGCAGTTCTCGTATACCCTGTACTCAGTTTCTCTTATTATTATCTTAATTTAGTATAGCACATTAATAAACAAATATTGATACATCATCATAATTTTTTCCCCTGCTAGTCCTCACCCAAGAATATTCTTTTCCTCATTGATTTTTAGAGAGAGTGGGAGGGAGGGAGAGAGACAGAGAGAAACATTAAGATGAGAGAGACATGTCCATTGGTTGCATCCTGCACGCACCCTGACAGGGGCCGGGGATGGAGCCTGCAATCAACGTATGTGCCCTTACCGGAATCGAACTTGAGACCCTTCAGTGTGAGGGCCTACGCTCTCACCACTGAGAAAACTGGCTAGGATGATTCATCACTATTAAGCAAAGTCCAGACCTGGTTCAGATAGCCGTAGGTGTTACCTAGCATCCTATTTCTGATGCAGGATCCCATCCAGGACATCGCATTACATTACATTACATTTCATTGTCATGTCTCCATAGCCTCCTCCTAGCTGAGACAGTTTCTCAGACTTTGCTTTTGATGACAGTTTTGAGAAGCACTGGTCAGGTATTTTGTAGACTGTCTCTCTCATGTTTTTCACATGAGTGGGCCAGGGTTATGGGATTGGGGGAGGAAAACCGTAAAGTGCCATTTTATCACATCATGACTTATCACTGTTGCTGCTGACCTTGAAGTCGTGTTTGTCGGGTTTCTCACTGTCAAGTTATTCTTGTAACTTTTAAGTCACTGTAAATTCTCTCCGTGACCTTGGGTGGCTGTTTCTTTGGAGGAGAAGCGTAGTGCTCTGACCCCTGTCTCCCTTCCTTTGGCATTGCCTTGCCAGGCTGCTCCTGGCAGTGGAGCGAAGCAGTGGGTGTGATGGGATCCACTTGATTCAGTCTATTCTCTGCAGCCAGGAAAGGATGACCTGGGAAGACAATCTGAAAAAGTTAGTCAGGAAGCCAGAGTTGGGATCTGTTTCTAGGCTTGGAAATTCCTTTGTTTTGATCACCAATATGCTTAAAGATTCCTTGGGTTTCGTTGAGGATGAAATAGAAAGAGCATTCCGGAGTCAGGAAATCTAAGTTCTATTCTAAAGATTTAGGGTGTCTTGGCCAAGACAGTTGTGTAAAAGCAAAATGGGAACATGGAGTTGATACTGTTGACAGAGCAATCTAAAATAGAGCCGAGCTAACACCGCCCCCCCCCCCCCCCCACCAGGTGACACTGAACTTGTGCACTTAGCAAAACCACAATGGCTGTATCCTAATACAGTTCCTGGAACTGGCTCTGCACCACTGGACTCTCTACTAAAAAAGAATTTTCACCTAGTAATAGACAGGAACAGTTACTCGTGTATAGTATAGTGTACGTTTACTTGCCAGCACCAATCACAGCCCTTTCAAAGCAACTTGTGTAACCCCTGTAGGTTCCCCCTTTTAATGTCTTTATAAACTCTGTACCTTTCTTTTCCCTGCAGAATACAATTGGGGTTTTACCCAAATTTGTGTCTCCAGAATTTCAATTCCTGAAAGACCCCCAAATAAAGCTTTTGTTTGCCTTACAGTTCTTGGTCAAAATTGACAGTAGCCTTCTCTGGATGTGGGTGGAGAGGATACTGAAAAAGCTCCATTAAATCATCTACTAGATGACATCACATAGCTCCTATAACTGAATGAGCTAGGTAGCTCACTGAGGTAGACCTTATACCACTAATAAAAAACAACCATAGCCGAAACCGGTTTGGCTCAGTGGATAGAGTGTTGGCCTGCGGACTGAAAGGTCCCAGGTTCAATTCCAGTCAAGGGCATGTACCTTGGTTGTGGGCACATCCCCAGTGGGGGTTGTGCAGGAGGCAGCTGATCGATGTTTCTCTCTCATCGATGTTTCTGACTCTCTATCCCTCTCCCTTCCTCTCTGTAGAAAATCAATAAAATATATTTTAAAACACACACACACACAAAAAACAACCATAATGGCAAGATTAATATAACCAGCAATTGTGTATTCACTCTTACAATGTGGCAAGCAGTGGAAATTTAAAGTAATGAAACACATATAATCCTATATAATAAAAGGCTAATATGCAAATTGTCTCTATGGGCGGGAGTTCGACTGACCAGGAGTTAAACTTGCACTGACCACCAGGAGGCGGTGTGGAACATGGCTGGTGTCAATGATTCGGTGCTGGCAGCAGGCGGCAGTGGAAGTGCTGCCAGCCCTGATGGTCCCCAATGAGAGCTGGACTGTGGTGGGATGCTGGAGCAGGTGAGCGGGCAGCGCCAGGCCAAGGTGGGTGCAAAGGGAGGCCCTGGCAGGCTGCTGGGGGAAGGGAGGCCCTAGCCAGTAGTGGTGGCATGCAGCCGGGGGAAGGGAGGCCCTGGCCAGCAGCTGGCAGCCAGGAGCCACTAGGGACCCTACCTGTGCACGATTTCATGCACTAGGCCACTAGTGTGACATAATATTATATTAGTTTCATGTGTACAATTTAGCGATTAAATGTTTATATAGCTTACAAAGTGATCACCTCAATAAGTCTAGTACCTATCTGACACCATACATAATTATTACAAAATTATTGACTATATTTTCTATGCTGTACTTTACATCCCTGTGACTGTTTTTATAACTGGCAATTTGTACATCTTAACCCCTTCACCTTTTCCACCCAAACCTCTAACCCACGTCCTATCTGACAACCATCAAATTGTTCTCTGTATCAGTTTGTTTGCTCGGGGTATTTTTGTTTGCTTGTTTGTTTTTTAGATTCCGTATATAAGTGAAACCATATGGTATTTGTCTTTCTCTATCTGACTTATTTCATTTAGTATAATACCCTCTAGGTCCATCCATGTTGTTGCAAATAACAAGATTTCCTTCCTTCTTTTTTATGGCTGAGTAATATTCCATTGTATATATATGTACCACCTTTTCCTTATCTATTTGTCCATGTACAATTAGGCTGCTTTCATATCTTGGCTATTATAAATAATGTTACAATGAACATAGGGAAGCATATGTCTTTTTGAGTTAGTGTTTTGGATCTCTTTGGAAACATACCCTGAAGTGAAATTGCCAGGTAGTTCTACTTTTAATTTTTTGAGGCGCCTCCATACTGTTTGTCATAGTGGCTACACCAATTTGCAATGCCACCAACAGTGACAAGAGTTTTTCTTTCTCCCATTCTCACTAACATTTGCTTGCTATTCTGACAGATGTGAGGTGATATCTCGTTGTGTTTTAAATTGCATTTCTCTGATTATTAGTGATGATGAGCATATTTTCATGACTATTGGCCATATGTATGTTCTCTTTGGAGAAATGTCTATTCAGGTCCTTTGGCCATTTTTAATAAAATTTTTGTTTGTTTGTGTTTGTATTAAACTATGAATTTTAAAAAATATTTTGAATATTAACCACTTAAAAGATAAATCATTGGCAATTACCTTCTCCCATTCTGTAGGTTGTCTTTTTTTTTAGTTTTTTTTTTAAATTGTTGACACTATTACAGATGTCTTTCATTACCCACCCCTTACCCCCTTACTCCCCTTTACCCACTTCACCCAGCTACCACTCCTCCTGCCTCTGGTCATCACCACACTGTTGTCTATGTCCATGGGCTATGTATATATGTTTTTTTGGCTAATCTCTTCAACTTCTTTCATCCAGTCCCCCCACCCCTCTCTCCTTGAAAGTTGTCAGACTGTTCCATGTATCCATGCCTCTGGGTCTGTTTTGTTTGTCAGTTTATTTTGTTCATTAGATTCCACATATAGGTGAGATCATGTAGTATTTGTCTTTCTCTGTCTAGCTTATTTTGCTTAGCACAATAATTTCTAGGTTCATCCATGCTGTCACAAAACATGCTGTCACAAAAGGTAAAGTTTCTTCTTTTTTACAACTGTGTAGTATTCCATTGTGTAAATATACCACAGGTGTTGTTGTTTTTTTGTTTTTGTTTGTTTTTATCCACTCATCTGCTGATGGGCACCTGGGCTGTTTCCAGATCTTGGCCATTGTAAATAACACTGCTATGACATAAGGTGCATATATTCTTTTTGACTGGTGTTTCAGAATTCTTAGGATATATTCCCAGAAGTGTATTACTGCGTCAAATGGCAGTTCCATTTTTAATTTTTTGAGGAATATCCATATTGTTTTCCACAGTGGCTGCACCAGTCTGCATTCCCATCAGCAATGGACTAGGGTTCCCTTTTCCCCACATCCTCACCAGCACTTCTTGTTTGTTTTATTGATGGTAGCCATTCTGACAGGTGTGAGGTGATATCTCATTTTTTTGTCTTCCTGGTGTTGAGTTGTATAAGCTCTTTATATATTTTGGAAATGAACCCCTTATTAGACGTATCATTGGCAAATATTTTCTCCCATACAGTGGGTTCCCTTTTCATTTTGTTAAGAGTTTCCTTTGCTGGGCAGAAGCTTTTTAGTTTGAGGTAGTTCCATTTGTTTATTTTTTCCTTCTTTTCCCTTTCCCTAGGAGGTATATCAGCAAAAATATTGCTGTAAGAGATACCTGAGATTTTACTGCCTGTGTTTTTTTCTAGGGTTTTTATGGTTTCATGACTTACATTTAAGTCTTTTATCCATTTTCAGTTTATGCTTGTTTATAGTGTATGTTAGTGTTCTAGTTTCATTTCTTTTTTTTTTAGTATGTAGCTGTTCAGTTTTCCCAACACCATTTATTGAAGAGACTGTTTTCTCCATGTATGCTCTTACAAATTTTGTCAAATATTAATTGACCATAGGTTGATTTTTGGGCACTGTGTGCTGTTTCATTGCTCTATATGCCTGTTATTGTGCCAGTACTAGGCTGTTTTGATGACAATGACCTTGTAATATGCTTAGTTTGATATCAGGTATTGATATTTGAATGTGTCACAGCCCTAGAAATAGTCCCTTCTCATGAAAGGAACTTTGCTCCTGATTATAGGAACATGATGGAAGGTCTGTAACTATCTATATATATAAAAGGCTAAGTGACCATCCTACCATCTGACCAGCTGGTAGGTTTGATGTGCACTGACCACCAGGGGGAAGATGTTCAACGCAGGAGCTGCTGAGCTGTGGTGACTTGGCAGTGGCGGTTCTCCTGTGAAGCACTCCAGAACTAGAGAGGAGGGAGCCCGATTCCGGGGTGCATCACCCAAGATCTGCCCTCTTGCAATCCAAAGCCTAGCCCCTAAGAGCCGAACCTACAGACCAGGCCAGTCCCGAAGGGCAAGGCCAAGCCCCAAAGAGGTGATTCGAGACCCAAGGATGGAGACTAGCCCAGATGAGCAGAACCTAGCCGGGAAGAGTGGAAACCAGACCTGAAGGGCGGAGCCCAGTCCCGAAGGTTAGGGCCTAGGTCTGCAGAGCCTTAGGCTCTGTTGAGGAACTCGAGGGAGAGTGGAATACACATAGCAGGTAAATTCTTGCTAGGTGACTCAGAAACAATGGGACACAAGGGGTATCTAGGTAATATGAACCTGCTTGAAGCCCTCTTGTTCACAATGCTTAATTCAAATTAGGGTAAGGAAACATCCTAAAATCTCCTCCCTGAAGCAGGCTTCTCTGTCTAACTCTCTTGGGCAGGAGAGGATTTTGTTTGTTTGTTTCTTAATACACAATTTAAAGTTAATATCCCAAAATGTCAGCCTCAGGGTGACAAAACTTTGGTCTCTTCACCCCTCTATATCTCTGAACCTCTCATGGGGTCTCTGATTCTCTCATGTATGTGAGATTTCCATACATATGTATGTATTAAATTTTATTTATTTTCTCTTGCTCATCTGTCTCATGTCTATGTGATAATTAGACCAGCCAGAAGAATCTTGAGAGTAGAGAAAATTTTGTTTCTTCCCCACAGTGTATAGAATGTCACTAGCTGACACCTGGCTGGCATGGCTCAGTGGTTGAGCATTGACCTATGAACCAGGAGGTCACAGTTCAATTCCTGGTTGGGGCACATGCCCAGTTTGTGGCCTCGATCCCCAGTGGGGGACTCAGGAGGCACCCAATCAATGATTCTCTTTCATCATTGATGTTTCCTATCTCTCTCTCCCTCTCCCTTCCTCTCTGAAATCAGTAAAAAATATATTTTAAAAAACTAATGTCACCAGCTGAGATATCCTAGTTAACATAGTTATTAATATCTCTAGAAGCTCTATTTTATTGCTTAGATTAGTTGATCTAAGTACCATCATACTTAATTCCTATAACTATATGTAAGTGAAGAATAGAAGACAAAAATTATACATATATATAGTTATTTCCTTCAATAAGTCTATCTACACATTTATTCATCCGACCATCCATCCATTCATCAAATATTTTTGAATAGTTTTTTTTAATTTTTTAAATTATATTTTATTGATTTTTTACAGAGAGGAAGGGAGAGGGATAGAGAGTTAGACACATTGATGAGAGAGAAACATCGATAAGCTGCCTTCTGCACACTCCCTACTGAGGATGTGCCTGCAAACAAGGTACATGCTCTTGACTGGAATCGAACCTGGGACCCTTCAGTCCGCAGGCCGACACTCTATCCACTGAGCCAAACTGGTTAGGGCTTGAATAGTTTTTATATAGCAGGTACTGTATATAAGGGCTGGATCTTTATTGTCTTCAACTTTCAAAATTCCAATGATTCAAAGTTGATTTCCAAGACCCTGAGATGGTCTGCCACTCCTACTTAGTATATGACTATGGAAACATTCCTTTACAGGAAACCCAAATATCTTTTCTTCATTATCTTTTGGGTTAGTCAGGACATTTTGGGGTGAAAAAGGCTAGGAAACAAAGTAAGGCCGAACCGGTTTAGCTCAGTGGATAGAGCGTCGGCCTGCAGACTGAAGGGTCCCAGGTTCGGTTCCGGTCAAGGGCATGTACCTTGGTTGCGGGCACATCCCCACTGGGGGGCGTGCAGGAGGCAGCTGATTGATCTCTCTCATCGATGTTTCTAACTCTCTATCCCTCTCCCTTCTTCTCTGTAAAAAATCTATAAAAATATATATATAAAAAAAAAAAAAAAAAAAACAAAGTAAGGATGATCAGGGCAGAGCTGGCCTCCGGGGCTGGAAAATGTCTTTACCTTCTCTCACACTCCAATTTGGTGCAAAGAACATTTTTAATACAAATGTTTGGATCAGAATGATATCAACATAGATGAAATGTCGATAAGAAAGCATTATTTAAAGTGAATGCTATTAAACCAATGTAATTCCAGGATCAATGATCTACATGGGTCAATGAAACTATTCTAGTATCCTGAATCATTTCATTTTTATTTGCTAAAGTTAGTGGCATGGAAATCAATGTTTTCTATTTAAATTTTGGAACAAATTTTATTTAATCTATTATTTTTCCTATTGCATATACTGATTATAGTTTACTATTGATTTTATAGTATATGAATTTTCTATTGATCTACTATTTCTGCCAATTTAGCAAAGATAGACATTTTGTGCAGAAAATTTGATTCTCTCAACCAAAAGTAGATTTGATTCTTTTAACCAAAAGTAAATTTGACCCTCTATGATGTTTAGTTTTACTCAGTGTAATTTGCATTGATAACTTATGGCTCCAATCTTACCTAATAATAGACAAACATGTAAATTGACCGTACCTTCGCTATGCTAACCAGCCAATCATGATAATATGCAAACTAACCCAACAAAGATGGTGGTTAAGTTGCATACGTAGGCACAAAGAGGCAGAGCGAAGACCAAAGGCGGCTCCGGCCAGAGCAGTGAAGACAGAAGGCGGCTCTGGCCAGAGTGAAGGCTTGGGTCCCAGGTGCCGGAGGAAAACCGGTGCCAGCAGCCAGAGGAAGGGAAAGCCTATTGCACGAATCTCTTCATGCAACAGGCCTCTAGTACTCATTATAATTGAGTAAAACAATAATAGTTTGCATTTATTTCTTAGTTACTCCATGAGGAAATTGTAAGATATTTTGTGAGGTAGAGAGATAGAGAGATAAAAATGAGAGGTGATGGGGGCCAGGAAGGAAAACTTGTCCTCTACCTTTCTACATTCTTTTGACTGATCTAATAATTAAATTGAGATGAGTCCAATTAACAAGAGAAAATAATAAAATTTAATTACAGGTGTACATATCGGAATCCCACATACATGAGAGGTTCAGAGACAGAGAGGTAAAATGAGGTTACTATGACCTCCAGAGCTAAGGAATGAGATAAGGTTTTAGAGGAGAGGAGGGTAATTTGGGAGGATGATAAGAGCAGATGTTCAGAAACTAGAAGCTTGCCCTGCCCTATAGATAGGTCATAAAAAGTTATTTCTAGTGTTACTCTTACTATGGGCAAGACACCAATTTGAATTCTTTAAGGGAGAGGTAAAAGTTTCTCTTGAGCCCAGAGTCCAGATTATGTTTAGCTCAAAATAATCCTTGTGCCAGAGCAGCACATCCTAGTTGCTGTTATGAATCTCTTTGTGTGGAGGAGTGTGGTAAAAAGGAAAGACACAGAGTAGGGCGAGAGATGGGGAGGACAAGTAGAAGACTACAGAATTCATCTTGTCTGATTTAAGGAGGCCTAGATCAGTTTTTAAGATGTCTCAGGATCAAGTCAGTCTTGATGGTTCTGATTTTCTTTAGAGGAGAAAAAACAGATCTCCAGGTGGACAGATTTGGGCTGCAATCCTGTAACCTGCTGCTTACTCCCCACTTTGCCCTTGAAAGTCATGGAATCTATTTGATCCTCTTTTTTTTTTTTTTTTGTTTTAAATCTGTGAAGTGGGAGATATTGAGAGTACAAATTTCATTAGAATTGCTGTGAGGATTAAAAGAAGAAGCTCGAAGCCTAGCTGGGTAGCTCAGTTGTTTAGAGTATTGTTCTGATATGCCAAGGTTATGGGTTCGATTCCTGGTCAGGGCACTTATGGGAATCAACCAATGAATGCATGGATAAGTGGAACAACACATGATATTTCTCTCTCTCTCTCAAACAAAAAAATTTAAAAGAGAGACTCCATGTTGAATAAGGAACACAATATTTGAACATAACAAGAGCTTGACAAATAGTTGGATATCATAATTCATAATAATAATAACTGTTTCTAGTAAATAGACCCCTAAAATTATCTCTGTCTTGAGAACTTGCAGAAACCCTAGTTGCTGTTTTATTCTGTGGCAAACCTATATGACCTGTGGTATGCTAGTAAATGCTTAACAACTTGCTTTCTAGGGGAAATAAAGCTTTGATTTGTATTATTTGCCAATTTCTGTGGTTTAAATATTTCACCATAGTCAATTTCTTTTTAAAAAAATATATTTTATTTATTTTTTACAGAGAGGAAGGGAGAGGGATAGAGAGTTAGAAACATCGATCAGCTGCCTCCTGCACACCCCCTACTGGGGATGTGCCCGCAACCAAGGTACATGCCCTTGACCGGAATCGAACCTGGGACCCTTGAGTCTGCAGGCTGACGCTCTATCCACTGAGCAAAACCGGTTAGGGCTCACCATAGTCAATTTCAAGATACATCATTGACCATAGAGTAGGGAAGAAATTGACAGTTGCAACCCATTGTACAGTATTTCTGCTACATAGATACACTAGACATACATAATCTCAAGAGCATAGATAATAGTAAAATGTAGTAAAGTACCTAGAAAGTGATACATTTTTAGTATTACCTTTGTTTTTAAATGATTTACAATTTTCAGTAGTGACTGTGTTTAACAATCAGCATGCAAAATTTACCCTATCAGCTTTTGTGATCCAGTTTGAATCAGCTCCAGCAAATCATTGCATAATGTACTTCCCTCTCCCTCATCTTCATAGA
>NW_005871224.1:1040432-1074307 GCF_000147115.1 Myotis lucifugus | reverse complement strand
AATCCATCACCTAGTCCTGCTCATTTTATCTCTTAAATAGCTCCTTTAATCAGTTCTCTTCTCTCTATCTTCATTGCACTTTCCTGGCCCCCTCCTGCCTGGATAGCTCTAGATACCCTTCTAACTTTCATTTTGCACCCGCCCCCTTACCCCATCCATTCTTTCCGTTCAAGTTAGATGTATCTTTTAAAAAAATATAACTTTATTTTATAGAGCAGTTTTAGGTTCACAGCAAAATTGAGTGGAAGGTACAGGCATTTCCTATGTAGGCTGTCCAGAATTGCACAACCTCATCCCCTACCAGAGTGGTACATCCTATATAATAAAAGCCTAATATGCTAAGTGTCCAGTTATCCATTCAACCATTCAAAGTGTAATGTACTAATGATATGCTAAGGCTGCTCAACTGCTCACTCTGATGTGCACTTACCACTAGGGGGCAGATGCTCTGACCGGCAGGTTAACTTGCTGCGGGGGTCTGGCCGATTGGGACTGAGTGAGATGGGCCGGACACGCCCTGGAGCCCTAGCTTGGTCCCTCCCCAGCCCGATTGTGCACTGGTGGGGTCCCTCAGCCTGGCCTGTGCCCTCTCGCAATTCGGGACCCCTCAGGGGATGTCGGAGAGCCGGTGTCAGCCCTATCCCACAGGCCACTCCCCTTGGGAGGGCACCAGACGCAGAGCTCATGGCTGGCAAGCCTGCAGCAGGCACAGTGGGGCTGGGATGAGCAGGAGCAGCAGGTAGAAGCTGCAGGTGGCATTGGACTGCGGGTTTCGGCCCGATCCCTGCAGGCTACCCAGAGGGACCCCACCTGTGCACGAATTTATGCACCGGGCCTCTAGTTTGTTATAATCAGTGTATCTACATTGACATAATTACCCAAGGCCCACAGTTTACATTAGAGTTCACTCTTTGTGTTGTACATTCAGTGAGTTTGGACAATTGCATAATGACATATATTCACCACTATAGTATCATGAATCAGAAATTACAGAATAGCCTTAGCTGGTTTGGCTCAGTGGATAGAGCATCGGCTTGCGGACTGAAAGGTTCTGGGTTTGATTCTGGTCAAGGCACATGCCCAAGTTTTGGGCTCAATCCCCAGTAGGGTGTGTGCATAAGGCAGCTGATCATTGATTCTTTCTCATCATTGATGTTTCTGTCTCTCCCTCCCTCTCCTTTCCTATCTGAAATCAATAAAAATATATTTAAATTAAAAAAAGAAATTACAGAATAATTTCACTGCTCTCTAGCCATGATTTTTGCACATGCCAGTTCATTATTCCTAATCACCCTTCTTCCCTCTTTGCACCTGGCTAAATTCCATCCTTCTTTATTATTATTATTTTTTAAAATCTTTATGATTGAAAGTATTATATATGTTCCCTTTCCCCCCCATTGACTCCTTCTAGTTTTCCCTGCATCCCATCTTTCTTAAGCATCATTCCCTCATTTGTTTATTTGTCTGATAAATATGTCTCCCTAGATTGACAAGTTTTTTGAGTACAGGGATCATGTTGGTTTTTGTTCCAGCACCAAGTACATAATACATGCTCAATAAATATTTGTTGAGTGCATGAATGTTGGCTACAGCTAATTAACTCTGAATCTTATAGACCTGGTATTTAAAAAATAAAAAAAAAATATATATATATTGATTTCAGAGAGGAAGGGAGAGGGAGAGAGAGATAGAAACATCAATAATGAGAGAGAATCATTGATTGGCTGCCTCCTGCATGCCCTATACTAGGGATCAAGCCAGCAACCTGGTCATGGGCCCTGACCAGGAATCAAACCAGGACCTGTGGTTCATAGGTCAACACTCAACCACTAAGCCATGCCAGCCAGTCTAGACCTGGTATATATATATTTTTAAATGATTTCAAATAGCACTGCCCAATGACATCTGAGGCCCGATGATCCCCATTCCAAAATACCTCTGAGTCTTCCTCTTTTGTTAAGAAACATTGAAACCAGCCAAAATGACCCTCAGGTTCTTTTTTCTGCCTACAAGAAGCCAAACACATGACACAGATGCTGATGGAAGGAAAGTGATTTATTCAGGTGCCAACAACCTGAGAAGATGGCAGACTCATCATGCCTTAGCAAACATCTTAACATCTCAGGGTTGGCAAAGGGCTTTTATAGAGGAGTCATGGGAAGAGGGGAACTAAGGAATTCTGGCACATGTAGTTTCACATTCCTGCTCTCAGGTGGTTTTGATGTTTTCTTTTGTGTGTGTCAGCATCTGGCATGTTTTTCTCTCTGCCGGTTTTATTGCTAATGTCTGGGGACAGGATGTTGCAGGCCTCGTCAGCCATGGGCATTTGCTACACTCCTGTGATTGAGGCCACATGTTTAAATATGAAACTATTAATATCTTAGACTATAAGTTTTATTAGTAAATTCTTATTTTTTATTATTGTTTAGTTAGTTAATTAAATGTGTGTTTTTAAATACTCTATACCCTATTACAGCATCTTTTATTTTTCCAAATAAAAAATATTGTTTATTATTAGTTTTTAAATCACAGAACTCCAGGCTGAATATCATTAGACATAAACACACACATACACAATTACTAATTTTGGGAGTTGTCTCCCATACTCTGTCTCAAAATTTGGCCTAGTTATGCCTCATGGAATTTTTCAGTTCAACCTCATACACTAACTTGGGATAAATAGAAAAAATTAAGTCTTTTAGTTTTAGCCACAGTCCCAAAATGCTATTACAGGTAGAAAATTTGTTGGATGTCAGTCATTGCTGGGTTAAAACAAGAATAAGAAAGCTGCATATACAGTTCCAGATGTGATTAAAATGTGAATATGTATGCTCCTGACCAGCAGGCTTTGTTCTCTTTCCCGTTCATTGTTTTCTTTTGTTTCTTTCTACAGGGGTTGCTTTACATGCTTCCATAAAAATATATCTTCTATTCAGAATCACACTGGAGAGCAGGTGGTTTGAATGAGTAGTACTGTTACATATTAAATAATGGAGTCTACAATAGAGAAATCTGAACTCTGGGGTTACAAATCAAAATAAATGCTATTTCAAGGTAAGTAAACAGATGACTTGGCTGGCTAGTAAAATGTTTAATTCTTTCTAAAATCATAATTAAAATTTGGACTTCTGCTTTATGCTGTATTCCAAGAAAAAAAAAACAGGTAACCTACATCTGCATAATGATTCACAGAACATCTCTTTTTATTTCTCTCCTCAGTGCTGAGAAATGACCAGGTCCTGGAAGTTGTAATCTATGTCGCTTGGGTTCTTTGGTGCTCAGGTAAAAACTGCCACAAGGCTCAGCCTTGATGAACACAGACTGTTTCTTTAAGTCTGATGGTAGCTAGGTGGAGGCCCTCACTTAGAGATAACAAGAATGTAGAAGCTAGGGCAAGCTGAGAGCTGAGGACAACTTTGCTAACCGACTCAGAGGACACAGTAGAATGTGAATATTGAAGCCAGCAATCTTAAGAAGCATCTTATCTCACTCTTTTTATTGGAATTTATTCCTCTTTCCAGCTTATACTCTTTATTTACAAAGACCATTCAACTGAGATAAGAAACTGTGGCTTTTTTGTATTTGTATTTCTCCTAGGTTGAATTTTCCAGAAACATGATGAATATTTATAACAGCATTAACCAGCTCACTTATCGTCAACTGATGGCTTTGCAGCACCACCCTTCACTCTTTCTTTCTGAGTTGCCTGGCCAATAATTACTGTCTAGAGTTTTGGACAAAAATGGAAAATTTCCATCTTATTTGGCATAAAGCCCTCAATTGCCCAGTGTATTATTCAGAGGAGAAGTATTTATTAGTGATACGTGATTTTTGGACTACAACCTGGGGTGTTCCCCTGAGCAGGATGGTTCCTCGGATTCTTTGTCCGTCGGAGTCGAAGAATGAATCCATGGACTGAAGATGGTATAGCAAAGGTGGAGATTTATTGAAGAACAAGTACAGACTCCCACGTGGGGAGAGGGAAAGAGTCCCACAGAATGGACTTCCAGGTAGGGAGTGGGAAAGGGTCCCACTGAGTTCCTTTTCCTTATGGCTTATAAAGGCTGCAGAGCCTGGTGCCTTGATATCTCCTCTGATTGGTCACTATTCCCCTAGACTGGTTACTATAGCAACTCCTGGGCTCAAAGGTTGAATCTCACATGGGACATGTGAGGTTCTCCCCCCTCCTTCCTTATTGTTTTTCTATTCCTTTTGGGCTTTTTTCTTCTCCTTCTGGATGAAGGGCTTCCTTCTCTTTATTTTGTAAATATAGACCTTTTGCTGTTCCCAGTTCCCTCATTCAATGGAAGTGTACCTGTTGCAGCTTTCCAGATCCCCCATTCTACAGAAATATACCTTCTGCTGCTCTGCAGCCCTGTGCTTTCCTCCATGGTCCCCTTAATTTCCAAAAATTCTAAAATTTCCTAAACCTGTCCTATTGTTACAGAAGAGCAAAGAAATACCAAGCACACTTCCTAGAGAAAGGGAGGAACCCATTTATTAATACTAGTGACTAGTGGACTCTGGGTAAGAATTTCCAAATCAGAGTGAAGTCACATACAGAGGCTTTGCTTTTTATAATCTTCTGGGGTCTTTGTCTTGCAGATATGGTTCCGCCCCCTGTGGGCTTACAGGAAGGCCCCCAGGTGTTGGGGTTCCCAGGTCATATCAGATGATCTGTCCTGGGGCCAGCGATAACGACCCCCCCCCCCCAGGGCAGTGCATTGTTCAGTTTTTATGCCTGACACTCCTTGCAAGACCAGTTTCCTCCTCACTATTTTACTCCCAAAATTCCTGTTTCATTACTATCAAAGGAGGAGACATTAGTGGGTTACATGAAATCCATTGGTGATAGAGTAGGAAGGTGGGAGAAAGCAAAGCAAGGAAATACCTGGGATTGGATAAAAAGTAAAATGATAGACACATGCTTCTTTCACATAAGTGGGTACAGGATCCTTAATAGTCAACAATTAACACAATGAAGGAATTTGTGGTTTCAACCTGGTGCACTGGTTGCACCTTGAAGGGTCCAGAAAAAAGGAAGTTACAAGTTACCCTGACATTCCAAAGGTATGTTATTGTAGATGCAAAAAGACAATAGGCTCAGTGAAGATCAAAATTGATCTTTGTCAGGGAGGATACTGGCCTAGGACATGACTACCCACTCTGAACTGCTTTTTAATTAAAGACGTTTTAATTTCAGACCATCCTTTGTGGTTACTTTAGGTCTCTGAGTTTGCAAGGTCACCACACAGGCCTTCCCTGTTAGTCAGGTTAGCATGTGGCCCCTTTTTGTCCACACAGAAGGCACTGACTAAATGGGAGTATGACAGTGTAGTGAGGGACTGAAGAATTCTTTTTTTTTTATTGTCTAAAGTTTTACATATGTCTCCTTTTCCCCCAATTGACCCCCCCCTTGACCCGCCCCCGAAGAATTCTTTTATTCGGATAGATGGTGAAGACACTGGGCTTCCAGGTCTGAGGGGGCTGAAAAGTGATGTCAAAACTCTTCCCTCCCCTGCTAGCTCAGAGGAAGATGCCCACAATGCAGGGAGACAGGAGGGTTCATTAGAATATTCTCAGAAGTTTACTTTTCAAAAGGGATGAATCCCAGTCCTTTGAAAAACATTTCTGGGATGCAAAACTGTCAAGGGGCTTTCTTATCTCTAAGAGATTTATAGACACATCAAAAGGTTAGAGAAAGCATTTGCAAACACTAGGTTTCTCATGGAAATGTTTTGACAAAGGGAGGTGGGAAATGGCCTGTTTACATTTCAGCAGCCTGAAATTCCCAGCCCTGCCTCCATCAGTGATACTAAATGCCTCCAATCTTCAGGGATGATTAAAACAGAAGAAATAAAATTATGGTTGTTTTGTGTGTTTTTTCCAATTTCCACCACTCCCCCAAAAAAGCATTATTATAAAGGTAATATAATTTCATTGTAAAGAAATTGTTTTTTTATCATTATTACATTTTTTAAATTTTTTTATTGCTTAAAGTATTACAAAGGTTATTACATATGTGTCCTTTTTTCCCCCCCGCCCTTGACAATCCCCTGGCCTCCCCTACCCCCCAGTGTCTTATGTCCATTGGTTATGCTCATATGCATGCATACAAGTCCTTCCGTTGATCTCTTACCCCCCTCCCTCCTGCCCCCCAACCCTCCCCGGCCTTCCCGCTGCAGTTTGACAATCTGTTTGAGGCAGCTCTGCCTCTGTATCTATTATTGTTCAAAAGTTTTATAATGGTCTCTATTATCCATGAATGAGTGAGATCATGTGGTTGTTACAGTAATAAGTTTAGCGAGTATAAGATAGTATAATCAAATTTCATTTCTTTATTAGAGTGAATTTTAAACTTTACTTAGAAGTGAAACTTAACTTGTGTGTGTGTGTGTGTGTGTGTGTGTGTGAGACCCTGATAAGTAACTTGTAACGCCCTGCAAGCTAACTCCTGACAAATTACTTGTAAACAACTCCCAGCATGTTAACTCCTGATAAGTAACTTGTAACCCCCTGCGTGTGCATCCTGATAAGCCCAGAAGGCCACCGGAACACACTGACAGGAGACACTGAAGAAGCCTGTTATAGTAATAAGTTTAGTTAGCATAAAGTAAACTCCATTTTGTATTAGCATAAGTTAGCATAAAGTAGACTCCACTTTGTATTAGCATAAGTTAGCATAAGTAGACCCCATTTTATTCTTAGACCAAAACTTGTAAACTACTCCAAAAATAAGATGTATGTATGATTGATAAGCTTTGAACATGGTCACAACTTTATGGCACCCGGTATGAGACACTGAAGATGCCCAGCTTCAAGGATTTAAGGAGAGCAAATCTGCTGCGGTTCAGATGCTTGTCTCCCCTCCACAGACAGGATGTTCTCCTCCCCCCTGGAAACTGCCAAACTGCGAAACTGCCATTCTTGCTCTGCCTGAGCCCAAACTGCTAGAGGCCTCTCTTCGGGTCAAGAGACCGAGCTCCTTGCCGCAGCGTATTTTGACGACCTCCGTGTGTCTCCTCTGTCGGCGAGTGTCTCCGGGTGGCCTGCCAAGGACTGAAACCCATCAGCTCTCTGGTAAATAAACCTGTGTGATTTCTTGCATTGTTTATCTCCTGTGTCTCTCTCTCTCTCCTTAGTTTTGGTTAAGCTCGGCCATATTAATTAATAGTAAGTACCCTTTGATGTTTGTATTGGTATATCCAAATGAAACGAATTGGGTCACCTGTGCATACGTTCCTATAGATAATCGGAACAGTGGTATTTTTCCTTCATTGACTGGCTTATTTCACTTAGCATAATGCTCTCCAGCTCCATCCATGCCGTTGCAAATGGTAAGAGTTCCTTCTTTTTTACAGCAGCATAGTATTCCATCGTGTAGATGTACCACAGTTTTCTAATCCATTCATCTACTGTGGGCACTTAGGCTGTTTCCAGATCTTAGCTATGGTGAATTGTGCTGCTATGAACATATGGGTGCATATATCCTTTCTGATTGGTGTTTCTGTTTTCTTGGGATATATTCCTAGGAAAGAAATTGTTGAAGTAAAGAAAAGTACAGTATAAGACAACTCAAAATCACCCTTTCAGGTTTACTCTAAAAGGATGAACTAAATTCGTGACTGCTTGGAAATTATGTAAATATCCTATTATAATTAACAATGTTTTTATGTTTTCCTATCATCAAAGCTAGTTCAATATAATTGAATCAAGTATTTACCAAATGAAACATCATATCTAGACTAATTGCATGAGAACTAAAGGAAGCAATTATAATTATCACTAACTTTCTACTCACCACACCAGCATAACACTGTTATTTACGAAGCAAAATACCAATGAATAAAAGGTACAAGAAGGACGATGTCAATAAAGAAAGGGCAGTCTCAGAATTAGAGGTTACCCCTTCTCTTTCCCATTCTTCTCAGAGATTCAGTACGGTATTCCCCATCCCCCACCCCTGATTAACCATCACATTTGCCTTAGTTTATCCTATCTCTGATTCTTCCTTACTTTGCTAGTGGAATGAACATCCATATGGCAAGTCAGATTATTCGTCATTTCTTGCTCCTCTACTACTCATTTGTTCAACAAATATTTGCTGAGAACCTATTATGTGACAGCCCTGGTCTAGGAGTTGGGGATACAACCATGAATAAGACAGGTGTGAGCTATCCTAACAATGCTCTCCTTGCCAACTGCTCCTTGCCCACTTCCTCTTCTTTCCTTCCTTTCATTACTTGGGACTCCAATACAACACGTTTTTGTATTTATTTCATTTTTGTATCCCCGAGGCACAGCCCAGTGGACCACATTTTATACATTCTTTTGCAACGAATGAATGAATTCTCCTTTATTAAAATTATTTAATCAGAGCCTGGATACTAGAACTGTTGCAGAGGAATTAAAAAAACTGCTTGGAATCTTACTGATACCGAAGTTTTGGACTGGAACCCGGATTCTTTGTCTGCCAGAATTGAAAAATGAATCCACGGACAGAAAGTGGTATAGCAAAGGTAGAGATTTATTGAAGAACAAGTATAGACTCCCACATGGGGAGAGGGGAAGAGTCCCACAGCACAGACTCCCACGTGGGGAGGGGGAAAGAATCCCACTGAGTTCTTTTTCCCCATGGCCTATAAAGGCTGCAGTTCCTGTCCTGACACCCCCTCTGATTGGTCAATATTCCCCTTTGAATTGGTTACTATAGTGATTCGTAAAGCCCTCCTTCCTCATAGTCCTTCCATTCCTCTGGGGGCCTTTTCCATCTGAATGAAGGGCTTCCTTCTCTTTATTTTGTAAATATAGACCTTTCTTGGCTACTTCCAGTTCCCTTGTCTTATGTAAATGTACCTGTTGCTGCCTCCTTGTCTTATGGAGATGTAACTGCACCTGGCTTCCTAGTCTTATGGAAATGTACCTTCTCCCAGTCTGCAGCCCTGTGCTTTTCCATGGACCCCAATTCTTTTTTTTTTTAAATATATTTTATTGATTTTTTACAGAGAGGAAGGGAGAGAGAGATAGAGAGTTAGAAACATCGATGAGAGAGAAACATCGATCAGCTGCCTCCTGCACATCTCCTACTGGGGATGTGCCCGCAACCCAGGTACATGCCCTTGACCGGAATCGAACCTGGGACCTTTCAGTCCGCAGGCCGACGCTCTATCCACTGAGCCAAACCGGTTTCGGTGATTCTAAAAAATCCCTCAGCCTGCCTATGTTCCCCCCAAATTCCTACTTCATTACCATTTTTATCTGTGTTGTGTTTCTTACTTTTCCTGCTTATTAAGGTATGAGTCAATACAGTAGGTCCTTGGGTTATGTCGGAGATCCGTTCCTACAGCGCGATGTAACTCGATTATTCGCAGTAAGTTGGAACCCACCTACATAAGCACCTACGTCAATCACATGGAGCACATACACAGCAGTAATGAAGTGAAACAGTAAAAAAATTTAAAAGAAAGATAACAATTCTGACCTTTACTTGTGATAAATAAATAATAAAACACATAAAGCATATATGTACATACGTCGAAATGATGCAACTTTTTATATATATAAATAAATGGGAGATGGCAACGTAACCACAAAACGACGTATGGCGAGTCCGATGTAACCTGAGGACTGTCTGTGTTGCAGAAGACCCCAGAAAAACCAAGCGACGCTTTGAAGACGTAGAGAGACACTGTTTTAATTACACCGGCGGACTCTGGGAAATAACTTCCAAATCAGAGTACCGAAACATGCAGGGGCCTTCATTTTATATCTCCCTGTGGTCTTGTCCCGAAAATATGGATTATGCTTCCGGTCCTTTTCGCGGGCCCTCAGGTGTTGGGGGTCTCCAGGCCATATCTGATGGCCTGGCCTGGCGCCAGCGATAACAACCCTCCCTCCGGGCAGTGCACTGTTCACAGGTTTATGGCCTCTGTAACAGATTCTGCAAGACCAGTTTCTGGGAAGGAGGTAATGACTTAATTATAGGTTAGCTTGCTGGCATGGATTCCAATTGCTAGCCCCCCAAATATCAGGATTACATTTGAATTAGCCCTTTTTAGCCTTCTCATCTGTATAACAATAAAATCATTACAGAAACACAAAAATAGGAAGTGAAACTCCTACACATCCCTAATCTAGAGGTAAGTGCAGTTTACAGTTTGATGTGTACCTCCAATTTATTATTTTTATGTAGCTATATCTATCTATATACATACCTACATGTGCATATTTACACCCTATACATAATTAAAAACCCCAAGTAGGATCATAGTAGGCAAATGAATCTTCAACTGCTTCTTCCCATCTCCCCCCTTCCTGCATTTGATAGTACTGTATTTTTCCGTGTATAAGATGCTATTTTTTTCTAAAATCAATAAACTGAAAATTGAGGGGCATCTTATACATAGAAGTCAGCCAAGGAGGGAGCTGCACGGGTGCGTAGCTACCCATACCTTGTTAAACAGGCTTCCTCTAATCATGAGCCTTATTGTTACTGATGTCAGCTGATGCCATAATTGGAGGTGAAGGTGGAGAGTGCACAGATGCAGCAGGGACTGCAGCGTTCTGAACTCATAAAGATGTCAAAAAATAAAAAGATAAATTAAAAAAATGTGTTTGATGTTTAAAATATTGATTTCTTAATTTTGGGCTGGAAAAGTGGGGGGCATCTTTTTTTTTCTTAATTTAAAAAATATATATATTCAATTGATTTTTAAAGAGAGGAAGGGAGAGGGATAGAGAGTTAGAAACATCTATGAGAGATAAACATCCATCAGCTGCCTCCTGCACACCCCCTACTGGGGATGTGCCCGAAACCAAGGCACATGCCCCTGACCGGAATTGAACCCGGGACTCTTCAGTCCACAGGCTGACGCTCTAGCCACTAAGCCAAACCGGTCAGGGCAGGGGGGTGGGGCGCATCTTATACACGGAAAAATATGGTATATCTTGACTTGAATTTCTTCTAAATCCCTTTCCAACTTTGAATTGTATGTTTCTGAATCAAAGCCAAAAGCTCACTTATTTTTATTAGCTAGTTCTCATTATTATAAAGGAAATACATATACATGATAATGTAACCAGACAATCAGTGGGTCTGGGCTGCCTGTCACTCCTTGAGCCAATTAAGCAGAGACAGGATTGAATCATTATGAGCGCTTATTCCAATACTGCTGGCAGTACTGGTGAGCAGCAGGTCATCCACAAAAATCTGCTCTGCACCCATGGGGAATATGCCCATTGAAAGGGCGAGGGCTATGCCCTCAATCTTTCCCCGTATCCTCCATGTTGGGGCAGTAGCCATGTGCTCAGGAAGGTACCTTCTTCCCGGAGGCCCAGGCCTGTGCTGGCCACGCCCGGGATTTCTTTAAACTGACCAATGACAATCAAAGGACGTGCGCGCCATAGCCTGTGTACCAAGACCCGACTTGCGCCTGGCCAATCGGCAGGGCCCACGGTCATCTCTCCTCCCCTCACTCCACCCCCCTATTAAAACCCCATTTTTTCCCACGGTCAGCTCTCTCTCCTCTTGCCGTTTCGTCGGAAGAGGCTGGGAGCCAGACCCGGGTCTGTAATAATAATAAAGGACTCTCTGCTTTTGCATCGGACTTGGCTGGCTCCCTGATGGTCTATTGGGGATCTTGAAATCTGGGCATAACACCCATGCCATTCCCTTCCCCCTTCTACCCTCCAAGGGACCCCTTAAGACTTGCAAGCAGGGGAGCAACCGGCAGCGGCAGCTTGTCCTAAACTATCCCCTAAACCTGCCTCCAAGGCCCCCTTTTCTCTGACTTCTCAGAGAGCCAAAGCAGCCCAGCTGAGGCTCTCCTGTTGCTTCTTCTATGCCCTTCCTAGTTTCACTGTCCTGAGTGTATGTTTGCTGTGGCCAATACATTCTTGGTTCCTTTGCTGTGTTATAGAATTTACCAGGCAACTGAAAAATACACAGGAGTACTCGGAGATCCAGGATAAACCCATTTATTTTCAGATGTTTTAGATGTACTAGTACAGTCACTCAGGGCGTCAGTTCTCCAAATCTCTGAGTGAGTGAATATGGAGGAAGCTTTTTCTTTATACCCTTTGGCTTCTTTGTCCCCCAAATATGGATTAGGATTCCGGACCTTTCATGGGCTTTGCAAAAAGCCCCGTGTGTTGGGATGGGGGATGTGAGGCCATACCCAAAGGCCTGGCCTAGCGCTAGTGCTGATAACCCCCTCTGGGGTTTGTGTACGGTTCATGGTTTATGGCCTCTGTAAAAAAGGAGTATTTCAGGAAACACGTTCTGCAAAGCAGGACAGGCATCAATGGAGTTAATTATCGGCTAGCGAGAGTGTGCGTTAGAAGGCAGGTGACTGGCACAGATTCAGATTGCTACCCCCCCAACAATGTCTTACATCCCCCATCAGCTGCACTTTGTCTCTTGATTGAAATCTTTCCTTCAAGAAGACAAGAACTGAGGTCTCATTGTCTTGTCAGTACTACACACATGTATTCGCAAAAGGAAGTTACTTTTTTCAATTTTTATATAATTCATTGCAAGTATTTAACAACTTTCCCTTGGATAAATTTCTCTTACATACGCCTCTGGTAAATCAATAAAAATCACCAATCAGGTCTGGATACTGTAAAATACTACTTACCCATGGCACAGACTGCTTACCAATTTCTAAGAACCATTCTCCTCTTCTCTATTAAGAAGTCCACCAGTTTTTTTGATAGACAGGCTGCTCAGAATGCAAACTACCTTTCTCAGCCTCCTTTGCTGTGTTCATATGATTATATATATTTGGTCCAAAAAGCAGTGAGAAAAAGAGCTGTGGACAGCTTCTAGGTTATACCTTATAACGTAAGCTATATTCCTTCCATTTGTCAATGTGCCCTTTTTACTTGTTGGAATATGGAGCTTGGACAGAAACAGGTAGAATAAAATCTTCCCCAAAATTGCTCCATCAAGTCAAGCCCTCCCAGAACTATGGCAGTCAACAATAGAAAGCTATAAAACAAGGGTCCAGGAACTAACCTGACTTATTTTAAGTTTTTTTTTTTTTTTAGATATAAAACCAAGCCACAAAGTACAGAGACAAACTTAATACCTGGTTGGGAAAGCCCCTTTCTGCATCCCATAATAAGTGCTACACAATCCCAGATGCCTTCACTCTGCCAATCTCACACACACACACACACACACACACACACACACACACACTAAAATAAAATAAATTAATTAAACTCAACTACCCATTGGCTTCCTCTCTCAGTTTCTGCTTTCTGACCCATATATTCCAGCCTGGAAGTTGGGACTTTATCTCAGTATTCTTGTCCTCTGTGTTATGGACCAATGTTCGCGAGAGTAAGACCACCAACTCCAATTAGGTCTTAAGCAGCAAGTGAGGATTTATTGAAAGCTGGCCAGCGGCTGCCGTAGGTGTGTTCTCCCACAACAGCGCTGACCCTGGTTCTGGGCCAGCCTTTTATTCCCCAAAACCACACAATGGTTGGCTAAAAGTTACCTGGGATACAGACACAAAGTTACCAGGGCTACATTAATCAATACTGCCCCATTACCAAGGTATTCATTAACCAACTTGTCCAGTTGCTCTAGCTACTAATATCAACTTGCCCCGTTTCTCTAGTTACTAATATCAACTTGCCCCGTTTCTCTAGCTACTAATATCAACTTGCCCCGTTGCCCCAACTACTAATATAAACTTGCCCCGTACCCTAGACTACCCTCGACCACAGTTGGTTCCATTTCCCCAGTACAAGAGGGGCTTAACTGTAACACTCTGCAGCATTTTGTGGACGAAAGGGGCCACATGCTGACCTGACAAGCTCAGGAGAGGCCTGCATGGCAGTTTTGCAGACTCGGAGACCTAAAATAACCACAAAGGATGGTCTGAAATTAAACTTCAACTAAAAGCAGTTATGGTGGGCAGTTACGTCCTAAGCCGATATGTTCACTGATAAGGTCAACCTTTACCATAACTGAGCCTATCTGTCTTTTTGCATCTAAGATAACATACCCTTGGGATGTCTGGGTAACTTGTGACTTCCCTTTTTATGGAGCCCCTGGGGCACAACCAGGTGTGCTGGGTCCCAGGACAGATGCCACAGATTCCTTCATCATCATGTTAATTGTTCCTGCACCCACCTAAGTATGTGTCCATCATTTTACTTTTTATCCAATCACAGAGGTTTCCCCGCTTCGCTTAATCCCACCTCCTTAAATCTGTCACCAATGAATTTCATGTATAAATACGGATGTAACCCTGCCATTCTCTGGAGCATTATCTCAATTCGTTGAGGTTCTGCTTCCCGGCATATGTCGACAGTTTGGCTCAAATAAACTCACAAAAATTCTTTACAGGTTTCAATGGTTTTTTTTACGTTAACAATTTCGATTAATCTGCCTTCACTTTACCAATGTCCCTGGTCTAAATTCATTTACATCAGGAGACAAGAACCCAAACTCACTAGTAATAGGATCCACTGAGCAAAGAAATCTTGTCAAGATAAAATCACTAGATGTTCTCATAAATTTAGGGAAAAGCCACAATAATGTAAAATGGGGTCCTTGAAACCTATAGGGGCAAAAAGTATAAAACCCTTGAACCCAAAGCAGGCTGGGTGCTTGGACGAGCTGAAGTGCCTGCTTGTGCTTTATGCCAAGTGTATTCTTAATAAAATTCACTTTCGTTGCTTCAACACTGCTTTCTATCACTAATCTGAATTCTTTCTCACAAGCATGACAAGAGCTGAGGACCGAGGAGAGCCAGCCCCCTTTGACTCAGGAAACTGTTATGCCCAGATTTCAGGATCCCCAAGAAACCACACCAGGGAGCCAGCCAGGTCCGATGCAAAAGCATAAGAGTCTTTATTCGAGCTAGCTCGGCTCCCCCACCTCACCGACGCAGCGGCAGGAAGCAGAGAGAGAGACAGCTCTGTGGGGAAAGGGGTTTTATAGTAAGGGGAGGAGAGAGGACTGTGGGCCCTGCCGATTGGCCAGGCGCAAGTCGGTGTCTTGTTACACAGGATGTGGTCGTATCTATGGCGCACACTTCCCTTGATTATCATTGGTTAGTTTAAAAAAATCCTAGGTGTGGCTAGCAGAGGCTTGGGCTTCCGGGAAGAAGCTCCTTGCTGAGCACATGGCTGCTGCCCAAAAATGGAGGATTCAGGGCAAGATGGAGGGCGTAGCCCTCGCCCTTTCAGAAACTCTTTTATAGAGGACTGGGGCGGGGGTGGGGGGGAGCCCCCTCAGCTCAGCCTGCATCCTTTAGCAGCCTGGGAACCCTTAGGGGATGTCCGACTGATGGCTTAAGCCACAATCGGACATCCTTAGTGCTGCCGCGGAGGTGGGAGAGGCTCCAGCCACTGCCACTGTGCTCACCACCATCAGCCTGGCTTATAGCTGAGCAGTGCTCCCCCTGTGGGAGCGCACTGACCATCAGGGGGCAGCTTCTGCATTGAGCGTCTGCCCCCTGGTGGTCAGTGCGCATCATAGCGACCGGTCGTTTCACCCTTCGACCGATTTGCATATTACCCTTTTATATAGGGTAAGAGCAAGTTGGGAGGGCTATACAAGGGATTCTTTCTGTTGTGCTTTGCAATAACTGTAGAGTATGAGAGTGCCTCCTTCTGGTCTCTGTACTTCATTTTAATTGAGGTTTCTGTTTATTTTTTTTACAAGGTTAAGATTTGCTAAGGATTTAAAACTATCTAAAACTTGGAAGTAAGGCAAAAAGTTGATTACAACTTGCTAGAACATTTTTTAACAAGCCCAACCAAAGCTTATTTGACTCTCTAGGGCAGCGGTTCTCAACCTCTGGGTCGCGAACCCTTTGGGGGTCGAATGACCCTTTCACAGTGGTCACCTAAGACCATCGGAAAACACATATATAATTACATATTGTTTTTGTGATTAATCACTATGCTTTAACTATGTTCAATTTGTAAAAATGAAAATACATCCTGCATATCAGATATTTACATTACGATTCATAACAGTAGCAAAATTACAGTTATGAAGTAGCAACGAAAATAATTTTATGGTTGGGGGTCACCACAACATGAGGAACTGTATTAAAGGGTTGTGGCATTAGGAAGGTTGAGAACTACTGCTCTAGGGGAATGCAAATCTATTTGCACAATTGATAAGGGCCTAGACATCTTACAATTCTATAAAACTAATAAGGTGTGATGACATAGCCTTGTCATTATTTTGCATCCCTCAGACACATGCATACCATCTAGCTGTAATATAGGAGAGGGGCATGAGAACTATATAAACTAACTAAAGTTAAGTCAGGAGCCTGCTATGTGCTGCCTGACATGGAACTGGGCTGACCCAAGATGCAAGCAGACCACAAGGAGCCTCCAGAACAAAGAAAATTCTTGCAAAGATTGCTTAATAGCTCTCACCATACCTTATTATTTACCCATACCAGAAAATATATCTTATAAAGGTTAAAGTTAATCCCAATGTTTTTTTCCACTCTCTAATTTCCCATACCAGCAATTTTCCATAGAAGTGTGGATGAAAAAGGGGCCATAAGATCAGGGAAGGCCTGCATGGAGGGCCTTACAAACTCAGAGACCTAAAGTAACCACGTAGGATGGTCTGAAATGAAAACTTTCTAACTAAAAGCAAGTCATGGCAGGTGGTTATGTCCTAGGCCAGTGGTCGGCAAACTCATTAGTCAACAGAGCCAAATATCAACAGTACAACGATTGAAATTTCTTTTTTTTTTTTAAATATATTTTATTGATTTTTTACAGAGAGGAAGGGAGAGAGATAGAGAGTTAGAAACATCGATGAGAGAGAAACATCGATCAGCTGCCTCCTGCACATCTCCCACTGGGAATGTGCCCGCAACCCAGGCACATGCCCTTGACCAGAATCGAACCCGGGACCTTTCAGTCCCCAGGCCGACTCTCCATCCACTGAGCCAAACCAGTTTCGGCTGAAATTTCTTTTGAGAGCCAAATTTTTTAAACTTAAACTATATAGGTAGGTACATTGTTATTAACTTATTTAGGGTACTCCTAAGCTGGCCTTTGCTAAAAATGTCCTCAATCTGATTGAGGTATGTTCGCTGAGGTTGACCACTTCCGACTCTCCCATCCACACTCAACTCGTGCATGAATTGCACGCGCCACCCCCCCCCCCCAGCCCAAAAGCCCCCCCCCCCCCGCCCCCCACGTATCCGGCGCTGCCTGCCCTGCGTCTCCCGTCACCCGGCCAACCAACACCCCCCACTTCTTCTAACGCCACTTCTTCAAAATAGACTCGCCCAGGCCGAAAACCGACTTCTGCGCGTGGGCCATGAAGTTTCAATCGCACTGTATGTGCGCGCCCGCACATGGTATTTTGTGGAAGAGCCACACTCAAGGGGCCAAAGAACCGCATGTGGCTCGGGAGCAGCGGTTTGCCAACCACTGTCCTAGGCTGATCTATTCCCTGACAAAGGTCAATCTTTTCCTTAACTGAGTCGTCTATTGTCTTTTTGCATCTACATAACACACCTTGAGATTGTCAGGGTAGTTTCCTTTTCCCAGACCCCTCAGGGCAAAATCACTGCACCAGAGCAGAGACCACAAAACCTCTCATTATTATTGTTGTTCTGTTAAAATGGAATGTTTGGACTGGAACAGGGATTCTTTGTCCGCCAGAATCGAAGGATGAATCCACGGACAGAAAGTGGTATAGCAAAGGTGGAGATTTATTGAAGAACAAGTACAGACTCCCACGTGGGGAGAGGGAAAGAGTCCCACAGAATGGACTCCCACATGGGGAGGGGGAAAGGGTCCCACTGAGTTCCTTTTCCCTTGGGCTTATAAAGGCTGCAGAGCCTGGTGCCTGGATATCCCCTCTGATTGGTCACTATTACCCTAGACTAGTTACTATAGTAACTCCTGGGCTCAAAGGTTGAATCTCACATGGGACATTTGAAGTTCTCCCCACCTCCTTCCTTACTGTTTTCCTATTCCCTTTGGGCTTTCTTCTCCTTCTGGATGAAGGGCTTCCTTCTCTTTATTTTGTAAATATAGACCTTTTGCTGTCCCCAGCTCCCTCATACTATGGAAATGTACCTTCTGCTGCTCTGCAGCCCTGTGCTTCCTCCATGGTCCCCTTAATTTTTAAAATTTCCCCAAACCTGTCTTTTTACCCCCCCAAATTCCTGTTTCACTGTTAATTGTTAACTTTTAACTGTCCTTTACCCACCTTTGTAAAAGAAGCATGTATCTATTCATTTTACTTTTTCTCCAATCCCTGAGATTTCCCACCTCCTGCTTTGCTTTCTCTTGCCTCCCTAATCTGTCACCAATGAATTTCATGTAACCCCCTTGCATCTTCTCCTTTAATTCTGACCTATAAAATAAGTGGTAAAACTGCCATTTTCTGGCGCATTTTCTCATTTTATCAAGATGTTTGCCTTCTGGTAATTGTCATCAGTTTGGCTCAAATATACTCATAAAAAAGCTCATGATGTTTCTTATATTGACAGAAACTACAAACAGATATAAGCTCAACCTAGATGGTTGGGTCTCCCTTCACTTGTGAGGAGAGTCTGCTACACTCCCTGTGGAGTGTGGCTTTTCTTGGTTATCCTCTCTGCTCAATAAACTTGCTTCCACTTTAACCTCTTGTCTGGTTTGCGTCTTGAAGTCTTTTCTTCAAGAAGCCAAGAACATTCTTGGCTCCAGGCTTGAATCTCCCCTAGGGAAATAACCCTCAGCCTCAGTTGAATGAGAATTCAAAAGAAAATTTTTTTGAGAATTATGCTTTAATGGAATATAAGGTTTGCCGCAGGCAATCTGGTTTGGAGAACTGGATCTGACACTTATTTTTCTCTGTATCAGAAGCATGTCACTTAACCACTCTGAGCCTCACTTGCCTCATTCATAAAAAACGGGAGTGTGGACGAAAGGGGCCACATGCTGACCTGACAAGCTCAGGGAAGGCCTGCATAGCAGTCTTGCAGACTCAGAGACCTAAAGGATGGTCTGAAATTAAACTTTAAAAGCAGTCACCTCCTAGGGTGGTATCTTCACTGGCAAGGTCAACCTTTACCTTAACTGAGCCTATCTGTCTTTCTGCATCTATAATAACATGCCCTTTGAAATGTCTAGGTAACTTGTAACTTTCCTTTTTCCAGACCCCTTGGGGCACAACCAAATGTGCTGGGTTCCAGGACAGATACCACAAATTCCTTCATTATCATGTTAATTGTTCCTGCACCCACCTAAGTACTTGTCCATCATTTTACTTTTTATCCAATCCCAGGGGTTCTCCCCACCTCCTCGCTTTGCTTTCTCCCGCCTCTCTAGTCTATCACCAATGGATGTCATGTAACCCACCTACGTCCCTTTCCTTTGATTGCAATGTATAAATACAGATGTAACCCGCCAATCTCCGAAGCATTATCTCAGTTCACTGAGGTCCTGCTTCCTGGCATATGTCAACAGTTTGGCTCAAATAAACTCACAAAAATTCTTTACAGGTTTCAATGGTTTCTTACATTAACATTAGTATGGGAGCTTCACAACCATAGGAAGCTAAAGTAGTGACTGAATCCTAGCTGGTGTGGCTCTGTGATTGAGTGTTGATTTATGAACCAGGAGGTCACGTTGGATTCCCCATCAGGGCACATGCCTGGGTTGCTGGATCCATCCCCAGTAGGGGATGTGCAGGAGGCAGCTGATCAATGATTCATCATTGATGTTTCTATCTCTCTCCTTTCCTCTCTAAAAGAAATAAAAATATATTTAAAAAGAAGTGACCAAAGACCTGCCAGTGGGTTGGGGCATCATCCTATACACCAAAAAGGTTATGAGTTTGATTCCCAGTCAGGGCATATACCTAGGTTTCAGGTTTGATCCCCAGTTGGGATGTGTACAGGAGGAAACTGATGGATCTCTCTCTCTCTCTCTCTCTCTCTCATCAATAAACATAATGTTGGGTGAGGATTATAAAAAAAAGCGGGGGGTGGGGGGACCGAAGCAGGAAGCTTTTATACCATTTAGTCAAGCAATTTGTGAATAATTGACTAGACAAGGAGATTTGGACAAGGAGTAGTAAAATGGTTTGTTTATACAGACCTCTTGTCCCTAAATTCTCTCTCTCTGGCGATAAGGATGCGTTCTACCCTCCTGGTACAGGGAGTACACCTTTCACCAGGGAGATTTATCCCCTGCTTTCAGGGGGACAAAGTGAAGTATGGTACCTATTTGCTTTGTTTAACAGTGGACAGGTTATTTTGATTTTCTGAATTATATAAATCATCCCATTCAATTAAATGCCTTATTGATGGTAATGTGAATATCCCATGGGTTGGGGTCATACTGGTCTTAGAGACCACATTCTTCTGTACCTGGAAACAGGACAGCACAATTACCCTAAATTGTTTTAGTGGCCACAGGTGGTGCGTTCCAGTTGACTCAGTGGTCCCAAGACCAGGACAGCGCGATTACTCTAAATTACTTCGATGTCTCTAGATAATGAGTTCCTGGCAACTCAGTGGTCTCAAGACCCGAAGGCTCTAGATAAGGTGTTTCTGTCAATTCAGTGACCCCGAGACCCGAAACTATAATTAACATGCTTAATTCTGCTTCTGTAATCTGCTTTTTTGCGAGCCAGGTGCCTCATTCCAAACCCTGGGATGTAATCAATACCTTTGTGATTTTTGCCTATATAAGTCTGGTTTTGCCACCATCTTATTGCTATGAGATTTGGTGAATGGCCCCTCATAGTCCCGGATTGCAATAAATGTGACTCTTTAATTCGACTTCTTGAGGCGTCCTTCTGTGATTCGTGGGGTACATTACAACAAAAGGAGGGCCAGAGTATCCTTGCACTGGCTGTTCCTCAAGTATCTTTAATTCAAAATAATAGGCCAAAGTGGCAAATCAAATATATAACATGTTTGTATTGATTTTAGAGAGAAAAAGGGAGAGGAAGAGAGAGAGAGAGCAACATCAGTGAGAAACATTGATCCATTGCCTCCTGAATGTACCCTGACCAGGGATTGAACCTGAAACCTGAGTATGTGCCCTAACTGGAATCCAACCTGTGACTTTTCAGTGCACAGAATGGTGCTCTACCAACTGAGCCACATCAGCCAGGGCATGGGATAACATATTCTCAGCCCCTAAAAAAGCAACTAGATCCTCTAGAAAATAACTTTACATTCTTTGGACTTGCAAGCATTGTTATTATTATTAAAAGAATATTTCACAGATGATCTAGTTGACATTTATTAGTAATTCATGAATCAGGAAGCATCCATTCTAGAAAATAGATAGGAGTTCTGCAGAGCAGTACAAGCATCCCAAGGTAAGCAAGAACAAGGAACAAGGAAGTTATAGATGGAAGCAAAGTCGCTTTTCTAAGGCCTCACTTTTCTAGAAATAGTGTAGTTCGGATTTGAACCCAAGGCTGACTATTCCAAAGACCATGCTCTGTTGACTGTAGTGAAGTCATAGCCTAGATGCAAATAATGTATATTTGGGTATACTCACTCAGAGAAAGAGAGGGAGGGAGAAAAGAAAGGAGAGAGTTTAAGGTAGTGTGGGTCATCCCAACCGTCAGGAATCTGCTCTGGGGTGATTGCACAGTAGGATTGTTGTAATGTACCCCATGAATCACACAAGGACGCCTCAAGAAGTCGAATTAAGGAGTCACATTTATTGCAAATCCTGGACTACAAAGGGGCATTTTGCTCTCCAAATCTCGCAGTGATAAGATGGCCACAACACCAGATTTATTTAGGCAAAAATCACAAAGGTATTGATTACATCCCTGGGTTTGGAATGAGGAACCTGGTTTGCAAAAAAAGCAGTTTACAGAAGCAGAATTGAGCATGTTAGTTAAATGATAGTTTTAGGTCTCCGGATCACTGAATCAATGGAAACACATTGCCTGGAGCCATGGGCCTTGGGACCACTGAGTTGACAGAAACACATCGCCTGGAGCCATCAGGTCTTGGGACCACTGAGTCAATGGGAACACATTATCTGTGGCCACTGAGGCAATTTAGAATAATTGTGCTGTCCTGGTTCCCAGGTACAGAAGAATGTGCTTTCTAAAACCAGTATGACCACAATCAATGGGGTATTCAAATTACAATCAATAGGGTATTCAATCGAATGGGATGATTTATATAATTCAGAAAATCAAAATAACTTTTTTATTATTTTAGCAAGCAAATAATGACAGAAGCCAAGTCAGCAGGGTTAAAATATTAAACAGCAATTCCCACCAAGCATGGTTGCCACCGTGCTTCAGGATGATGTAACCACTGGTCTCCTGGGCAGTCTCAGGCCTACCATAGCTCTCATAGTATAAATATATATATATATATCCTATATAATGAAAGGGTAATATGCAAATTTGTTGGGGTCCAACCCCAGCAGGTCCAGGGGTTCCCAAAGTTGTGGAAGGAGTCAGCGAAGAAGGAAATGACACGGAGACAGCGTTCAGTTGATCAGCAGCCTAGCCAGGTTCTCTAGTCAGGTTCTCCAGCCAGGTTCTGTTCTTAGTCTCCTGTTATATCTGTATTTATACCAGTTGATTTTAATCCTACCCATTCTATTCCAAAGGTTAGGGCGTTTGTTATCTCCATTCCAAGGTCACTACTCTATTGTTCTGTTAAGCTACAAGGAAGTAACTGAAGGAGATTATCCTAAGTAAAGATTATGTAGCTTAAGCATGATTGTTCGTAGTTAAAGTGATTAACTACCCACCTGGCACTTAGTTAAGGGGTTTTACTGATTTATTCCCTTCCTTAGTCCTGTTAATCCCTAACTCCAGGGAAAAATCCCCACCTGGGGAAACAACCTTTCTCGGAGAGGTGACCTTGGTTAAAACACATAGCGCTAAGTAGGGGAGCAAACATATTAAGAACAGTATGCCATATACGCCAGGTCCCTTGAAACATATGCTGTGCAGATGTTTCTTCCCTGCAGGGACTGTGTCAAGCAGCAAGGATGGACCGGCTTCTGGCACAAATTGACCCTAACAGTGGACTCACCAGGAACGACTGGTTGCTATGATGCACACTGACCACCAGGGGGGAGATGCTCAATGCAGGAACTGCCCCCTGGTGGTCAGTGCGCTCCCACAGGGGGAGCTCTGCTCAGCCACAAGCCGGACTGATGGCTGCAAGCGCAGCAGCTGTGGCGGGAGCCTCTCCTGCCTCCTTGGCAGCACTAAGGATGTCCGACTGCTCCCTCAGGGAGCAGGCCTAAGCTATCAGTTGGACTTCCCCCGAGAGCTTCCAGGCTGCCAGAGGGATGTCTACCTGCCAGCTTAGGCCTGATCCCCTGGGGAGCAGAGAAAGCATTTCTGGAACAATTGGTGAGGTGGAAAATGAGAGACAATGAAGGACAATACAGCTTTTACCTTTTGCACAGAACAAAACAGTGTTCCCCAAATTCCAGCCATTTGACTATCACCTTGACTTTTTATTTTAGCTGTATCTGTCTATAATCTCCATAATTGCTTTTCTAATGTTAATTTTAATTTACTTGTCCTTTTATTTACTTACTTTGATAATTCTTTTAGTAAGAAACTTGATAACGTTGTGTGATAAATGGAAAATCCAGGACTGTTTGCTATAATTGGAAGATAACTTTTATTTATTTACTTAGATAATTATTTTAGCAAGAAACTTGATATCACTGTGATAAATGGAAAATCTAGGATTGTTTGCTGTAATTGGAAGATAACTTTGCAAATAAATACAATGAAAACAAAAATGGTGTTATCAGATAATAACCAGATACAATTGCTCCTGAAGACCTTGGTCCTGTTCTTACTGTCACAAAGGGGTATTAGCCAGGATTAGAGAAGGTTTAAAGACCAGACTTTCTCCTTGATGTAATGGGCAGCATTGGGAGATGAATGAAAAGGGAGGGCCTTTATTTATTTATTTATTTATTTTAATTGATTTCATTGGTTTTTTACAGAGAAGAAGGGAGAGGGACAGAGAGTTAGAAACATTGATGAGAGAGAAACATCGATCAGCTGCCTCCTGCATGCTCCCCGCTGGGGATGTGCCCGCAACCAAGGTACATGCCCTTGACTGGAATGAAACCTGGGACCCTTTAGTCCACAGGCTGATGCTCTATCCACTGAGCCAAACCGGTTAGGGCAGGAGGGCCTGTTTTTTTTTTTTTTTAATTTTTTTTATTGATTTTAGAGAGGAAGGGAAAGGGAGAGAGAGATAGAAACATCAATGATGAGAGGAAATCATTGATTGGCTGCCTCCTGGATGCCCCACACTGGGGATTGCCCTGACCGGGAATCAAATTGAACCATGACCTCCTTGTTCATAGGTTGATGCTCAACTACTGAGCCATGCTGGCTGGGCAAGGGAGGGCTTTTTTAATCTGTTATGCCCAGATTTCAAGATCCCCAAGAAACCACATCAGGGAGCCAGCCAATCCGATGCAAAAGCATAAGAATCTGTATTTCAAGCTAGCTTGAGCTCCCCATCCACCAGACTCACCGACACAACGACAAGCCAAGTGGCGAAGAGACAGAACCCCGCCTAGAGACGGGTTTTAAAGTGGGGGTTGGAGTAAGGGGAGGAGAAAGGACTGTGCTCTGCCGATTGGCCAGGCGCAAGTCGATGTCTTGTTCCTGGGTGTGGCTAGCAGAGTCTTAGACTTCCGGGAAGAAGGTCCTTGCCAAGCACGTGGCCAAGGTAAGATGGAGAACGTAGCCCTTACCCTGGGGCAAGGTGGAGGGCCTAGCCCTTACCCTGGGGCAAGGTGGAGGGCCTAGCCCTCGCCCTTTCATAATCATATGATTTAATCATATGCTTTTATCTGATGCCATGGGAACTTGATGCCCCAAATTGTCCATGTGCTGGCGGAGTTGTAGATGCTGCACTGGCTGGGAGAAAAAATCTAACCAGAAAGACTTCCTACTCCTACTGCGCCTTTCTTGCTTCGACCTCAGTGATTGCCCTGCCTCCAGCCTCCACCTTCCACCAGAACAGCCAGAAGAGGCTTTCCAAAACTCCAATCTGAATGTCATTCACATCTCATGACTTCTTGTTTCTCTCAAGATGATGTCCAAGCTCTTTAACCAGCAGTCAAGATTGTCCACAGTCTGGGCTCATGTCCATCCCAACACTTGACATGCATTCTGGTCAAACAGGACCACTGACAGTGTTGTAATATACCTCGCGAATCACAGAAGGACGCCTCAAGAAGTCAAATTAAAGAGTCACATTTTATTGCAATCCGGGACTATGAGGGGCCATTCCCCAAATCTCATAGTGATAAGATGGTGGAAAAACCAGACTTATATAGGCAAAGATCACAAAGGTATTGATTACATCTCAAGGTTTGGAATGAGGAACCTGGTTCTCAAAAAAAGCAGTTTACAGAAGCAGAATTAAGCATGTTAATTATAGTTTTGGGTCTCGGGGTCAAACACATTATCTAGAGCCTTCGGGTCTGGAATGAGGAACCTGGGTTAAACTTAGGCATGTTATCTAGAGCCCTCTGGTCTCGAGACCACTGAGTTGCCAGGAATTCATTATCTAGAGTCATCGAGGCAATTTAGAGTAATTGCACTGTCCTGGTCTTGGGACCAATTATCTGTGACCACTAAAACAATTTAGGATCATTGTGCTGTCCTGTTTCCCAGGTACAGAAGAATGTGCTTTCTAAAACCAGTAAGATAACAATCAATGGGATAGTCATTCAATCGAATGGGATGATGTATACAATTCAGAAAATCAAAATAGCCTGTCCATTGTTAAACAAAGCAAATAGGTACCATACTTCAACAGTTCTCTCATTCATTTGGCAATTTCTTGAATGTCAATTTGTGTGCTGTTTTAGACACTGGGGCCATGGCCATGTTATGAGTTTATGGACTATAGGTACATTTGTTATCATAGAACCCCTCCTCCATAAAAAAATACAAAATCATATTTACATCTATGTTACTATAATGTATAAAGGTGAATAAAATCCAAGCTGGAATAATTATTGTCATATTCATTTGTTTCTTCAGATTTAAAAATAAAGTTAAAACATACTTAAAGTATTATGGGCCATAGGTATTATGGCCACTGTGCCTAATGGGGAATTCTGCCTTGACTGGGGCATGAAGAGTGAACACACACACACACACACACACACACACACACACACACTACTTAAACACATGGAACTACTGTCCAGTTATATGAGTGTTTCCTGCTTTGCACCTCCCTGAGTCTTTGCCCTCTCTGCCTACAACTCCATTTGTTCCCTTCTCTTCTTGGTTGACAATACTCAAGCATGCCCTTATTAATGTGTGGGATTTGTTCTTGGATGTAAGGGTGCTGCCAGTTAGATTGGCACTGGGTCCTCCTGGCCCATGGAAGTGGCTTTTCACCATAATTCACTAACTTTGATAAACACAATTAGCAGCTTCCTTTGGAATTGTTCTGGGGAGCTACAGCTAGGCCTGGAGCACAACCCAACTCACCCAACCTTCACTCTTCAAGCAGTCAAAATAGTACATCCAGCACCTGCGTCTGGCCCTAAAGCATTCCCCTGTTTGTTTACCTTGTGCAAAACTCTACAACTAATTGCTGGGAGCCAAAGCCTACCATCTGAAAACAGGAAGTTAATGACCAAAGGAGAGACCATAGCAAAGCTAGCAGATTGGCCTCTCTCAAGTTGAGAAAGCACTGTCTGGCCTGACGGAGTGCCCTTTGGAGAAAGCTGTGGGGGCAGCACCAAAAGAGGCAGATCCAGAGCCCCTAAAAGCCCAAAGTTTGTACCAGCTCATTCCATTGCATAGTAAATATTTACAGAGCAGCCGCTGTGTACATGCTAGATGCTGTGCTCAGGCTAGAAATAATGTGCCGGGCTTAGAGGAAGCCTCTTCTGGTAGCTGTCTCCCTCCCCCTGAGGAATGTTTTCACAGCATCCTTTTCACACTATTCTGCTAAGCAACAGTCTGCTTACTTATCTGTTCCCTGAAGTTGTCTGCAAATTCTTTGAGGGAAGAGAACACTTGTATACTCTTGTGTCATAGCATCTTGTCTGGCACATGGTAGATGCTCAATAAGTCTAAATTAGGTGTCTTAGCCTGTTTGGCCTGCTATAACAAAAATAGGATAGATGGGGTGGCTTCTTTTTCTCACAGTTCTGGAGGTTGGGAAGTCCAAGATCAAGGTGCTGGCAGATTTGGTGTCTGGTGAGGACCCTCTCTTCCTATTTTAAAGATGGTGTCTTCTCACTGTCCTCACATGGATAGAAAAGAGAGCTCTCTAGAGTCTCTTTTATGAGGGCACTAATCCCATTTAGAAGGGCTCCTCCCTCATGACCTAATCACCTCCCAAAGGTCCCACCTCCTAATACCATTACATTGGGGTTAGGATATCAATATATGAATTCGAGGGAGGGGTCCTAAACATTCAGTCCATCAACTTAGATAAATACTCCAAATTCTACATTATTAATTTATTCCATTGGGTTATGCATTGCCTTCTTTCAAGGTACCTCTTAAAATGTAAGCCACCTTAGTAATAACAATACATTCAGGCTGTGGGTCCTTAGTTATTTAATTTTGTTAGTTTATTTAGAATACGTGGTATTGTCTCATGGTTCAAAGCTGTGAGTGACAGATAACCCAGCCTCCTGGTAATAGTGGGTGCCTAAAAAAGGAGACTGGAAATAGAGAGGGATGGAACAGGAAGAGTGTGATTTGGGATAAATGTGGATTCCCAATATCAAAATCATTTATTAACACAAAAAGTATTGTCATTGCAATAAGCCATTTTATTATGAATCTTTATACCAACCCATCAAATAGGAATGAATAGTCTAATTATACAGAATAAGAAGCCAACACTCTGGAGCCAGGGATCAAACCTACCACCCATGTACATGCCCTTTACCGGGAATTGAACTTGTGACCCTTCTGTGCATAGGCCAACACTCTAACCACTGAGCAACACTGACCAGGGCCATAATGTCTTTTCTTTTTAATAGGTTTTTGAATTGGGATTTAAACAAGACCTATACATTGCGTTTGGTTGTTATGCCTCTTGAATCTTTGAAAATAAAATATTTTCCCTTCCCTTTCCTTTTTTATTTTTTTCCTCCATGCATTGAAGTTGTGGAAGAGACCACTATAGACGTGTTTTAAATTTAAAAGCTTGTTTCCCCTTCTCCGCCCTCCCCACTGACATTCTCCTTGACTCTTCAAACCATGAAGGTCAGGCACTGGGGCTCTGAATTAGGTTTTGAAGAAGTTAGTGGAATTCCTCCAAGGTGGCGGAGAGGTGACGGTCTGTCAAATATTTGGAAGTAGTACATGTGTTACTTATAAATCTCTTGAGGGGGAGGTAGGGGTAGGGTGAGAAGGACACATTCATACCCTTAGCAAAATGTACCCTTTGCAATACAGGGCCAGCTAGGAGTGGGATGCTGTGGGGTGGGACTTAATTTTCCAAATCCACCACTGTATCATATCCCTAGAACCCTGAACAAAGCCTCACTCAACGGGAGTGCTCAGTATTTGTTGGATGAATGAATGAGTGAACGAATCACCTCTCTGACCCAGATGCTTCCTTTGCATGGGACGGAGAATACCACCTCCCTGCAGTGTTTGAAGGACTCATTCATTCAAGGGTGTTAGCTCTCTTGTCTTTTGAAAGTGAACTCTCTTTGACATTAGTGAATTTTACATATTCTAGATTTTTCTTAGACTGTCTGGGTGACTAATGTCCTGCCTGCATCATTGTTCTTAGAAGTACATAGTGTCTACAAATCTTTGGTAAAAAAATATGGTTATCCCTCTGAGCCTTAGATGCTCATGTGTAAATGAGATAATATATTATCATGTTGTAGGCTTGTTGAAAAGATTACTGAGCTGTACATAAGACATCCAGGGTTTGGCATACAATGGGCATTCAATAAATATTTATGGCACAAATGGTTGAGAGGTGGGCATGTAAACAAAGGCAAAATGCACTCAAATAAATGTTCTTTAATCCAGTTGACCTTTATGTGTGAAGCTACTGGCAAATTGTTCTTGTGCTTGTTTGAAAATTCAATTTGTCTGTGCTACTTAATTTGGTCAACCACTCTTGGTGAATCTGATTAATTAATGTGGATTTACAATCTTGGTGGCCTTGGATGGCTTTTTGAAGGCCTGGAAGTTGCTGATTAGGTAAAAACAAACTCAGGATTCCTGGATGCTTGCTGTTAAGAAGGAGGGAATTGATGCTTGCTGATTTTGATCATTCTCATGTTCTAAAGGGAAAATATGCCATATTTAGCACCTCTGTCCTGTAAATGTGTTATTTTTGTCCTACTTGACTATCCAAATTCCATACCAAGATATGTTTTAAAAACACTAAAGTTTATGAAAGAATAAAGCTCCTTCTTGGTAAAATGCCAAGCATATGTTGAAAGAACCAAAGTAAATCATTCAGGTCTCCATACCCTCCTCCCACCACCTAAACCTGTGTTTTAATCCCAAAGTGCCACTTGTGACCTTGGAGTGTTACCATTTTTCTGATTGTATTCTTGCTTTGGCCTGGGAACTTTAACTTTTGAACTTTTCAGTTGTGCCTCAATGCCTTGATGCCATGAACTCTGTAGATAGCCATCTGAACAATTCAAGAAAGAATATTCCATTATCCAGACCACTGGGCACCTGGAAGATTACCATCTCAGACCAATCCAGAGGCTAAAAATGTAGGACTGATTCTTCTCAAGAATGTACTTTTCACTATAAAACTCTCAAGGTTTTCTTTCTTGTTTGGAACACTGTGGTTATGGCCTCATTGTGTTTCTGGTTTGCAAACCCTAAGATACTTGAATAAATATTTGTCATTTATCTCTAGCCAAAGCCTTCTGACTTCTTTTGAGCTTATTTGACAAAACACTTCTTTAATTATTATTAGTAATAAGAATAGCTAACATGTATTGGGTACTGTGATAAGCACAGCACCTACATCATCTCAGTTCTCTCAATGATCTTGTAAATTAGGTCCTACAGTTATTCCCATTCAATAGTCCAAAAAAGTAAGGCTTAGAGAAATTATAATTCCCCAAAGTCATGCTGCCCCCATTAGGCTACCATTCTTATTTAAATATTGCACAAGAACATAAACTTCTTCCTTGTCTTCATGTACAACCATTCGGTGTATGAGAGTTTATTGTGATATTTTGCAATTTTTCTAAGGTTTTTAATTTTTTAAAAATATAAAGGTTAATTCAAAATTACACAAAAGAATCAAAGGCAATGACTCAAACAGATATTTCTACATCTATGTCCATAGCATTATTCATAATCACCAAATGGTGGGAACAATCTAACTGTCCATTGATGGTTGAATGGATAAATGGAAGGTGGTCTATCCCTACAATAGAATATTATCCAGCCTTAAATTGGAAGAAATTTCTGACACATGCTACAATATGGATGAACTCTAAAGACATTATGCTGAGTGGAATAAACCAGAGGACAAACACTGTATGATTCCACTTACAGTCAAATTCATAAAGACAGAGAATAGAACAATAAGTGCCTGGGGTTGGGAAGGAGGGGATACTGGGATTTATTGTTTAATGGGTACAGAGTTTCAGGTTAGGATGATGAAAAGTTTTAGAGATAAATAGTGGTAATGGCTGCACAACAGTGTAAATGTATTTAATGCCACTGAACTGTACACTAAAAACTGGTTAAAATGATAAATTTTATGTAATGTATATTTTATCACAATTAACAACAACAACAAAAAGAAAACAACAAAAACATTTGCCTTTAAAAGAACAAATTCAACCCTATCTGGTTTGGCTCAGTGGATAGAACGTCCACCTGTGGACCGAAGGGTCCCAGGTTTGATTCTGGTCAAGGGCACATGCCCAGGTTGTGGGCTTGATCCCCATAAGGGGGTGGGAAGGAGGGAGCTGATCAATGATTCTCTGTCATCATTAATGTTTCTGTCTCTCTCTCCCTCTCCCTTCCTCTCTGAAATAAGTAAAAAAAATAAAATAAATAAATAAATAACGAATTCATTCAACAAATACTTACTGAATGGTAGTATGTACCAGACACAGTGCTAGGCACTAGAGAAACAGTTACCAGCAAGGTAATTCCTTCTTCATAGAGCTAACCATTTACTAGGGTAGACAGACATTAAATAAATAATCATGGAAGTAAAAGTATAATTCAAAACTCAGACCATTAACATAAAACAATTTTGTCACCTGCTGTGTTAGATCTGAGTGGCATTTCTGGCCATTTCTCCCATGATTATGTTACTTTCAGGGTAACAAGGGGTGTCTCTTTTTGTTTATTATTCACAACAATACTGAGTGACATTCAGAAAAGTAGTCATATTATGTGCCTTCCTTGGTTAAAGCCTGTCAGTGAGGTCTTGTTACAATAGAAATAGAACCAAACCTGTCCACTGGTCTGCCAGGCCCTGCGGATCTGCCCAGCCATAGCTCTGATCTCATTTTCTGTCACTTTCTTCCTCCTTCTCAGAGGGAGGTCCAATGTCTCCTCATCCAAGAAGGCTTCTGGGAATGAGTGGTTATAGCTCTTCTGTCTCTACCCTCCTTACCCTGGGGAAGCCAGGGAAGAGAAGACCATAAAAGAAGACATGCTCACTGGTGGTCCTGATGGTGTTCACCACAGAAAGATAAGGGAGAGGCCTTAGTAGTCACACAGGGTCCCGTGCTTCCAAGGGCCCCCTGTACTTGGTTTCATGCTCTGCAGTCACCATCTTGAAATTCTTATAAGTTTTGAACAAACAGTCCCTCATTTTCATTTTGCACTGGACCTGGCATTATGTAGCCAGCCCTGGGCCTTATTCATGGCACGGTATGCTTTTAGCAGGCTATCCCTAGTTGTTTGAGTTTGCTGATGATAAACAATCTTGGAATTAATGGAATTATGGGAAGTGGCAGTGCCTGCTGGGTGAAAGGGTTAATCAAGAAACAGGGCTCTAACTCAGCAGGGGCTAACAAAAGAAAGCTCATTCTGCAAGCCTAAGCCTTGTACAAACATGCTCCCTTTGAGTGGTTATTTGACAGAATCCCTGAAGACCATAACTCCTGTATAGCCCCCAGGAAGGAGGACGTCTGGCGCCAGCAGAAGGACAAAGGGCAAGGCCGTAAAACTACAACGAGGGGGCATGGTCCTGACACGTGTGTCAGCCTAAAGCCCTCTGCAAGCTTTCCCTACTTGCATAAAAAGCCTGCTCCCTCCCCATTCGCCACTGATTTCTTTTTTGATCTCAGTCTACCTGCACCCAGGTGCCTTGAATAAATACCTTTTTGACAACACTGAGCCTTGAGTCGGTTCTGTGTGACCCCAGTCCAACCCCAAACCTTTCACTGAGTAATTATTGAAGTAACTAGAGGCCTGGTGCATGAAATTTGTGCACTGAAGGGGGTTTCCCTCAGCCCAGCCTGCACTCTCTCCAATCTGGGACCCCTCAGGGGACATCCCTCTCACAATCCGGGACTGCTGGCTCCCAACTGCTTGCCGGCCTGCCGGCCTGATTGCCCCTAACCACTTCTGCCTGCCAGCCTGGTCACCCCCTAACCACTCCCCTGCCAGCCTGATCGATGCCTAACTGCTCCCCTGCTGGCCCGATTGCCCCCAACTGCTCTCCCCTGCAGGTGTGGTCCCCCCAACTGGCCTCCCCTACCAGCTCGGTTGCCCCCAACTGCCCTCCCCTGCCATCCCAGTCGTCCCTACTGCCCTCCTCTGCCAGCCTGGTCACCCCTAACTGCCCTCCCCTGCTGGCCTGGTCACCCCTAACTGCTCTCCCCTGCAGGCATGGTCCCCCCAACTGCCCTCCCCTGCTGGCCTGATCGCCCACAACTGCCCTCCCCTGATGGCCATCTTGTGCCCACATGGGGGCACATCTGGTCAAGCCGTGACGTCCATTTGCATATCACCTCATTATATAAGGAATGTAATATCATATCACTGAGAGAGTCCTGCCTGTATCACTTAGAGGGCCATGCATGGACATCTGGGGCCAGCATTTGTCTAAATGCACAAAGAAAAGCATGAGGAGTTACACTGGCAACTTTGGGTAAGAGTTTATTATGGATCGAATGTATGTGTACCCCTAAATCATATGTTGAAGACCTAACCCCAGTGTGGCTGTATTTGGAGTAGCAAAGTAATTTCGGTTACACACACGTATAAAGAAGAGGTCATATGAGCACACAGTGAGATGGTGACCTCCTACACACCAAAAGAAGAGGCCTCAGCATGACACCCACCTCTCTGGCACCTTGATCTTGGACTTCCCAGCTTTCAGAAATGTGAGGAAGTGTGTTTTTTAAAAAATATATTTCTTGCTTTTCTGGTGTCGGTGCCGCACGGTGAGGATCTCTGGTGCACGCCCGCAGTCATGCCGTCCAAGGGTCCTCTGCAGTTTGTGCAGGTCTTCGGACGCAAGAAGACGGCCACAGCCGTGGTGCACTGCAAATGGGGCAACGGCCTCATAAAGGTGAACGGACGGCCCCTGGAGATGATCGAGCCGTGGATGCTTCAATACAAGCTGCTGGGACCTGTTCTGCTTCTTGGGAAGGAGCGATTTGCTGGCGTGGACATCTGAGTCCGTGTGAAGGGTGGTGGTCATGTGGCCCAGATTTATGCAATCTGTCAGTCCATTTCCAAAGCCCTGGTGGCCTATTACCAGAAATATGTGGATGAAGCTTCCAAGAAGGAGATCAAAGACAACCTTATCCAGTATGACTGGACCCTGCTGGTAGCTGATCCCCGTCGCTGTGAATCAAAAAAGTTTGGTGGTCCTGGTGCCCGTGCTCGCTACCAGAAATCTTACCGATAAGCTCATCTGGGTTCACCTTTATAATAAACA
>NW_005871224.1:1033173-1040332 GCF_000147115.1 Myotis lucifugus | reverse complement strand
AAGGGAGGAGAGAGAGATAGAAACATCAATGATGAGAGAGAATCATTGATCAGCTGCCTCCTGCATGCCCCCTACTGAGGATTGAGCCCACAACTGGGCATGTGCCCTTGGCCAGAATCAAACCTGGGACCCTTCAGTCTGTAGGCCGACACTCTATCCACTGAGCCAAACTGGCTGGGGCAAGTGTGTTGTTTTTAAGCCACCCAGTCTGCGGTATTTTGTCGTGGTACCCAGAGCTGATGAGAACTTCTGGATCTCGTGAGACTGATTTGACAGTCTTGTCCTTGTGTAATGTCACCTCCCCTTGACTGCATTATGTAAGCTAGCTCTTTCCTTCCCAGTCACTTTCCATCCTCCCATCTTGCTTTGTTTTTCTTTATACCATGTATCTCTCTCTGATATCATATTAGATGTTGTACTCATTTCCTAGGGCTGCTGTAGGGAAGCAGCACAAACTGGGTGATGTAAACAACAGAAATGTATTCTCTCACAGTTGTGGAGGCCAGAGGTCTGAAATCAAGGTGTTGGCAGGGCAGTGTTCCCTCTGAAGGCTCTAGAGTGGAGCCTGCCTTGCCTCTTCTAGCTACTGGTGGTTCCAGGTGATCCATGACCTTCCTTGGCTTGTAGCTGAATCGCCTCAGTTTCCGCCTCTATCTTCACATGGCCTTCTCACATGTGACTGTGTCCAAATTTCCCTCCTCTTATAAGGACACCAATCATTGAGTTTAGGGCCCACCCTAACCCAGCATGACCTTAAAAGGCAAAGTTTTGGTGTCCTGAAGCTGCCTTTTTGGGATATTGATTTTCAGCTGTTTATTAAGAAATAAAAGACTCAGAAAGCATGTTTCCTGCCCAAGAGATTCAAACAGAGAAACTTGCTTCAGGGAGGATATCTTAGAATGTGACCTTAGCCTAATTTGAATTAAATATGTGAACAAAAGGGCTTCAGGCAGAAGCCTGTTAGCTGGATACCTCCTGTGTATGTTCCATTGTTTCTGATTTGCCTCGCAAGGATGTTCCTGCCGTGTGTCTTCTGTTCTTCCTCAATTCAACTATCTGTAACTCATCCATTCTCATTTCTGAAATCTAATACCCCACTTCCCCCTTTCTCCTTTGTCCAAAATGTCTTTTATATGCAATGTTGCCTCACTGTCTTTGGAATTTTCATGCATATGTGCATTCCCATGCGCATGAAATTTGATCTTCTTCTGTTAATATGCTTCTGTTAATTTGATTATTAGCCCAGCTAGAAGTCTTAGAAGATGAGAGAAAAGGTATTAGTGTATTTATTTTTAACCCCCACAACCTCATCTTAACTTGATGATATAAGCAAAGATCTTATTTTGAAGTAAGGTCACATTGACAGGCACTGGGCATTAGGACTTGAACTGTTGTAATTAGTTATTAATAATAGGAAAGGAGCAAAGGGAAGGCCAGACATTATAGGCATGTCATTTGGGCAGATTCAAGGGGAAGCTGCGACTTCACACTCCCCAGGGAGCCAAGGCCTATTCCATGCAAAACACTGGGGGAAGGGGAGTGTACAAAGGGGAGATAGACACATGCCCAGTAAAGTTGGGGTGACATAGGGAAAGTACTTACTTGTCAGTCACACCTGGGAACAGAGATCATTGGCCAGAATGGGTGTGACCACCACAAGAACAAAAAAATTGGGGATACATAATCTCCTAAACAAAGGAGTCCCTTCTCTTGTTGCGGCTCCTCTCTTTGGCTTGTGACTCTTGGCTCATGGGGCTCTTTTGCTCCTGCTTCCTTGCATTCATCCGTGTGGCCCACGGCCATGTGGACCCCACGGCCATGTGAACCCCACATGCAATGGACTGAGGGACTCAGCTGGAACACGAACTAAATTAGCCTGATGCTGTATGAGCCATGCCTTAACATGGAACAGAAACTCTGGATACTGGCTCTGATTTTAGCCCGAGTTTCACTTCTTCTATGACGAGGCAAAGGGAAACAGGACTTTGAGAACTCAGGGATTTAATTCCATGCAAATGAAACTCCTTCTCCCGTGCAAGTGTCAGAAAATTCATTTTCTCGGGATATCGCAAGAATTCCACTCCCACTAGCTACCGGGGGTGACAAGGACCTCTCCTCTCCTGTAACAGGGGGACATAGTTCTACCCGTTGCAGATATTCATTCTCTTTGTTTATTTTTTACCTTCCTACTCCTCACTAGGAAATATAAGCTTCCATGGAGACAGGCCTGGTCCTCTAATTTCCCTGCTTCTAGCCCCCGTGCCATGAGCAGTGCTTGCTACACAAAACAGTTGCTCAAAAACATATTGTTGAATTAATAGATGAGTTTAAAACTCTGATGCAAATATTCAGATGAACGTTCTGGCATTGACACGGACCCAGCTGCACTCTCCCTTCTTTAGTTTGGGATGAGCGCCCTAGAAAACAGCAGCGACCTTGTAAAAGCCCTGGAAGAAATATGCTCTACCTGGGGATTTTTGAAAATTTTCAACCAGAACAAGAAAGAGCTTGTTGCGGTTGATGCATTATTAGTCTTTCAAGAGCAAGCAATAGTCTCAGAGATTTTGTGTTTGAATATGACAAAATGTGCCAAAAAGAAGTGAAACCCACACAGAGGTTTAATGTCTTTATTTGATCTGTATTAACCTAAGAAAAATATTTAAAAACTTTGTACATGTCACATTCTCATTGACAGGAAGGATAGCAGAAGTGTTACTATTAATACAATTTTTATTAGTGTTGGCCTCACTGCTGAGCCCCCCCACCCATATTTAGGTTTGATTATCAGGTTTTTGCCCCACCCCCATCCCCCGAATTAGATTCTTGGTATTACGCCTCAGAATTATTATCACTCTGCTGACCTGCCAGTCTCATCAATAAGCCTGATGTAGCTCAGAACAGAGAAACAGCTATTTAATTGGTTTTCAAGTAGCAGAACCTTAAGTTCAATTACATTTGCTACATCTCCAGCTCTTGTGAGGATATTTGACTAAAAAAAATATTTTCTGGGGTGTGTTGTATAAATTTACCTTAAACTATGTAGGGCAGCAGGACCTGGAGATTTTGGAAAGTGAGACTAGGTTTAGAACCCCCACTGTGACCTTTGCTAGCTGTTATGGCCTCCGCCAAGACACTAGATCACTCTGAACCTCGGTTTCTTCATCTGTAAAATGTAGAAGTTTAAACTTCTTTTCAGAGTCAACTTTTCAGGTTAAATGAGATACTACAGGTGACATTTCTAGTCCAGTGTTTATAAAGAGATCAAGTAATTTTTGAGGGGTGTGGAAGCAAGGTTGATATATGATTCTGAATGTCTTTTGGAATTGATTCATTAAAACTTTTCAAGTTGGGGCGGCATACCAGAAGGTTTTTGTTGGTTTTAAACCTTTTTGGCAAAACAAGGAGCATGCAAGAAGGCAATAAAAGGTAGAGGTGGTTACCTACCTCATATTTCTAAATGATAACTATATCTTACCCTCAATGTCATTTCTGGTGTGAGGGGGTAGGAGTTAAGCACCAAAGGGAATCTAAGATGTCTTGGGCATATATACAGACTCTTTTTCCTCATACCTTTTATATTTCTATCAGATAATTAACTCCAGGATCACTGGTGTAAATGGATAACTGAAGTGCATGGTAAACTTTTGTTAAAAATAAAAATAGCATTGGTGATTACGACAAATTACTGAAGATATGGAGTGTAGTGTTAAAACTATGGTCCAAATGCCAGCTCCTGCCCTTTGTGGCTGTGTGCTCTGGGTCCTGTTACTTTATCTCTCTGAGCTGCAACAAGCTGTTGAGTGAACTCAAAAAGACTCTCAAGTCTTTGGCTAGAAATAAAAGACAAAGATTTATTTATGGGTCTTAGAGTTTGCAAACTGGAAACATAGCTAGGGGTAAACCCAGTAATGTTCTGAGGAACCGAGGAAAAGCATTTGTTTTCATAATGTAACTGAAGCACAAGCGAGAATGGAGTTCTGCATTCTTAGCTACTTGACTGGTTTATTAGGATGAGTTCATTAATATCAATAATTATGATAAAGTTCATCAAGCGGGCGTTGGCAGTCTGGTTACGTGAAGGTTTTCTTGAGGAGGCCATGGGCTTGACTGGAATTCAGGCATCAGAGAATACGGTTCTGATGAGAATCTGGGTAATGTCTAATGCAGGACTGGAGACTGACAGAAAGGTTTAAATGGCAAAGATATATATTTAGTGTTTTCCTCAAGCTTTGAGTTCTAGTAATGACTTAGAAGTGTGTAGCCGGTCAAGTGGAATGAGAAGTTAAGAAGAGGACGTTCTGCCTAGAATAGGCGGGGGCCTGCAAGTGGGCCACGCCAGAACAAAGCCTTGCAAGCAAGATTTATTGTTCCGAGGCAGAATTTTCTTGGGTGATAAATAGTTCACGAGGGCATGGAAAGTACAAGGGAGGGTACACAGCTGCAGGTTGAAGGGCTCTTTGAACAATATAAGAAATTAATAGTTTAATGTATAACTTAACTCAGATGATCTCATAAGCATGCCTGTTAATCACTGTCACTTGCTGTACTCCCCAATAAAAGCCATGAGAACTTTGGAGGTTTTGCTACTTGCCTGAGCGAGCAATAGCCCTCTGCTTCTCTAAAACTCATCCTGCTTGCCAATCTCATCTCTGCGTCACCGTCACCGTTCACCTGCAGATCACCTGCAGTAGTGAGGCTGGGAAGGGAGCCTAGTTGCACTCTTTCCTTAGGGCTCATCTGTAAAATGCAAATGATACTAGGATCCACCTCTTAGGGTTGCTAGGAGGATTAGACCTAGGAGGATTAGGGCTAGGAGGCTTGCCCACAGGAGGTGGCTGGAGCACAGTGCAGAGATCAGCTCTTGTTTGAACTAAGGTTCTCCCTTTTTCTGTTGCAAAGTATTTTGTGCCTCTAAGCATGTTTACCACAGTGGCTTATTCTGCTTCCTATTCATGCAGATGGAAATGTTAGATGCATTAGCCTAAACACCTGCTTGAAAAATCAGAACCTGGAGCTGAGTTTGCAACAGGCGGTTGTCCTGACTTGCTCTTAGCGCCATTGGACAGGATTGCCATTGAACAGAACAATTTGGGAAACATTTCGTCGTTTGGGTGTAGGCGCTAGGGCCTTTGCAGTGACTGATGCTTGTTCAGATGTGTGGGGTGAGGTCAGTACCACCACTATGGGTGATGTTAGCATCACCACATCACCGCACGCACAGAGATTGCCACAGTTCTTTCAAAAAAAAAAAAAATTTGAGACCTTTTAAAAAAATATATTTTTTTTTACAGAGAGGAAGGGAGAGGGATAGAGAGTTAGAAACATCGATTAGCTGCCTCCTGCACACCCCTTACTGGGGGTGTGCCCGTAACCAAGGTACATGCTTTTGACCGGACTCGAACCTGGGACCCTTCAGTCTGCAGACCAATGCTCTATCCACTGAGCCAAACCGGTTAGGGCAAAAATTGAGTCCTTTTGTCAAGAGTCCTTAAGACTGTATTTTCTTTTCTCTCCAGGCTCATTTTGGAGCTAAACTGACATGTTTTCAATTAATTGTACATGAAGATGAAGTCACTGAACCATAGCAGTCAGAAGTGTGCTCGGTGGGCATACCTGCCTTTGCAGTCACTCACAGTTGCTTTGCCATCCCAGGGAGGGGCTAGGTTTTCCAATGTGTGTCTGCGGCTCTAGTCCTAGGGGATAGCCATGGTGCAGAGGTCCAAAAAGTTTGGGAAACACTGGGTTAAACACAGCCAAACTGGATTCTTTAATTAACAAGTTCATTCATATGGATATTCATTTCGCTTACTCATTGATCACATGCTTATTGACTTCCCCTTTGTTCAGCTTTGTTCAAGGAATGGGGATATGACAGTGAGACAGACTTGATCACTGATTTCCTAGAGCTTAAATTCTAGTAATGATGACTGCAGGATTTCCCAGAGCCTCTATTAACCAAACATGCCTGATTTGCTCAAAAAGAAATGAAATATCCTGTATTTCCTGGCCTGAAAACCTTCTTTAGGATAAATACCTTTTGACTGAGCATTCCTTGGAACACACCTTTAGGAAATTCTTGGGTTGAGGGTATAGCTGCTGCATTTTGGGCACCATAACGACCCCCAAACTTTTGGTGTACTCAGAGGTGATGAGAAAATGCCAGCAGTACCAGGATCACAGCCCTTTCTCATTCCAATCTACTGACCTTTTGGCAAGCATGTGCAAGACCATCCCAGATGCCAGTGGAAGTGCTGCAGACGTGAGTAAGAAAATAACATTAGAAGCAGCAGTAGCTGGCATTTGTTAATGAGCACTTAAGGTATGGCCAGCCTTTGGCTAAGTGCTCGTTTCCTTAAAATGTAATGCCAATCATAGCTGCCATTCACTGAGAATGCACTTCACATGTTCATTGTATTTAATTTTTACATAGACTCTGTGAGATCAATACTTTATTATCCCTACTCGGTAGCTGAGGAAACAAAGGCATAGAGAGGTGAAGCAGTCTGCTCAGGACACCCAGCTGGGAAGTGGCAGAGCTGAGATTGGGTAGAACCCTCCATTCTATTACTTTAACCCTGAGGTTCTCAACCAAGGGTGATTTTGTCCCTAAGTGACAGTTGGCAACATCTGGAGACAGTTTTCTTGTCACTAGTTGTGATGGGGTTGCTCTTGGCATCTAGTGGGTGGAGGCCAGGGATGCTGCTAAACATCCTAGTGCTCAGGACAGCTCCCGACAACAGAGAATTATCGGTCCAAAATGTCATTAGTACTGAGGTTGAGAAACCTGCTTTAGCCAATACGTTATATACTAGTAAGTGTTAGTTCCACTTGAGTACCTTACAGTTTAGCAAGGAGATGTGGCAAGTGCACAGACTAATTTTAATCCAAGCCAAGAGACACTATAGAAAGGAGTAAATCGCCATGATGGCCCTAATTCAGGCCTTTTTATTTCTTTATAAACTCTTTATTGCCACCACCTCTTAGTGCTAACTCCACTCGGAGGCATTTCTCGGCCAAGGGGAGCTACTCCAACCAGTCTTCTACTTGATCTCTGCGGCCTCCTAGTGACTTCAGGAGAAACTCCAGCCTCCTAGAGACCCTGCAAAGTCCTTCCGCAGCCTGACCCTCTCCTGCCCCAATTCCAAACCCAGCTACCTCC
>NW_005871224.1:1027689-1031881 GCF_000147115.1 Myotis lucifugus | reverse complement strand
TTTGTTATTTTTAAGCAGAGCACTTCCCATCTTTTGACTTGTTTCTTGTTTATATAAATAATTACTATGGAAACAGTATAATATAGTGGTTAAGAGCATAGATTCTAAGGTCTGGATTAGAGTTTTGGTATACAAGGTTACTAGCTGAGTGATTTGGTCAAATTATTAAATTGTTCCGAGTATCACTTTCCTCCTCTATAAAATGGTGATAGTAACACCTATAGCATAAGGTTGATGTGAGGATTAAATCAGTAAGATATGAGAAGTGCTTAGGAGAGTTCCTGGAAGCTAGTCAGCCCTTCATACACACTAGGGGTTATTATTATTTACTAGAGGCCCGATGCACAAAATTCGTGCAAGAGTAGGCCTTCCTTCCCCCGGATGCCAGCACTGGCTCCCCTCTGACACCCGGGACCCGGACTTCCCTTGCAGCCCCGGCTTCATCTGGAAGGTCATCCGGAAGGACGCCCAGAAGGATGTCCAGTCTAATTAGCATATTACGCTTTTTTTTAAAAAAATTAAATCTTTATTGTTCAGATTACATTTGTTCCTCTTTTTTTTCCCCTCATAACTCCCCTCCTCCCAGTTCCCGCCCCACCCTCCACCCTCACTCCCCACCCACTGTCCTCATCCATAGGTGCACGATTTTTGTCCAGTCTCTTCCCGCATCTCCCATTCCCCTTTCCCCCCCAAGAATAGTCAGTCCATTCCCCTTTCTATGTCCCTGATTCATTATAATCACCAGTTTCATTCTGTACATCAGATTATTTATTCACTTGATTCTTAGATTTCACTTGCTAGATAGATGCATGTTGATTTGTCACAATTTTGTATCTTTTACCTTTTTTCTCCTTCCTCTTCTTAAAAGGATACCTTTCAGCATTTCGTATAATACTGGTTTAGTGGTGATGAACTCCTTTTAGCTTTTCCTTATCTGTGAAGCTCTTTATCTGACCTTCAATTCTGAATGATAGCTTTGCTGGATAAAGTAATCTTGGTTGTAGGTTCTTGGTATTCATCACTTTGAATATTTCTTGCCATTCCCTTCTGGCCTGCAAAGTTTCTGTTGAGAAATCAGCTGACAGTCGTATGGGTATTCCCTTGTAGGTAATTGAGTCTCTTTCTCTTGCTGCTTTTAAGATTCTCTCTTTGTCTTTTGCTCTTGGCATTTTAATTATGATGTGTCTTGGTGTGGTCCTCTTTGGATTCCTTTTGTTTGGGGTTCTCTGTGCTTCTTGGACCCGTAAGTCCATTTCTTTCACCAGGTGGGGGAAGTTTTCTGCCATTATTTCTTCAAATAGGTTTTCAATATCTTGCTGTCTCTCATCTTCTGGCACCCCAATAATTCTGACATTAGTGCGCTTGAAGCTGTCTCAGAGGCTCCTTACACTATCTTTGTATTTTCGGATTCTTTTTTCATTTTGCTTTTCCGGTTGGGTGTTTTTTGCTTCTTCGAATTTCAAATCTTTGGCTTGATTCTTGCGCTCCTCTGGTCTGCTATTGGGTATAATATTCTTTATTTCAGTCCGTGTATAGCATATTACGCTTTTATTATTATAGATTTGTCTGTTTCTCCTACTAAAATGTAAGCCACAAGGGCAGTTATTGTCACTGCTGTACGCTCAACCCCTAGAACAATGCCTGGCACACAGTAGGAGCTCAGTCAATATTTACTGAATGGATGGATGGATGGGTCAATGGAAAGATGAACCGATGGACCTCTGCACCAGGGGACTGTGACTGATTCATCTCTTTATGCTGAGCACCTGGCATGGGGCTGGCCCAGAGCAAGTGTCCAGCAAATATTTGTTGAATGAATGAGTGAATTCATGAGTGAGAATTGAGTAGAAGCACACTAGGGATTTTTTGGAACTCACAATGGCTGGCGATTGATCTGTAAAGAATTCTTGATAGACATATTTTTGAAAAAGCTCATAGAGGATCTGAATGCAGGAACATAGAGGGCATTCCAAGCAAAGGCCCAGCAGTTTGAGCAAAGGTTCAAAGGCCTAGAAATGTGGGATGTGTTGTGAACAGAGAGTGGACAGTCCAGTTTGGCTGAAGCTAAGATGCAGGGGAGCATAGCCAGTTTGGGTCAGTGAATAGAGTGTCAGCCTGCGAAATGAAGGGTCCTAGGCATGTACCTCGGTTGTAGGCTCGATCGCCGTGTGGGAGCAACCAATCGATGTGTCTTTCTCACATTGATGCTTCTCTGTCTCTGTCTCTCCCCCTCCACTCTCTCTAAAAATCAATGGACAAATGTCCTCAGAGCATAGTGATTATGTACCAAACTCTGGGATTGGTCACTCTGCTTTTCGACCCTAACTGTTGGCTGGAGGTAAGTAATCATATTTCTGAGTTTCTGTTTCCTCACCTCAGAGGCTTGTCATATGGATTAAATATAATATAGATAATGTGCTTGTCACATTATATTAATTAACTCATCAAATATATATCCAGTACCTGTGATGTGCTAGCCAGGCTCTGTCAGAGTTCTAAGGAGGCGTGCAGCCCCACCTGGCACAAGGTGGAACTCAGCACAATTTTCTATCATTACTGCTATTACTCTCACCATCGTGGTGTTACAGATAAGGCTGGAGAGGTGGTTTAAGCATGTATTACTGGGGCTTGGAGTGCCAGGCTAAACAAAGCACTGGTCCAGGCTCTGCGGACTTCACAGGGATTCTGTGAGGGGGAGGGATGTGATCATAGTGAGTGTTCACACTGCACACACGGCAGGCTGGTGTAGGATGGTGGCAAGAGGGCTGGGGCCTAATGAGGGGCGTTTCTGTGAAGAGGCTTTGCACCAGCTGGAAATGAGGACATGTGGGCTTGTGCTGGCCTGGAGGCTGTGTGCATGGAGCGTGGGGACACCTTGGTTGGAGGGGTCTGGGCACTGACTGGCGACAGGCAGGCCTAGACTAGTGAGTCAGAAATCACACCGGGTTTGTAGCCTCAGCACCGAAGAGCTGGTGCTACTGTCCGAGTTAGAGATATCTGGGCAGAGCAGCTCTCCCAGGTCACCTAAGAGGAGACAGTGGACCGAGAGGAAGGTTGAGAGAGGAGAACCGGAGAGAATCCTTGCAAACACCTTTATTGAGGGCCTATGACATGCTGTTTCATTAGTTGAAGAAATAGTCACCCTGGCTGGTGTGGCTAGGTGGTTAGAGCATTGGCTCACACACTGAAGTGTCTCAGTTTCAATTCCTGGTCTAGGGCATGTACCTGGGTTGCAGGTTTGACCCCTGGCCCCAGTTGGAGTGCATGAGAGAGGCAACCAATCGATGTGTCTCTCTCTCATATTAATGTTTCTCTCTCTTTCTCTCCCACCTTCCCCTTCCACTCTCTCTCTAAAAAAAAAAAAAATCAACAGAAAAATATTCTCAGGTGAGGATTAACAAAGAAAAGAAAAGAAAAGAAAAGAAGTAGTCCTCCAGCAGGCCCTGCATGCAAGCCCAACACTAAGTGTTGGGTTTGAAGTGACAAACTATACAGATGTGGTTCTTGCTGCGTGGAATGTCCCCTGTAGTGGAGGCAAAAGAGAAAAGAAATGGTCCAAATGTCTGATATCTATATATATAAAAGCCTAAGCGACCGTTATGGTGGTTAGGGGCGAGCAGGCAGGTGAGCAGTTAGGGGCGAGTGGCCCCGGATTTCGAGAGGGTGCAGGCTGGGCTGAGGGCCCCTCCATGTATGAATTTGTGCACCGGGCCTCTAGTAATTAATAATTAAGGTAGGTACTCAGAAGGAAACCAAGATAAAGAACAAGTCCCAACTTGTCTTAGGTTGGGTGCCCAGAAGCAGAGTCTGAGATGGGGCTCCTGTGTGATTGGCTGAGGGGTGCTCTGGGAGGAGGGCAATGAGGGCAGCCGGGGGCATGGGAGCTGCTGGGTGAAGAGGTGGCTTCAGGACAAGTCAGCTCTGGCCAGTCCCACTGGTGCTCTGGAGTGTGAACTGTGTCACAGACCCTGTCCTGCCTGGAGACAAGGGTGCTGTGGCTCCTTGTCCCCAACAGTCAGGCATTGGCCACAGGGAGGACATGACCTCCCAGGCACTTCCCTCAGCCAAGGACCATCCTCTGGACAAGGGTGTGGCAGTGAGCCAAGCACAGCCAATACCTGCAGTAGCCTTGAGACAGACCTAGTGGTCTGGTGACAGGGACCTGGGTGGGACACCAGCAGGTGGGGACACC
>NW_005871224.1:1000651-1027589 GCF_000147115.1 Myotis lucifugus | reverse complement strand
CTGACCTCTCTGGGCCATTCCAGAGTATTTTACTGCTTAAACACACCCCGGACAGGCTGAGCATCTCACTGCCAGCTGCCTCGCGCATGCAGCGTTATATGTCATCGCATCTGATCTCATTGTTTGCCATATTATTGGATATCCTGTGGAACAAAATCTAAAAATACCCCCTTTTTCTCCTCTAAATCAATCCTAACCTTACAACTGGGGTGGCAACCAAAACATTGCTGGTGCCTCTGCTTTTCACTTTCAAGCGCAGGTGATGATATCCACCTCCCATCTCATGCTGGTCTCGGCTGGGTGGTTGAAGAGTATATTTTAAAGCTAATGAATCGTAATGTAGATATCTGATATGCAGGATGTAGTTTCATTGTTACAAATTGAACATAATTAAAGCATAGTGATGAATCACAAAACAGTATGTAATTATATATGTGTTTTCCGATGGTCTTAGGCGACCCCTGTGAAAGGATCGTTCGACCCCCAAAGGGGTCGGGACCCACAGGTTGAGAACCGCTGCTTTATAGGATTTAATGCAAATCCCACAATTGATCTCCATTGAGGCCCAGAGAGGGTAAGCAAGCTGCCCAGAGACACACAGCTAGCAAATTGCCAGAGCTGGGATTTGATTCCAGGCAATGTTGATGCAAAGTCTTCTCCCATAGGGAGCATACTGTCTCCTAGGGGCTGCCTTGTTTCCCATCATGTCCCAGAGATGCTCAGCTCAGGGTAGGAGCTCAATAAATGTGTTGAGGGGAAGAATGTAGAAGCGAGTGAATCTGAACAGGAATAGAACAGTTGGGAGCATGCTAGGTCAGAGAGGCTGAGGGAGGAGGGAGTTAGAATAAGGTGGTAGTAGGCTGGTGGTCATCAAAATTGAATTTCCCAGGAGACACACGGGCCCTGGAAAAGATGCTGGACTTGGAGGGTGGAAGTCATTAGGACCTGGGCTCCGGCAGGCTCGTGTGTCACTGGGAGGAACCAGACTGCAGTGGATTAAGGGCTGAGGGGGCGGTGAAACTTGCTCTCCTGATTCCGCTGTGGCAGCCGGGGCTCTCCACCCACAAGTGAGGGCTTGACAGGCGGCAGGAACGCGTGCGCCCACATGTGCCCCACACATGCAGGTGGGAGGAGGGGGAGAGAGCGGGGGAGGACAGAGGCCGGGGTGGGCTTCGGGAGCGCGCAGCCTAAAACAGAGAACAGAGTGGCGTGGGCTACCTCAGAGTGGCGTGGGCTGCCACATCCACGCCGGCTTGTGTGGTGGGAGTGGAACAGCGTGGAAAGCGCTCTCGAGGGGGCTGGGATGCTTCTCTTTGGAGATGACAGTGAGCAAAAGTAAGTGAAGGGGGAGAGAAAATGGTTAGCAGGGCAAGGAAGCCAGTGTGGTGGGATTTTCCATGAGGTGATTAGTAGCAGTAGTAACGCACAATAGCTACTGCTTATCGAGGGCCTACTATGTGCCAAGTGTGCTTAATCTTCCTGATCATTTCAGCCATAAGAGGAACATATTAATAGCATTATCCTCATGTTGTAGATGGGGGGACTGAGGCCCAAGTGCAGTCACTTCACCAAGTCAGTTTATACTAGTGCTGAGTTGGAACCTGGATAGGCAGGCTCACATCCCTAGCCCCTACCCTCTTTTCAGTACTTCTGGCTTCACCGAAACTTCCTCGATAAAGCGCAACCACCTTCCTAGGACAGCAACTCAGTCACTGCCGAGTGACCTGGGGTTCTTCTGAGCCCACGTGGCTCCATTTCCTCTTCTGCAGATTGGGAATATGGAGAAACTTACTCTGGGAAGGTTAATGTGAGAAGGAACTAGATAATGGCAATGCATTCATGCTTTCATTCATTCAGTGGCAGATGTTTGTTGAGCACCTGCTGTGCGCCAGGTGATAGGCTAGTTGCCGGGAATACAATCAGGACTTAGATTAAGTGCGTGATCTAATGGGACTCCAATCCAATGGAGGGGGGGCCAGGGGATTGTCAAGGGCGGGGGCAAAAAAGGACACATATGTAATACCCTTTGTAATACTTTAAGCAATAAAAAAGAAAAAAAAAAGAGAGAGAGAGAAAGCATGTTGGCCAGGGGCCTCTGTGATCCAGGAGCAAATAGCAGTGGTTATCACAATGCTCTTTCTTCTGCCCCAAACCGAAGGCCCCAGGAAACTCAGCCCAGAGAAGTTGGATCCTGGGGAATCCAATCCAAAGCTGGATGCCTAATGCGGGGATTTGGGAAAAGACTACCTGCCCTTCTGTTGGCTATATTATCCTTAGCATGAAGAAATACAAGCTCAGAGAGGTAGGTCACCTGCTTAAAGTCACAGAGCTAATCCATGATGAGGCCGGGATTTGAACCTGGACAGTTGGATTCTGGGACCTGGAACCTTCACCAATAGGCTGGTAGAGAGAACAGAAACTTCAGGTTAAAATGCCAACACCAGCCCTGGGAAGAAGAATGCCTGGGGCTATTCATAGCTGTTGCATGAATTTCAGAGGATGAAGGGCTCTGAGTAACTATTCAGGGGCGTGGGACCTGAGGATCAGAGAGATGTCCCTGCCCAAGGTCGCACGACTAGGCAGCCAGGGAGCTGGGTTAGGAGCCTGAGGACAGATGTCTAGAGGGTATGACACCGCCTCCAGCCTGAGGCTCATTTCAGGTGGCACCTGTCAGCTGACCATCCTGGCGCTGTCAGCCACTCTGGCTGTATAGAGCAGCCGGTCTTTATGGGCACGGACATTCCTATGCCCTTCACTCAGGCAAAACTCAGTCCAGAATTTGAGTAACTTTGCATCTGGGGACGCACGTCACGGAGACCCGGGCAGCTGAGTTGGCTCTTGCTGAGTGACAATGACTCACTTTGATCGCCCCGTCGCTTTTGAACCTGTGCCCACTGCAGATAACCTTGCAGGAGGCTGCAGCTGCCCAGGAAGGTAGCTGCTCCCGGATGCTCTTCCTCACTCCACCTGCAGCAAAGGTGGCATCCCATCTTCCCATCAAGCTCCCTTCTCCCCACCTCTCCCCTGGGGTCTGCAGTCTGTCTCTGTGGGGAAGGCAGCTTGCCACCATTTGGGCCTGGAATGAGTAATTGGTACTTAGAAGGAAAATAAAGATGCCACACCTGTGCACACACTTGCCTGAGTTACGCCATACTCTTCAGACCTTGACTTCTCGTGGTCCAGTGTTCCGACTTGTTTTCTCAGGCCCCGTTCCACTCCTCCCTGGGTTGGACATGGCTGGGAGCAGGTTAGACCCAAAGCAGGCTCCGTAGCTTTGAGGCCCCAGATGAGGAAGCGAAGCAGATAGAAGAAAAGGCGACTCCCACAGATGGTGAGGACACGGCTCAGACACTGGTAGGCAGCCTTGACTCCAGCCTCCTCTGGGCATCTCATTGGTCAGAGCCGAATTGGTCAGGCCCTTGTCCTGACAGTGCAGACATCTCCTATGTTCACTTGTTCATTCAGCAAACAAGTATGAGCTCATTGCTGGAGATGCCATAGTGGGCAGCCACACAAGGCGCCAGCCTTCGTGGACTTGATGGCTTGGCGTTTACTGTGGTCGGTGGGAGAGACGATCCTTAAAGGATAATGAGAGTTGTTACTGAATTACTACACTTGTGACAAGCATGATGCAGAAGAGTGGGGGTATAGAGAAAGGGGGACCTGCCCCAGGTTGGGGGGTTTGCAGGGGGTGTGTCTTCATCCCAACTCACCGCCCAGCTGTGGACTGTTCCAGGCAGATCTCTGACCCCGTTTCCTTTCCACATGCAATGGAGGCAAATGGGGACAAGCCCACAGAGAGAAGGCCGCTGTGGAGACTGACCAGTGAGTTCTGCTCCCCGGCAGCTCTGTGCTGTATGTTAGCTTGATAGGAGAACATTTTCCCATGCAGGGCCTTGTAACTCTATGTGCTTGGCCCTCAAAGCAGAATGTGAGATAGAGTTTGTTCTAGCTATAGACGGATAGCATAGAACTGTGTTTCTCTCTCTCTCTCTCACTCTCTCGCTCACTCTCGCTCTCTTTCTCTCTCTCTCTCAGACGATGGATAGACGATGGATAGATGATCCATCCACCCAAGCACCTACCCACCCATGCATTGATCCACTTATTTTATTTTTCTACCTCCCACCTCCACCTACTTTAAAAAACTTCAAATCTGAATGCCGGTAGAATATGGGCCAGGGTTATTCAAACTTGGTACTACTGGCATCTTGGGCCGGATAGTTCTTTCTCATCCAGGGGAATGTCTTGTGCATTTTACAATGTGGAGCAGCATTCCTGGCCTCCACTCACTAGATGCCAGTCACACCCTGTCTCTCCCCCAGATGTAATAAAAAAAATATTTCCAAATGTTGCCAAATGTCCCCTGGGTGGGGGGGAGGGTATAATTGGCCCAGGTTGAGAACCCTTGCTATAGGCCATTAACCACGCCCCCTTCCCACTGTCACCCCAGACCATCAGTCTCACACTTGACATTTCCCAATGAAGTGGCCAGCGTGGAGCAGCTGTCATTTCCTTACCTTGTCTCAAATGCTTCTTGTTCACATGATAACCTTGAGGCTCCAAATGGTGTCACCTTACACTGGGCTAGGGACAGAGCCAAGCCTGGTGTCTGGGGCTGAGCTGACCGTTGGGTTGGCCTGACTCATCTACATACATTATCTCCTGTCCTGGACCATGTCCCTGGAGAATGTCACCTGGGATTCATGCACCTCAGAGACTTCCCCAGCTGCTGTTCTCCCCAATCCTGTGTCCTTCTCCCAACCATCTGCCTTCTCCAGGGAGCTGGTCATTTCCCCTCCCAGGCAACGTTCTTCAGAAGCTGATATGTCTCTAGTGGATTTCTCCAACTTTAAAGGAAGTTTATGTGACCACACGGAGTTCTCAATAGAAAATTAATTGTAGTATTACAGTCATAGAGAGCTTAATGGGACTTAGGGAAGAAACCCGTATTTCATGAATGTGAGGGATATCTCTGCTTGGGTCCTCCTCCAGCCCTTATCTCAATTCCTTCTGGGTACTTTGGAGAAAGTCCGGGCCCCCTTCCTGCCCCTCTTACCTCACCTTTCTGCCTTGCTTTCAGCATGCAATTATTTACTAAACAAGATTACCACCTGCCAGGCTCTGCTCTAGGTATAGCAAGTCCTCAGATAACATTTCTTTCAAAGTTGTTTCCTTCTAACATTGATGAGATGCCTAGGGACTTAATGCTGTTTATATCAATTAGTCTATGGGAAAACTGGTTTTGTTATATGTTGTTTCACTTAAAGTCAGAGTACCTATTGATGGCATTAAGTGAGGACTTACTGTACTGGGATGCAGAGGTATCCTTGCACTCATGATGCTTGAAGTCTACTGGATATCTTCATATTTCATTGTCTTGATTCCAAAGTGCTCTTTATTATAAGATGCACCACTAATTTCAGGTGGTAAATGAAAAGGAAGAAGAGAAGGAACAAAGAAAGGATGATAGTCTATATTAAATGTACGTACTTGAGGTAGGAAGTTTCAGAAACATGAAAATATGACAAACTTTGATGGGGGGGGGCTGAAAATATGCCTTTAGCTGCAGAAATGAGACATATTTAGTAACAATATCCCAAAGGTCTAGTGGATGGGGCTTTATGAAAGTAGGTGTATCAGTTTGCTAGGGCTGCGTAACAAAGTACAACAAGCTAGGTAGCTTAAAACAACAGAAATGTGTTGTCTCACATGCATTTCTAGAGGCTGAAGTTTGAGATCAAGGTGTTTGCAGGGCCTTACTCCCTTTGAAACCTGTAAGGGAATCCTTCCTTGCCTCCTCCTGGCTTCTGGTGTGTGATGGCAATCTTTGGCATTCCTTGGTTTGTGGTTGGATAACTCCAGTCTCTGCCTCTGTCATCATGTGTCTCCCTGTCATCATGTCCTCCCTGTGTCTGTGTGTGTCTGTGCTGAAATTCTTCTCTTCTTAGAAGGACACCAGTCATATTAGATTAGGGGCCGACTCTACGCCAGTAAGACTTCAGACTAACTAATTATATCTGCAAAGACCAGATTTCCAAATAAGGTCACTGGAGGTTAGAATTTTAACATCTTTTTTTTGGATAACACAATTTAATCCCCAAAGCAGCCGGTATCTATTGTACTCTGTCCCTATTTCTGTTTGTGATGGTATCTCTGTTTCTGTCTCCCGTCTCAAACTGCTTCTTCCTTTACATCTTTCTGTGCATGAATGTAACGCAGACCTGAAATATCTTTTTATTTGCTATTTTGGGAAGTGCAGTTTTATCTTAAACTAAGAAGCGCATTGTAATATTTTCCTATTGCTGCTGGAACAAATTAACACAAACTTAGTGGCTTAAAACAACCCAAGTTGATTACCTTACGGTTGTGGTCAGAAGTCCAACATGAGTCTTCTGGTGGCTAAGAGCCAGGTGTCAGCAGGGCTGCATTCCTTCTGGGGGCTCCGGGAAAGAATCTGTCTCCTTGTCTTTCTAGCATCTAGCAGCTTCCTACATTCCTTGGCTCATGACCGCTTCCTCCATCTTCAAAGTGCATCACTCCAACGTCCGCTTCCATCATTCCATCTTTTTCTAACCTTCCTTTTTAAAGGGCATTAGACCCACCTGGGTAATCCAGATTACTCTTTCCATCTCAAGATCTTTACTTAACTGATATGACTACAGTTGCTAAATCCCTTTGCCATGCAAGGTAACAATAGGTTTATAGGTTCTAGGGATTAAGATGTGATCATCTTTGGGGGGCATATTGTGTCATCATGGGTGTGCCCCTCTGTCTTTCTCTAACACTTGTTCTTCCAGTGACTGTCAGGATAAACTCTTCCTCATCAAGGATGCCATCCTGGACCACAGAGAGGTTCCCCCTATTGCAGCATAGACCCAGCTTTGCTGTTACTGCTCATTTAAATCTGTTGGTCTTGCTAGACTGTAAGCTCCATGAGGGCCGGCCTGTCTCTATGCAGTGCCTGATACATAGCAAACCCTCAACACATAGTCATCGAATATGAGACCGATGAGTTCTGATTGCAGCTGACTGTGTGACAGAGAGCAAGTTTTATTCAACCTCTAGGAACTTCAGCCGCCTCATCTGGAAAAGTGAGTGCTAGAGAAATGTTTTACATTCATCACAGTATTTTCTTTCTTTCTCTGCTTATCTATCTATCATCTATCTATCTATCTATCTATCTATCTATCTATCTATCTATCTACCTATTTATCCATCCATCTATTATTGAGAGGCACAGGTGAACGGATTGTTTGAGAGGCAGTTTCAGAAGGAAATACTTGAGAAGTCAGGCTTTGAACCATGATTCTGCTATTTTATTCTGTGTGACCTCAGGGTAGTTGCTTAACCTATCTGAGTCTTACTTTACTCATCTGTAAAAATGGGGATGCCACTAGTACCAGCAGAATTAATGGAACTGTGTATGTAAAACATCAGGACGGAGTAACTGCTTTAAAGATGATAGCAATTGGTATGGCTATGGTTAACAACATTGGACACGCTGAAGCCCATTACAAACACTTTTCCTCTTTCAGAGACCGGTCATTGGGCAAAGCAACGTGGTTTACTTCCTATTACCCAAAACTCCACCTCTTCATCGGTTCCCCGTTCCTCAGCACTTGTTCTGTTCCGGAAACTTGGCAGCTAGAGTGTGCAGTTATTTTCAGAGGAACGAGTGGGTAAAACCAGCAGCATTTCCCCTGGAGTGTCTGTGCCAGGGAGGATGCGTTTATGGCGCATCTGCTTTGTGTATAAAAGCCTTGTCCTCCCCCAGCACCGCCCCCTCCTCAGAGGCAGAGCAAGCGGGGACCCAGGCGACTTCCTGCCGCCCCCCTCCCAGCCAGGGGAGCGCTTGCTGACCAGTCCACATGGCCGTGTGGGAGGGACAGGGCAAGGCTGGCTCTGCTTCCAGGCTGCTGGACCGGCAGAGGAAAGAGGTCACGACTGGAGGGTCAGAGTCTTTGGAGGGACTTGGGAGCAGAGTCCAGTGGACTATTCCTCACCCTGCAGCCCAGCCTGAGGTGCTGATGAGAATGAAAATAACGGGATGGTGACATCCACTTCCCACTGTCTCAGCTCAGAATACTCAAGTGGGATCGATCACTTTAGCTCACCATATGTGGGTGGAGGATGTCTTCTTGGCGGCCCTGCTAGGCGTCCAGAGGTTGCCTTGGGCTCTTGGTTGTCAGGGGTGGGAGGTGTTTGCTCTGGTAGTATCTACACATGGCAGCAATGAGGACCTTGACCACAGACCGGGCAGACAGAGGTCTCCCCGGCCCTAGAGGACCAACTGAGGAGGGTGGTCAGCAGGAGAGCCCCAGAGATCCTGGGCATCATAGGTCACTCTCAGCACTGTCTTGTGGCTTCTCACCTGGCATTTCCTGGGCATTAGTGCCACACAAACCACTCTTGGTTCAAGGCATCTGTCCACTCTGTCCTCTCTGGCCTCTCCTTCCTGCCCTACTCTTTCACCCTCCACCCTCCAATCCAGACATCATCTATTCTCTCATAGTAACCTTTACACAGACCAAGGTGGTCCTCTCTGACCACTCACAGCCGAGCCCACTTCAATTCGCCTCAGAAAGTTCATTCCTCTTTCCTTAAGGGCACGGAGGGCTTAGACTCCACAAAACACAAACGGGCTAAATTCTACCTTCTATATTCAGCAAACAGTTTAATCCTTACCTTAACTTTTATTGTAGTCTCTTCATTTTGCAGGAAAGGAAACCCAGGCTCAGGGAAAATAACATGCCCACGTTGGCAGGTGGTTACTAAACAGCCAAGCTAGGATTTGAAAGTTGGCAGTCCGATGCCAAAGCCGGCTGGCTTACCCACTGTGCTTTCCTGCCTCCTTTGCAGCCGTGGGCAAACCAGACTCTCTGAGCCTCCGTTAGTCCTACTCTTCCTTGGAGATAACGTCTATCTTGCAGGGTGGTAATAAAAGCAACAGCTGTAGAAATAATGATGATGATGGTGGTGGCGAATGCTTCATATTGCTTCCTATTTGCCCCCTTCTGAGCACCTCTTATGTGTTGACTCACCAGGCCTCTGAGTGGGTACACGTAACAGGGTTACAGATGATGAACGTGAGGCTTTGGTAACAGTGCCAGCCACACACTGGGCCACAAATGGTGGGTGTTATTATGACTGTTGTTATTGATAGAGACATGAAGCTGGTCTTGGGTCTGAGAGGCCCCATGAAAGCTCTGCCTTAACCAACCCCATCTCCCACGATTTGGGAGCTTTTCTAGCATATTCTCTCCAGTTTGGCTGTTGCATTCTCTTGTCACCTCCCAAAAGATAGGCATTCCCAGACAGCAGAGAGAACTTATTTTTCTCTTCAAAGAGTCCCCTCGCCCCCTTGGCCACCATTTCCCACCATTTCCACCGCTGCTCCCAGCATTAAAGGTCCCTGTGCTTCCTGGGAACCAACTCCCAGGAGAGAGGGAGCAGCCCTAGTGGCCCAGGCGCCTGCTCCGGGTCCCACCAGCCCCAAGCTCCTGGGCAACACGCCTCTTTCCTCCGAGCTGCTGCGGCCTCCCGAAGCGCAGGCCCTCTCTGCAGGGTGCAATCTGGCGTGGGGAGGCACCATCCCACTGGTCTCGGAGCGCCAGCTGGTGCACTGGGACCAGCCACAAAACCGAGTTCTTGTTTCCTCGGGATCGGGTGGGAGGGAATCGGGCCTCCGAGGCGAGGCGATGGGAATAATAACAGCGATGCTGACAAGGACAGCAGTACCAGCAGCAGCTACCGGTTAATGAGTGTCAGACTAATTGTCAGGCGCTTCGCAGTCCTCTCCAATTTAACTCTTAAAAACACCCCACGAGATGGGCATCCTTCCCCCATTTCACAGATGGGAAAATAGAAGCTTCGGTGACCTAACAGATGGTGTGCTCAGGATCACAGGCTGCCAAGTAGCCACTCAAGGATTCTAACCTGGGTCTAACTCAGCGGTTCTCAACCTGTGGGTCGCGACCCCTTTGGGGGTCCAACGACCCTTTCACAGGGGTCGCCTAAGACCATCGGAAAACACATATATAATTACATATTGTTTTTGTGATTCATCACTATGCTTTAATTATGTTCAATTTGTAACAATGAAATTGGGGGTCACCACAGCATGAGGAACTGTATTAAAGGGTCGCGGCATTAGGAAGGTTGAGAACCACTCTAATTGATGACAGATAGCTTCTTACTGTTAAACCAAATGGATTTAAAGGGTGTGGTATCCCCCAAAATGTGCAAACAGTAAGAGCATGGGCTCTGTGTCAGGCCCCCTGGGTTTGAATCTGGTCCTGGCTGTGTGACTGTGAGCAGTTTGCGTAACTGGGCCTCAGTTTCCTCATTTGGAGAATGGGGGCAATGGTGAATCACAGGGCCTCATTCATAAATCGGCATGATGAAAATGAAATGAGACAAAACTCACAATGCTCCGTGTCTTGGGGCATAACTGGGTTTCTCAACCTTGACACCTTTGACATGTGGGGCCGGGTCATTGAGGGGCTACACTGTGCACTGTGGGGTGTTGAGCAGCATCCTGGTCTCTACCCACTAGATGCCAGTCACACCCCCAACCCCAGCTGTGACAAAGATGTCTCCAGACGAATGTCCACTATGGGTGGAGAAATTGCCCCCCTCATTTGAGAATCACTGGCACATAATAAGTGCCTAATACACAATAGGCATTTTATGATTTTTTTTTTAATGGAGCCTCAAAACTGATCCAGTAGGGAAGCCCTTTTGGGAAGTCCTTAACCACTTCTGCAGCCAGGAGGGCATCCTCTGGAGGGAATTGGGAATTGCCCCCTGGCTGGGGCTCTGTGAAAGGAAAACCATTCCAGACAAAGAGCTGTGCTTTCTTCTTGGCCATATAAGCAGTTTTCCCCCCCCCCCAGTTCCTTTCAGGGGATTATTAAAAAGTGTCTGGTTCTTCTGTAGTCCCATGATAATCCATGGAACTTCCTTTAAAGTAGTTTGGGTCTCCTAGCACTGTGCTAATTTAGGAAGCAGCAACTGAGCATCTATTGTATGCTACAGTCTTGCAATATAAAAAGGAAGAGGTGCTAGGCTGGTGTGGCTCAGTCGAACTATGAACCAGGAAGTCATGGTTCGATTCCCACTCAGGGCACATGCCCGGGTTGCAGGTTTCGGGCTCTATTCTTAGTAGGGGGCGTGAGGAGGCAGCCAATCAATGATTCTCTCTCAGCATTGATGTTTCTATTCCTCTCTCCCTCTCCCTTCCTCTCTCTGAAATCAATAAAAACATATTTTAAAACATAAAAAGGAAGAGGTGACACTTAGTAGGCCCTTAACGTATAGCAGCACTGTTCTAAATTTCCTACAGGTGTCATTGCAGTTCATCTCCAAAACACCCCTGTTACCACCCTCATTTTACAGATGCAAAAAATGAGCCTCTTTTCTTTGGTTACACAGCCAGCAAGTGGTGGAACAGTGGTTCTTACCCAGGAGGCTCTGGCTCTGGGGCCACTTCAGTCCCCTGAACTGGATGAGCTGTCCTGTCCTGAGGGAGCTCACAGCCTGGAGGGGAAGCCAGACAGTGGAGCAAAGGGGCAAGGATAAAGGAAACCCAGAATATTGTCAAGAGAAGCATCTGAATAAGTGTGGGCAGGCTGAAACTCACTCTTAAAGACCAGGTAATGAGTGGGATAAAATCATTCTGGCTGTAGGGACAGAATGTCCAAACGACCCCAAGTCCAGGGACACAGAACAACATATTAAACTACAAATGTGCTGGAGCCAAGAGTGTGAGGCAAGGAGTGTTGGGGGATGAGAACCAAGAGGTGGTCCAGAGCCAGAGGGTGTCAAGCGAGGAGCTAGAATGTCATAGAAACCAATTACTCTCTGAAAAACACCCAGGATGATCTGGGTTGGCAGAAACTTGTTGCAGTAAGAGAACAGCAGGTAACATGTTGGCTAAATGGAAAGAACAGAAAATGCCAATGCTAGAAATGTTGACCAAAAACCTTAGCATAGACAGAATTGCACTGAGTGCCAGGAGACTGGGCGTGGGTTATATAGTTCACTGGATTAGGATCGCTGGATCATGCAACTCCAGGGGTCCCCCCCCACCCCTCATCATAGTCCATGTCACTGGTGCCATCTGGAGCAGCACCGTCCACCAGCACTTTCTGTACAGATGGAACTGTTCTATGTCTGCACCATCCATGTGGTAGTCATTAGCCATATGTGTCCTTGAACATTTGTGTCACTGAGGAAATGCATTCTTTTTTTAAAAAAATAAATGGTTCTTCTTTTTTAAAAATATATTTTTATTGATTTCAGAGAGGAAGGAAGAGGGAGAGAGAGATAGAAACATCCATGATGAGAGAGAATCATGGACTCGCTGCCTCCCGCAAGTCTCCCACTGGGGATGGAGCCCACAACCCAGGCATGTGCCCTTGACCGGAATCGAACCTGGGACCCTTCAGTTCACAGGCCGATGCCCTATCCACTGAGCCAAACCGGCCAGGGAAGGAAATGCATTCTTAATTACATTTAATTTTTATTAGTTAAAATGTAAATTTTAGTAATGGCTACTGTTTACATAGCACAACCCTGGCCACTTGTACTGCCCAGCCTGTGTGGCTATAAATTATGGCTTTGACTTATGTGTTCCTTGGGCAAACTACTTGCTTTTCAAACCACTGTTATTTTTTGTGTCATCAGGCATGCTACAGTGAAACGTGCAGTGGAACAAATTAACTGGCATCTCAAAAACAATTAATGGTTTGCATGATCTATAAACACCAAAAAACAAAGCAACCAACAAACAAAACAACAAGCAAACTCAAATTGCCAGATGTCAAGAAACTTGGCATGCTTGATATCTTCGGAACACAAAGTATTGGCTGGGTAGTGTTGGTGGGGGTGGAGGAGGTGGGAGGATCTGTCTCTAGCCACATAGGTCTCCAACTCATATCACATGCAAGCCTCTATCAAGTAGGGTGGTGACCAATTGTAAATGGAATTAATGGTCTTAATTCTTCATGTCTTTGACACGTACCTTTGTAGTTCCTCCCATTAAAGAGGCAGGATTGCCCCTTGATTTGGGGTTTGATCCTGTGATTCAGTTTATCCAATGGAATGGCAACATGTGTGATGCCACCAAAGGCTTGCCAAGCACTGGCCTGTGGGAGCTTGCATCTTGTACCTCTCTCACCACCATGAGAAGAACTTGCGTGGGCTCCTGCCCACTGGTCCCAGGGAGAGGATGAGAAGCAAGTAAAATAGAGCCACTGCAGCTACCCCGCCCCCCCCACCCCCCAAGCTCAGGCCAGGTTATCCAAACCCAGTGAACCCAGAGAGATGTGAGGGAGCTCAGCCTGGACCAGCCCACCTGCAGACATGTGAGTTAAATGAATGCCTTTGTCAAACGTCACTATGGCTTTGTGATAGGATAAAGCTATAGGGACAGAATGTCCAAATGACCCCAAGTCCAGGGACACAGAACAACATAACATATTAAACTACAAATGTGTTGGAGCCAAGAGTGTGAGGCAAAGAGTGTTGGGGGATGAGAACCAAGGGGAGGTCCACAGCCAGAGGGTGCCAAGCAAGGAGCTACAATGTCAAAGAAACCAATTGCTCTCTGAAAAAAACGCCCAGGATGAACTTGTTATGTGGCAGATGTTAACTGATACATAGATGTTAATGATTTGATTTGAAATGTCCTTATTGTCCCTAAGTATTTGAAATTCTGTTATTTAGGGGCCTTTATTACCATCTTCTCCACCGTTTGACACTCTAGTTTCTCTTGATAGCATTAACAAGTTAAAATTTTTATTTATTTATTTTAAGAGCAATACACAATCATTTCAAGAAATGTTATGAGAAAGAAATTTTAATGACTATGTGTAATATCAGAGATAACCACTGTTAACATTTTGTTGTATATTCTTTCAGATACATACAGAGATAGATACATACCTATACATGCATACACACACAAACACCACACACACACAACCCTATACACGGGATCATATTATATAGAGATATGTGATCTGCACCATTTTATTTAGTTCAACATTTACATATATCAGCAATTCTTCACATCCTTAAATATTCTCCAGGGATATGATTCTTGCATATTAATATTCTATGGTATGGCTGTATCATATTTTATTTAAGTATTCCTTACTTTTGGACATTTCGATATTTTGTAATTTTTCACCATTACAAATGATGCTGCAGTGCTCATCTTTGCACATAAATCTCAGTGGGCCTTGTTCCTTTAGGCTATGTTCTTAGAAGTGAAATTCCTTAGTGAAAGGGTCTAAACAATTTTAATAAGGTATTGCCAAATCCTCCCCCAGAAAGGGTACTTTATAGCACCAGCAGCAGAATAGGAGAGGGGTTGGTATTTTATAAGGACAGGTCGGAAATTTCAAAGCGGACAGATTGGGTCTGGGCTCTCTGAGTTTCTGGCGTCCACAGAACCCTCAGCTTGGAATCCTGTGGAACTCCATTAAATGTGCCATTGAGGGAATCCCAACATTCCTGACCTGCATGATCACCTCTCGCTTTCGATTTCTGGCTGAACTTGGTAGAAAAGACAGACACAATGTGATGTTTTTACAGTACAGGGGGTGTGCCCAGCAGACGTCTTATTTGCTGACACTGCCTGCCTTTGTGGAACATCCCTATTACCTGAGGGCAAACTCCAGATCCATCGCTTTGTAACTTTGAGACTTTGCCAGTGTACTTATTCGATCAAAGCCCAGATTTCCTCATCAATAGGATGAGGCAAAACTGTGATTTACTGACAAATCACCCTGCAAAGAGCTTGGCACTTAGAAGATACTCTTCAAATATAATTTTATCCTTTTGTTTTAAAGAGGATCCTGGCCTGCTGGGGAAGTCTCAAGTGGTTGCAAATTCAGAGTCATTGCCAAATTGCTTCTTTGACTCTTCTGTATCCATCTCAGATGAAATTTCCATAGGTTTGTGAAAAACAATGTGTAGGCAATTATTAATAGAGATGCATATATCTCAAAAGGCTTGCCCTTTATAGTGAGATAATATACTTTTGATTTATAATTTATTTTTTAGAGCTTAAAATCCTTCAGTGAAATGTGGAATTTTGCTCTGGTAATGTCCAAGTTAGTTCCAGTAGAACCGATTTTCCCACAAATAGCAAATATAAACTCTGGAAAAAATATAAGAACTCCAACTCCCTGTAGGGAAGATGGTGGTAACTAAAATTGCACTAGAAAACCCACACTCTTTCTGAAGAGCTAAAGGACAGAGTTTGGGACAGGTGCATTCACAGGAAGAGAGGCAGAGATGGGGCCTCCATTCTATGGATAAATTCTCAATAACTCTCTGGCTGACATCTGAAGCATCCTTGCGAGGAACAAACCCTAATCAGCCCAGGTAGGGCTAAAAGAGATGAGCTGAAAATTGAGCTGCCCCACTGGTAGAGTTTGTAGTTTGAGTCTCCTAAAGTTGATTGCCTCCTAAAACAAATTAAAAAAAATCAACACCCATTGGAGGCGTTGAAACATAACATTGAAAATATCTAGGGTAAATCCAAAATGACTCAAAATGCAAAGAAATAGGAAAATGTGACCCATTCTCAAAAGAAAAGACAGTGTATGGAGGTTGAATCCAAGATGACCCAGATGTTGGAATTAGCAGACAAGATTTGTAAAGTAGCTATTGTAACCATGCTCAGTGATGTAAAGAAAAATCTGTTCATGATAAATGAAAAGATAAAAAATCTCAGCCAAAAATAGAAACAGTAAGAAAGAAACACACCGAGATTCTAGATCTAAAACAAAGTCTGAAACAAAGCATTCACAGCAAGGGCTTAACAGCAGAATAAAGATGACAGTGAATTTGCTTTCTTTTTTTTTTTTTTTAATATATTTTGTTGATTTTTCACAGAGAGGAAGGGAGAGGGATAGAGAGCCAGAAACATTGATGAGAGAGAAACATCGATCAGCTGCCTCCTGCACACCCCCCACTGGGGATACACCCGCAACCAAGGTACATGCCCTTGACCGGAATCGAATCCGGGACCCTTCAGTCTGCAGGCCGACACTCTATCCACTGAACCAAACTGGTCAGGGCAAGATGACGGTGAATTTGAAAATAGATCAATAGCATTATTAAGTTTTTTTTTTCTTTTTCTTAAAAAAAATTCATTGATATACTGTTTCCCTATTTTCCTTTTTCGCTCTATGCACCTCCACCCCAATTGAAACAGATGGTTGGGCTATTTCCTATGGGACAGTATAAAAAATATATGGGACAGTTTAAAAGAAAGTCTGCAAATGTTGACTTCAGTGTTTAAAAATTTAAACCCATGGGAGAATGAAAAAGATTCAGAAGAATCCCCAAATGGCTAGAATAGAGTTTAAGAGAGGACCTACTCCCTAAAGTGAGGGGAGGAGAGGAAAGAGGGGAGTTGCGTAGAAATAATGGTGTATCATGGAGAAAGATCAAGGTAAAGGGTGCTATGGAGGATCTTGCACTGCCAATTAAATGCCCCAATCCAGAAGTGACACATATCACTCTGCTCACAGCCCATGTGTAGAACTAGTCATGTGACCTCACTCAACTGCAGAGGGTCCAAGGAGTACGGAAGGTGGAAACTGAAAACATCTGGGGAAGCACTGCTGATAACTACCACAGTAGGACCCAGATCTCCTCCCACTGTGATCTCTACAAATGTTCTCACAGGATCTCCCTGCCCCAGAATCTCTTGCCCTTCAAGCATTCCTCATCCAGCCATCTTTCTACAACACAGACTGACTACTTTTCAAAAAGCCATTTTCATGGGGGAAACTAGATATCCAAAGTGACACCGGTTGACCTCTTCTACAGTAAGCATATTGCCTGGTCTCACTGGTCCAGACTCATGGTGACCTGTAATTCATTAGAGTAGTTGCTTACTCTTTTTATATCTTTTGCTTTCTTGGCACATGGGAAGGTTCTTCCCTTTGGCAGCCACAGAGGTTCTTCCCTTATCTCGGAGACACTGGAAAAGCAAGCCCATTCTTTCCTTTATCACTCAAAGTTGCAGATACAGACAATAACTGTAAGGATGTGTCTAGTTGGCAGGGAAAACAGGGGTGATGGAAAATTCCATCCAGGCCTTACATCTCTCTGCTTCTCTTACCCCGTCTCCTGTCTTCTCTCCATGAGTACATTATTCTCTTGACACACTGAACAATGTGTGACTTCCCCCATGCACCAAGGCTTACTAACTTTGCATATGCTATTCACTCTGTTGGGAATGTCCTTTTCTGTCTTCCATGTGGGCTCCCACTGAGTTATTGACCAATAAGCCTTGATTGAACACCTACTGTGTGCTAGGTGCTGAGGATACAGCAGTGAAGAAAACATAGAAATCCAGACAGGGACTTCCCAGAGAGTACGTGTTAAGAATGACAACGTTAGGATTCTTGGAGAGAGAAGAGTAAGGAGGATCTACTGTAATTTGGATGGGAGTGGGTCAAAGAATAAATGCTTGGCTGAGCAAGAGGCATTGAAGCCAAAACCTGGAGTGTGGGCAGAAATTAGTCAGGTGAAGAATGGAGGGGAGCTTCCCACAGGGAGGGAACAGCATCTATAAAAGGTCGGAATCATAAAGAGCTTCATGCTTTTGAGGAACAATTAGAGCATTCTGAATAAGGCAAAGGCCAGTGTGTCAAATATCCTCTCTACTCAGGAACCTCCGCTGACCCCTCTGTGCTTATATAGAAATATATGGTATAGATTGAGGGTGGGAGAAGGTCTTCAAATATACGGAATGGTAAGGAATGACTTGAGTGAAGAGATGACTATTGAACTGAGAGCTGAATGATGAGAAATGCCCAGCTTGGGAAGTTCTGGAGGTTGAGAGAGTGATCTAGGCAAAGCAAACAGCCAATGCAAAGGCCCTGCATGTAGCAAGATGGGTCTGTTCAAGGGACAGAAAGAAGGATCTTACAGAGTCATAAGGCCTGGATTTGAACTTAAGATTTTGTTTAAAATGCAACAGAAAGCCATCAGAGGCTTTTAAAACAGAGGTGTGACATGATCTGAACTCAGGGACTTTATAAACTTAAATGTCAAGACCTAGTTGCATTTCAAGAGCTCACTCTGGCTGCTGGTAGAGAATTGATAGTGGGGGGGGGGGCGGCGGGAGGCAGGTATAGAAGCAGGAGACCACTTAGGAGGCTACTGTAGTCTTCCTGGTGGGCATCAGCGGTAGCTTGCAAACTTGCCGCCAACCCTGAACCCATGGCCTGAGATGGTCCAAAGTCCTTGCCATGGTTTCTCAAGGGCTTAGTTCCTCATGGTCTCTTCCATCTCCAGCTCCCATGTCTGTATGCAGGTTTGCTACCTTGTTGAAGATGAGAGGCATCCCACCCCACCGCACTGCTCCTGGCCTCTCCTCCCTGCCTGATGCTCTCTTTCATTTTCTTTCTCATGGTCTCATGCAGAGCAATTTCATCCTCTTCTCTTGAAGTCTAGGCACCAGCAGCACTCATGTCCGTAGGGAATCAATTTTGGCCTTGGTGAATTTATGAAGACATCCTTCTACACAAATACAGCACTTTCCCCAAGAGGAATCTGGGTGAATCAAGCATTTTCCAGTCTGTGGCACATCATCCTCTCCAGTTAGCCAGAGAGCTCTTTGAGAGTAGAGGCTGTGTATGAATAATGTTTTCATCCTGGGTCGAATTCTCCCAGAGTCAGACCCTGGGATGATGGTTCATGTGCACGTGATTTATTAGTCAAGTGCTTCCAGGAGAAACTGACAGTGAGTGAGTGGGAAAGAAAGGTGGGGAAGAGGTTGTAGCCAAACAAGGGTGAGATTTCAGACCAAGTTCAATTATAGCCTGATCCCACAGGGAGCTCTGGAGGGTAAAGGACATCTTACTCTCTGTCCTATCTCCAGTCAAGGGGCAGCTGGGCTTGTACACTCCTGCCCCCGTGGGCCATTGGTAATGTCAATTTATAGGCCCTTCTATAGACTGCGCGGGTTCCTATAGCTCAAAAGCAGTCCTATGAAGAAAGTAGCAGGACTGAGCTGGGCATGTAAAAGCCAGGAGATAAGCACAGAAAACTGGTACAGGGTGGGCAGAGTATCAATGGTGTCTACTACACTATCTAGCCTCAGTTTCCAGAACAACTGATGCAAGATGGGTGCTCAGGGGTGTTTGTTGAATGAATAAGTGAATTACTGTCCAGGATTTCAGACAGGTGTGGATTGCAGTGGATACGAGGTGACTAGTACCCACTAGTGAAGAAGACTCTTCTGAGTTTCAGGGACAGGGTGTGGACAGGCAGGGCTTGGAATCCCAGTGACAAGGCAGGTGAGGTCTCAGATGCCATCCCGATGGTCAACCGTATCCTGTTCTCTGGGAATGTTCCAGAATCAATCATTGTGTAGTGTTTTGACATTTACAAGTTGCCTTTCTATTTAATTTGCTCGTTTGGCCATTAAGACCAGCCCATGGAAGAGATTATTCCCATTTTGAAGACAAGAAAACTAAGGCTCAGAGAAGTTAACTCACTAAGTTTCATATAGCAGAGGAATGACAGAGCTGGGACTTGAATTTGTCTTAAAGGTTCTCAATAATGATTAATTAGGTTCCTGAGGATGTGTAAGATGATGTCGCTCTTTGCTTCTGAAGTAGCATGGTGTAAGATAGGGGTTACAAAATGCTGGCCCACATGCTAATCCTGAGATGCATTCTGGCTAGCAGTAAATGGTCTGAATGCTTGTGCTCCCCAACCCCCAATTCATATGTTGGAATCCTCACCTCCAAAGGTGATGATATTAGGAAGTGTGGACTTGGAGACTTTGAGAAGCTTCTATGTAATGAGAGAGACCTCATGAATGGGGTTAGTGCCTCATGAAAGAGGCCCCAGAAAGAACCCAGGGAGAAGTCTGTGGTCTGCAAGCCCCTCACCGGAACCCGACCACGCTGGCACCCTGATCTTGGACTTCCAATCTCCAGAACTGTGAGAAATCAATTTCTGTTGATTAAAGCCACCCTTTCTCTGGTATTTTGTTACAGAAGCCTGAGTAGACTAAGACACATAATAATATATTTTAATTTAATGAATCCATTTTTTAAAATATATTTTTATTTATTTCAGCGAGGAAGGGAGAGGGAGAGAGAGAAACATCAATGATTAGAGAGAATAATTGATTGACTGCCTCCTGCACCCCACCTCCCCCCCACTGGGGATCGAGCCCACAACCAGGGATGTGCCCTGACTAGGAATCGAACCGTGGCCTCCTGGTTCATAGGTCGATGCTCAACCACTGAGCCACGCCAGCTGGGCAATGAATCCATTGTTTTAACATAGAAAGAATTCACATGAAAATATAGATTTTTGGCTTTTCTTGAACACCAGATCCTACGGTCTCATGTTCCCTTTAGGTTGGGATTGTGGCAGCTCTCCAGTTTTTAAATATGTCTCCTCCCATAGCTGCACTTTCCAATAAGGCAGCCACTGGCCACATGTGGCCGTCGAGCACTGGAAATGTGGCTAGTCCAAATGGAGATGTCTACTTGGAAATTTTATGTAACCAATGTTTTCCACATTGGATTTCTATTGGACAGTGCTGGTCTATAGTTTCCTACATTAGGCCAGCTTCTTGCATTTCTACTTCCTGTCTGCCTGACTCTGTGGGCACATGAATTTGCAAGCCCTGCTAACTGAGAAGAAAGTATAACTTGGAGGGAGGGAACGAGAGTTCAAATCCAGGCTCTAACATGTGCTGTGTGATCTTGGAAAAGTTACCTCCGCTCTCTGTGCCTGTTTGCCTCATTTCATGATGAGGACTTTGGACTGAATGTCAAACTTTCTGCAGCTGAAACTTCCTCTCCCACACACCTCTGAATTTACCCTTTTGTGGTGGGATGCTGCCTGCCAGCTTTGATCTGAGCTCTCCCTGCTGGCAGCCCCTCCTCTTGCCCTCATTCCAGCCCTGCAGGCTGTTTCTACATCTTTGGGGAGCCCTGTTCCCATCAGGGGGCTTCCCTCCTCACTCCTCAGGGGTTGCATCCTAGATTCTTCCACTTGGCTTGTTTACAAAATGAGAGGTTGACCATGTGACTCTTTCTTTTTTGGTTAATATCTACAATTTGCCCTCATTTAATTCACATATATTAGCTATTAGTCTGCTCACCTTCTACAATTATTTTCACGCACCCTTGGGCTCATAAACCATTGTTCTAAGTGCTGTGCTGCCTATTTTAAGAACTTAATTTGTTTGCAATGTGCACATCAGCTGCATGATTTGCTCCCTGTTTGTAATTAACTTTTAAGCTGATGCCATTCCCTCGCCCAAAATGAAACTCAAGGTAAAGTTGTTACGATTAATCATGCTGGCTGTGTCCAAATCTTCCAACATCTTCCTTGGACTCAGCAAGTTTGGGGGAAATATTTTTCCTTCCACTTCCATCTGTTACCTTGCTGATCTTGGAGCCAATCCATCCACTCGTGGACCCGAGTGTCTGAGTTGGAATCTGGCACTTTTCAGTTTGTTCACCAACATAAACAAACGTTCCCTCCAACCCTCTTACCCTGAACTTGAGCCCATTTCTTCCTTCCTGAGAGGGTCCCTGGACTCACGGGCATCCATGGGGATCTATATCCCAGGCAACTTGCCTCCTTGGCTAAGCAGATGTACTAGGTCAGTGGCTCTCAACCTTCCTAATGCCGTGACCCTTTAATACAGTTCCTCATGATGTGGTGACCCCCAACCATAAAATTATTTTCGTTGCTACTTCATAACGGTAATTTTGCTACCGTTATGAATCATAATGTAAATATCTGATATGCAGGATGGATTTTCATTGTTACAAATTGAACATAATTAAAGCATAGTGATGAATCACAAAAACAATGTGTAATTATATATGTGTTTTCTGATGGTCTTAGGTGACCCCTGTGAAAGGGTCATTCAACCCCCAAAGGGGTCGCAACCCACAGGTTGAGAACCGCTGTCCTAGATCAATGCATCTCAAACCCTACTGTGCAGAGAGTCCCTGGGAGAGCTTGCTAAACTAGATTCTGATTTAGCAGGTGTAGGATGAACCTCGAGAATCCACATTTGATAAGTTTCCTGAAAAGGCCAACACTGCTGGTCTAGGACCATCCTTTGAGAGGTGGGCACTAGACCGCACGCTTCATAAAGACGGGAATCATATCAGTCCTGTTCTCATTGGCACATGGAAGCTTTCAACTGTTTGCAGACTGAACGAGTAAATAAATGAATGAATGGATGAATCGCACTCAAGAATATAGATTACTCTCTATCAGATCAATCTTATTGGAGTGAAATGTCTTCCTTCTTATTCCCACAGTAGCAAAAAAAAAAAGGAGTAATTATATATATTTCCCAATTTAGGAAGGGCTAAATGTCATATGCTGATTTATCTCTTCCAGATATATGGTATTTCTGTGTGTGCACACACATATGTTTGGCTTTTGGAAATGAATTTATAGTAACAGAACTGCTCTTCACCATGCGTCGCTTTCTAAGTATAGCCTGCCTGCCTTCATCCGAAAGGGCCCGCTTCCAGAGAGCCTTGCAAACTGAGAAATCCTTGTTCCTGTTTTTAACATTCTTCGGAGAACTGCCTGCTTCTCTCTCCGAGGCACGGCTTTTCCAACCTCCCTCCAGGTCTCTGATGACATCAACGGAGGAGCTTCGATCAAGTGCTGACTTTCTATAATCCTCCCCTTGAACATCCTGAAGCTTCTATGATTTTTCAGCTACTATGGATGGGTTGTTAAATTTTCATGAAGCCAAGATTATAAGTCCATTTATATACATACAAGACAATTTTTTGAAATTGGAAGTCAGAACGTAGGATCTGATGAGGGTGCTCCTTTAAAGAGACAGAGGGGGGACGTTCTTTAAATTGGATCCATTTCCTAATACACCTGATTTTATATTGGAATTTCGTATTGGCCCTCCAAATTGTTTTAACTTCAGGGCCCACTTGAACCTCTTTGTCTGAGATAGGCTGTGGTTTCTCCTGGATTTCCCCAGCAGGGGCTCCCTGGACTATTGTGGACAGCTGGGGTTTGCAGGCTCCCCCTCCCCCCTTCCCCCCTCCTCCCCGCCCCCGCCCCGCCGTGGGATGTGGGAGAAAACCAAAGGAGGAACAGAGGAGCTCAGAGGTTGTCATTTGCCCCAGGCCTCACGGCTTAAGACGGTGGAGACGCTCACAGACTCAGGCAGTCTGATCCAGAGCCAGCAGTCTTGACCCTTATGCTCCACTGTCACACTCCCCAGTTTAACGTGCCAAGGACTCTGGTGGGACCTTGTGAATATAGAGTCTGATTTGACAGGTCTGGGGTGGAGCCTGAGAGCCTATAGTTCTAACGCGCTCCCAGGCGATGCTGAGGCTGGGGTCTGTTGCCCACACTCAGAACCACTGGTCTGGCAGGTCTCACCCTGGCCGCACCTTGAGATCACCTGGGAACTTCCTTTCTTAGCCTCTGCCACCTTGGCTCCACCCCAGAAATTCTGATTGAAATGGTTTGGGGTGCAGCAGCCTGAGCACCTCGAGTGTAAAAGCTCCCTGGGTGAATCTAGTGTGTGGCAGGGCTGAAACCACTGTTCTAGTGCCTTTATGTTGAGATGTCATCTGTTCCAGGAGGAAATAGGAAATTAATTTCCCATTACTGCTGTAACAAATGAACACAAGCGGAGTGGCTTACAAAACACACATTTATCTCCAAGTTGTGGGGGTCAGAAGCTGGTCTCACTTGGCTAAAATCAAGGTGTTCTGGAGGCTCCAAAAAGAACACCTTGATTTTCACCTTCTACGGGCGGCCTGCATTCCTTGGTTCATGGCCCCTGCCTCTGTCCTTCCAGTCAGCAGCAGCAGGTTGAGGGATTTTTTAAAATTTTAATTTATTTTTATTGATTTCAGAGAGGAAGGGAGAGGGAGAGAGAGATAGAAACATCAATGATGAGAGAGAATCATTGATCAGCTGCTTCCTGCACGCCCCTTTCTGGGGATACAGCCCACAACCTGGGCATGTGCCCTTAACTCAGTGGTTCTCAACCTTGGCTGCACATTAGCATCACCTGGGAATCTTTTTAAAATCCTGATTTCTGGGCCTCATCCTCCAGAAATTCTGTTTCTTTGTTACTAATATTGTGGCCCCTCCCCATAACAAAGAAACAGAATTTCCGGAGGATGAGGCCCAGAAATCAGGATTTTAAAAAGATTCCCAGGTGATTGTAATGTGCAGCCAAGGTTGAGAACCACTGCCTTAACTGGACTTGAACCTGGGACCCTTCAGTCTGCAAGACGATGATCTAGCCACTGAACCAAAGGGGCCAGGGCAGCAGGTTGAGTTTTAATACATCTTGTCACTCTGACCTTCTCTGCTTTCCTCTTCCACTTTTAAGGAGCTCTTCTGATTAACTGGGCCCACCTGGATAATCCCGAATAATCTCCCTATTTTAAGGTTAGCTGATTTAATAACCTTTAATTTCATGTGCAACCCCAATTCCCCACTGCCATGTAACAGCACATATTCGTGGGCTCTGGGGATCAGGACATGACACCGTTGGGGGAACATGATTCTGCCTGACAGGGAGTTAGGGGATGAATGTGAGAGTAGGATCCTTATTTCCAATCCCTCAGGTCATTCTGACCAGTTCTGGTAAATACCTTCTCACGTCAATTTCCTTTGAAGAGAGTATTCCCAGGCTAGCAACATTCTCCCATCAGCGGTCCAGTGAGTCACTGCTCCAAACAGGCTCCTGGGACCAGCAGCCTGAGATGCCCCGGCAGCTTGTTAGAAATTCAGAACCTCAGGCCCCACCACAGACCTACGGACCAGAGTGTACCTCTGAGCGCAGGCCAAGGACAATTTGTATGCACGCTGAAGTTTGAGAAGGCCTGGGTAAGCCCCCGCAACGTGGCTGATCCTTGAAACAACCTAGAGTTTAGCAAACACACGGATGTCTGAGTCCTACCTGATTCATTGGCCTGGCTGTTGGGATTGTTCAAATCTCCCAGGTCATTTTAATGTGAGGCAACGTCTGGGAACAGCGGGTCTTGTCTAGCCTCCTCCTTGTGCAGAAGAGGATGTTTCCCCGAGAAGGAAAGGCCTTGTCCGGGGTAATGCAGAGGGACACGGGCTGTCCCAGGAGAGGATTCACACTCTGCACTGTATGGATTGAGGATTTCTGCTCTATCAAGAAAACAAAAACAGTCGCAACCTTATCAATGACAATTTGGTTGGAGTGAGGAGCCATTTTTTTCTGCCTCTATCCATCTTTAGAGTTTAAATTATTATTATTTTAGCAGAGGGTTTAGATCAGTGATGGCGAACCTTTGAGCTCGGTGTGTCAGCATTTTGAAAAACCCTAACTTAACTCTGGTGCCATGTCACATATAGAAATTTTTTGATATTTGCAACCATAGTAAAACAAAGACTTATATTTTTGATATTTATTTTATATATTTAAATGCCATTTAACAAAGAAAAATCAACCAAAAAAATGAGTTCGCGTGTCACCTCTGACATGCGTGTCATAGGTTCGCCATCACTGGTTTAGACTATTTTAAATGCCAAGCATGTTGTAGTTTTAATATATAAAAATAGTAAAAGTTGGGTAGGAACGAAATAATAATGGAAACTCAGGGCTCTGATAATGGTGACCATTTTTGGAAAACCCACCATGCACCAGGAACTTTGCATACGTTTTTCCGTTCGGTCCTCACTGTGTCTTGGCAACGTGGGACATAACTGCCCCATTTTGCAATTTTTGGAAGGACCTCCAGAGCGCTGTGGTCTAGTCACTGGAACCCAGCTGACAGCTGACACCTTGGATGACCCACCAGTAGCTCTTGGCTTGGTCCCCGTTACAAGGCGGGAGGCAGGGGTGTGTGGCAGCTGCAAAGATCTTGTCCTGATTTCCTGTTTCTACCAATTCACTCATCACGTGCTGTGTGGGCCACTGCCCTTTGACCATCAGCATCGAACAAAAAATAAGTCTCCGTGTGTCCCCTGCTCATCTCCTTTTTCCTTTGCTTTTTCCTCTGGTCTGAGTGGAGGCATCAAGAAACCACCTGCCTTTGCCTATGTTAATTTGGTTATTAAATAGCCTTGAAGCACAGTCATACATTACAGAGGAAACAATTGGGAACCTTAATTATTATTATTAATTTTTTGAAGTTAAAACCCAATGCCTAATGCTTACTTGCTTTATTGGGTTATTTGTAAGGATGAGAATGATGATAATAAGAAAGAGCTAACATTTATTGAAGGTTATTCCTTGCCAGCTTCTGTTCTTTATCTGTTTAACTCATTTGAATCTCACAAGCCTAGGAGGCAGCACTGCTATAACCCCATTTTACAGATGAGAAAATCAAGGCTCAGAGATGAAATGGGCTGATGCTTGGAAATGGCCCGGTCATAGCTGTGGGCAAGTGTGCAGTCATAGGTTTTCTCCCGCATCCCTCTGTCCCTACAGCTGTCCTGTCAAATCCCAGTGTTTGCTCAGAGGAAACCCTGCAAGGCCTCCTCGCCTGAGGGTCCTTACTCCTGAGACATCACCACTTCTGATTCCCCTCAGTTTCCCTCCTGGGCTCTGTCTTTCTCTCCGAGGTGCTGGGAGGATGCTGTAAATAGTTCCCTCGAGGTGCTGGAAGCACTGGGTGGAGAAAGTCACTATAAATACCCGGCATTTATAATTAGTCTTAGTGGCGGCACAGTTCTGCGTGTGGGGGAGGCAAACACCCGCAGGGGCAGAAAGTCAGAACGCAGGGCCCTGGGGGCTCTGGAGAGCTGGCTTGTCAGTGCCATCTGAGCTGGGAGAACCCATGGGGAGTACAGCCCCCCCCAGACAAGAACATAGTGCAGGGCCCCCTGGTCTCCCCACAGCCTCAGACAAGAGCAGTGGGGGCTGGTAAGGGGCTCCCTGTCT
>NW_005871224.1:996082-1000551 GCF_000147115.1 Myotis lucifugus | reverse complement strand
AAGTTTAAGATAATGTATATGAAGCTCCCAGTACTGGTGCATAGAGTAGGTAGGTACTTAATGCATGTAAGGTTCTGCTTGTTTCCTTTGTGGGCACAGCTGGGCAGATGCCCTGGAACTTGCATATCAGCTGGGCCTCTCCTGCTGAAAGACTTCCCATTGGCATCCGAGGTCCCTGTGTCTGCCTCTTAACCCCGTGGTCCTCCTCTGAGCTGAGCCCACTCTTGCCCACAGCTGCTCATTCAAGAGTGCATCCAGCCCTAGCCAGTTTGGCTCACTGGATAGAGCGTCGACCTGGGGACTGAAGGGTCCCAGGTTCGATTCTGGTCAAGGGCCTGTACCTTGGTTGCAGGCACATCCCCAGTGGGGAGTGTGCAGGAGGCAGCTGATCGATGCTTCTCTCTCATCGATGTTTCTAGCTCTCTTTCCCTCTCCCTTCCTCTCTGTAAAAAAAAATCAATAAAATATATTTAAAAAAAAAGAAGAGTGCATCCAGCCTGCTTTCTGCCCTGGGGCCTTCTTGGATGCAGCCAGAATCAGTGCCAAAGTGCAAAGGGGCAGAGGAAAGAGCCCAGGCCACCCTTGGCTAGCAGGGAAAGGCCATCAGCGGATGAGTGTGCTACGCCCCCTCCTTCAGAAAAAGATTTCTGAGAGGCTTCCTGCTCGCTTCTCCGATGTCTAGCAGCACTGAGCACTGTTACCCACAATGGTCATCTCTTACCCCCAATGAATGTGTATATGGCTTTCCCTTCAAATCTTCCACAACCTCATTCCTACTTTCTGCAATCACCTCCCAAATAAGCACCTGTACCAAACCCCCATTTCAGGCTCCACTTCTGGGGAACCCAATTGATGACATCATACCTGGAATAAGATCCAAACCCCTCATCTTCCTCCACTCTCCTCCACACCCGCTGTCTTCCAGCCACACTGGCTCCCTGTCATCTTCTGTTAAGTTATCAAGCAGGCCCTCCTCAGGGCCTTTGCACGTGCTGTTCCCTCCAACTGGAATGCCTTTCCCTTGCTCTTTATCTGGGTCAGTCCTGTCCTCCTTCAGGTCTCAGCCTAAATGTCAGTCCCTTAGCGACTGTCACTCACGCTTGGCCTCTGATTGCCTGCAGGTTTCAACGCCCTTTCTTCTCTCTCACGACAATGGGTTTCCCTTGTATGGATCTGAAGTTGCATATTTATTTGAATGTTTATTTGTTAATTATCTGTCTCCCTTACTAGACTGTAAAACCCATGTAAATAAGGATGACCTCTCCCTAGTGCCACGGGCTCTATAGCACACACAGCTCTTGATACATCATTGACATATAATGAATAAGCCATTTTATAGCCTATTCTTTTTTAAATTAATTTATTTTATTGTGGAGAGAATTACAGATGTCCCCCCATTTTCCTCCCTCCACCCATCTTCCTGCTCCCCACCCCCGCCTCCAGGCCTTTAACTGTCTATTGTCTGTGTCCATGGACTATGCATATATGCTTATAAGTTCTTTGGTTAAACTCTTTCTGCTCTCCTTCCTGCCTTCCCTCTGAAATCTGTCAGTCTATTCCATGCTTCAATGTCTGTGGTCCTATCTTGTTCATCAGTTTATTTTGTTCCTGAGATTCCACATATAAGTGAGATCATGTGATATTTGTCTTTCTCTGACTGGCTTATTTCACTTAGCATAATATTCTCCAGGTCCATCCATGCTGTCTCAAAGAGTAAGAGATCCTTCTTTTTTACAGCTGTATACTGTTCCATTGTGTAAATGTACCACAGCTTTTTTATTTATATCCTACTCTTTACCTCAATATTACATTATGAGCAATAGTTACAGTTTTATAAAAAAAAAAAAAGCCTCAATTTCTTCATTAGAAAAATGGGGATAATCCTATATAATAAAAGCCCAATATGCTAAGTGTCTGGTTGTCCAGTCGGCTGTTCAACCAATCAAAGAGTAATATGCTAATGATATGCTAAGGCCGCTCAGCCGCTTGCTATGATGTGCACTGACCACCAGGGGGCAGATGCTCTGACCAGTAGGTTAGCTGGCTGCTGGGGTCCGGCCAATCGGGACCGAGCGAGACGGGCCAGACCACATCCTGGAGCCCTCCTGTGGTCCCACCCCAGCTGGCCAACCTCCCATGTCCCTCCCCGGCTCCGATGGTGCACTGGTGGGGTCCCTCATCCTGGCTTGTGCCCTCTCACATTCAGCCTGACAGTGGAATGACTGGTTGCTATGACGCGCACTGACCACCAGGGACAGACGCTCAATGCAGGAGCTGTCCCCTGGTTGTCAGTGCGCTCCCACAGGGGAGTGCTGCTCAGCCAGAAGCCAGGCTCTTGGCTGGCGAGTGCAGCAGCAGTGGTGGGAGCCTCTCCTGCCTCCACAGCTGTGTTAACGATATCTAACTGATGAGACAGTGGGACATCTCCCAAGCGTCAGTGAGACATTCCCCGCCCCCCCCCCCCCCCCCCCAGTGCACTGGGCCTCTAGTAATAATGATAATGGCAATAATACCAGTACATGTACTATAAGACTATTGTGGGATTAAATGAGATAATGCATGTAAAAGCTTTTATCTCAGTATGTGGTATATAATAAGTGCTCAGCAAAAATCATTTAATAATATACTTTAAAATTGTAAATGACTGCAGAGTAGTTTATTAAGTGAATATATCATTGTCCATGCAACTATTTCTTTATTGAACTTACAGGTAATAGTTAAGAATCAGGTAATGAGTTAACTCTCAACTGTGTTTTTTCCTACACAGCCCTATCTTACCTTCTAGAAAAGCAGAATTTCAATGCCGAGGCCACTACAGCCCATGTGCTTATTGATAGCAACCATCACAACCACAATAAAATAAGGCGTACCCTGAGCCAGCAGGCGCTCAGGTGACAGGAGTGCTGTCTTGGAGCTGAGAGGGGAGTGAGCTCACAAACGCCCTGTCACAGTGGAATAGGATGGGGTCAAACATGCAGATGTCCACACAGATGTTGGACAGAGCAGGAGACGCAGGGGCAAGTCAGCCTGGTATCCCAGAGCGGGGACAGAGGTGATGCCACTGTAGGTGTATGTCCTGGGTCAAGCTCCTCCAAAAACAGATCCTGAGACAAGGACGTGGGTGCAGGTGTTTTATTTGGGAGGAGACTCCAGGGGGCAGAAGAGAGACAGCAGGGAGGGTGAGCCTTGGGAGGGAGTGCCGGGGTTCTTGTCCCAGCATCAAGAAGGGTTTAGGAATCTGGAAAAGGCTGTGCGTAGATGACATAGAAATCCAGAGACTATTAAAGAGTCCGGAGACAAGATACAATTTTGAAAGGCATTGGGGGTCAGAGGAGCTTCAGCTAAAGGAACTGAAGACTCCCTCCTTGTCTAGGACCCTTGCTTTTATTAACACAATTTGTCCTAAGGCAAGGTGGAGGTAATACACTTCAAAGGGTAAGGTTTCAAAGGGTACAGAAGCATTGTCAGTTTGGGGGAATTAGCCTCCGGCTGTCCAGGTGTTTGGCCAGTAGGAGGCAATAACATGTAGATTAAGATGCCCTTTAACTGTCTGGCAGCCACAATCAGTTTCCTATTCAGGTTTGGGGAAATGCCTTTAGCCATTCCCAACAGGTGACTACATGTGTGACTCAACCCTGTTGAGTCCCCAAGTCTCATCAACCTTTGGATGAAACTCTTGAAATTATGACATGCTGGGATTGGTTCCTGGCAAGGGAGGAAGCCAATAAAAGGGGATTATTGAGCTGTGGGCAATTGGGCCTTGGTGCCTCTGGGGCCCTGCAGAATTGTCCCACCAGGGCCCGAGAGGCTGGGCGTTGATCCCTGAGGTGTAACTCCTCTGCCACTCCAGGCTGCCATCTCCAGGTGCGTGGAGACCATCTGAGTGAGCTTGCAAGGTCCTGAAAAAAGCCCTGATTCAGAAACATGGAGGGACGTGGAAGCAATTCTCAGCACTTGGAAAAGCGAAAATTGAAGCAACAGTAATCGTTACTGTACATTGAGTATCATGTGCCTGTTACCTCTGCAGCTGTCCAACCCGTTGGACAGATGAGGAAACGGAGGCTCCAGGAAGTAGGGATTTACTCAAAGCCACACAGGCGATAAACATGGGAACTAGGTTTCAAGCGCAGCCTGTTTGATTGCAAAACTCAAAAGATTCCCCACTAGCAGTTATAGCAGTGGTTCTCAACCTGTGGGTCGCGACCCCTTTGGGGGTCGAATGACCCTTTCACAGGGGTCGCCTAAGACCATCGGAAAACACATATATAATTACATATTGTTTTTGTGATTAATCACTATGCTTTAATTATGTTCAATTTGTAACAATGAAATTGGGGGTCACCACAACATGAGGAACTGTATTAAAGGGTCGTGGCATTAGGAAGGTTGAGAACCACTGAGTTATAGGGTAGCCATAAAGTCCAGAAACAAAGGCAAGAGTGTGTAACAAATGATGGATTGATATTAAA
>NW_005871224.1:969337-995864 GCF_000147115.1 Myotis lucifugus | reverse complement strand
GCTGAGAGTGAGGTTGGGGATGGATCGAGGGCAATGCCACCTCCTTTCCTTTACAAGCGATGCACCAGTTAGAGAACATTTTGCTCAGGGGACCTCTGAGATGATCTCACTCCTCTGCCACTCTCGGGTGGGCCAGTGGAGGCTTAGGTGGAAGAAATGAAGCATCTAAGACCCCACCACTTTTCAGGGGCACAGCAGGGCCACACCCACTGAACCCCTGTTCTCTGCTGCGCATGCTCGCCACTTGTGACTCCTTCCCTCCATGGCTTCCATTCCCCACCCAGGGCTGTAGCTTCCTCCTTCTACTCTCTGACTAAGAAAACCCCTGAGGCCCTCCCTTCTGCCTGCCCCCACTCACCCCCTCTCCTCTGGAGCCCCAGGGCCATGATCGGTGGCTCCTTGGAGAAGCAGAGCCGCGCGGGCAGAGCAAGAGGGATAATTATAATCTTGGAAGGCGTGAGTCTCAGGCTAAGAAGCAGGGAGGCAGTTCTTCCTGCCGTGTTTGAGAGCTGGGTCTGAGTCAGAAACCATCTCTCAGAGCCCAGCCTCCTAGAGAGACAGGCTGGTCTCACTTTGCCTTTCCACCTTTGAGCCAGAGCTGGAGCCACTTCATTCATTCATGTTCCCATTCGTTCATTTATGAAATGCTGGTTATGTACTTACCACCTGCCACACAGTGCGTGGAGCCTGGGGACACAGATTGGAAGTGGGGCAGGGGCCATTGCTTGGAGGTTAGAGTGTGTTCTGTCAGTCCAACTCCATAGGTTGCAGTCTTGTCTCCACCATGTATTAACAGTCCAAACTTCCATGCATTGTCTAAACCAGTGGTTCTCAACCTTCCTAATGCCGCGACCCTTTTAATACAGTTCCTCATGTTGTGGTGACCCCCAATTTCATTGTTACAAATTGAACATAATTAAAGCATAGTGATTAATCACAAAAACAATATGTAATTATATATGTGTTTTCCGATGGTCTTAGGCGACCCCTGTGAAAGGGTCGTTCGACCCCCAAAGGGGTCGCGACCCACAGGTTGAGAACCACTGGTAAACTCTCTCTGCCTCACTTTCCTCATCTGAGAAATGGGCAATATAAATATCTTCCTTGTAAGGATTAAAGGGTAGAATACATATAACCCACTAAGCATCGTGCCTGAAGCATTTAAAAGCCCAAAAAATGTTAGCTGTTGCTGATAATTATTTTTAAAAATTTTATCAAAGGGTTGAATAATGTACAGTTCCTGCTCTGGATAAACACACAGTCTAGAGAAAACATTGTAAAGAGGCTTTCTCTCACATGTCAACTCTGACTGATTGGTGGAGGGCGCTTGGAGTACTGTATTAAGAAAGATTCTGAGGATCAGTTAGACCCATCAGAAAAAGAGCATGATTGATTAGCTACGGGTTTTAGACAAAGAAGAGGTGGTACATATTCCTAGTGTCAGCTATCTGCTACTGAGTTAGTCCGGGAGAGGAGGAGGGGAGGGAATGGCAGGGGTGGTAAAAAATTGAGAGGAGTATCTAGTCAGACCTTATCAGGTATTTGAAACCAGCGTTGGAGGGGTCAGGGCTGCGGAAGAGCTATTCCTATGCCGATGTTTCTGAGCATCCAAAAGAGATGTGGATTCTGCCTGCTGCAGCGTGCCAAGGGCTTCTTGTCAGAATATACAGGTTTGAATGCTGGCTCTGGGACCCACAGACTATGTGTCCATGGGCAAGCACTGGACCTATCCTAGGCCTCCCTATATGGAAAATGGAGAGAATGACCCCCCTCTCACCCTCCATATTCCTGGATTTTGGTGGGGATTATATGAGATGATGCATGTTAAGAACTCAAACCCTGATGGTTAGCTATTACTATTTTGTCTGCCTTAAAGAACTGGGAGGTTGGGGAGGAACTTTCTTTCCTTTGTCATCCATTATCAGTCAAATAGCTCTACTGTGGATGAGCGCTGGAAACAATCAAGGATTAGTGGGAACAATCAAATTGTTCAAAAATAGAGGATTAGTAAGAAAGAGCTTAACACTTCAAACAATTGGCGCATGGCTCACATAAACTGTGGTAGGTTATACAACATTACATAAAATGCTGTTCCATTTCTTTTGAAAAAGTATTAATTCATAAATGACCAGAAAAAGATTTGGGAATTTGAACCCCACGGAGTTAACAAGGATCACTCCTGAGAAGGTGGATTGTGGGTGTACCTATTAGAGTTCTTAACAAAATCCAACTTGGGCTAATTAAGCTGAAAAGGAGCTTGTTAAAAGTATGTTGGGGAGTCCCAGACCTCAGGGGAATGTCTCTATTTTCGAGAGCAGGACCTGAGCTTGTCTGGTGGCTTGCCTGGAGCCCTGGTAGACAAGGAGCTCGATCCTACAACCACCACGATTCCCAAATATAATGAACTGAACTCTGTGCCTGAGGGAGGGCTAAGAATAACAATCCTTATGACTAGATGCTTAGTAGCCCAGAAGAATGTACAGTGAATCTCTTCCCTTAAACTCTGAGTCTTCCAACTCATGACAACCCATAGGTGGGTGGCTCCTCCACCCAGTTCACTTGGCCCCTGGTTGGTGGGCAGGTTCCCTCATGGAGTTCCTGAGCTTCCCAGGATAGTCAAATCTCTTCCTAGTGATGAGGAGGCAATCTTTCCAGCCCTCAATGACCCCTTTGGGCCCTTCTTCTCTTCTCATTGGTATAGGCTGTTCGTCTTTTCAGTATCAAGACCATCAGACCCTTCTCTGTCATGAAGCACCTTTTAGTATGAAATGGTTCTGGCCAAAGGGTTTTATGGGAGAATGGTCCCATTAGGGGTCAGGGTGGATCTAGAAATCCTCATGGAAGAGAAGGCTTCAGAGATGAACTTCAAAGGATAGTTAGGATTTTCTCAGGCAGGCATGGGAGGGAGAAGAAAGAGGGCAGTGCAGGCAGAAGATAGAAGCATATGATTTGGGGAAAAGTGATTCTATTGAAAACAATCTGGTTGATAGAATCATTGGTCTTTTTTTCTGTTCTGAAGGAAGGAAGGAAGGAAGGAAGGAAGGAAGGAAGGAAGGAAGGAAGACCAAGTCTACGGATTTGGGGGAAGGAGAGATCTACAATCCAGCTGGTTGGTTGATAGTTAAATTCCTAAGGTGGGTCCCCATTGACTTAGGGCAACAATATGGTTGTAATTCTTCCGGTTGAGCCCTAGTGATGCCCACCTCCAGCAGTGGGGAGACAAGAAGAAAGGAGAGATCCTGCCACCCGACCAGGTGGGGGCGAGAGTCCTCCAACCAGCTAGTCCTTGTCTGTTTAACAAGTGCAGGGGGACAGCCCTTAGGCAGCTGGCTCCTGCCTTCTTCTCCAGATCTTCCTCACTCTCTTCTTCACCTTGAGCCTTTCTGAGAAAGAGAAAAGCCATCCCTGACATCTGGGAGCTGGCCTGGTGCTCACAGCCTGGCCTTGGTGTTCTCCTATTGAGTAGAAACAAGTTCCTATGTCACAACATCTGACAAGGTCACTGTGACGGTGATGGATCCAGACAAAGCAAGACCCCTTTGCAATTATGTCTGAACACATAACAGGAGTGGTGTCCAAGCCATAACAGTGACCAAACAGCCCCAATCCTGGCTAGTGACTGTTGCGTCTTCATCAGTTACAGCTTTAGCCTTACTTCCCTACTTTCTAGATAACATTAGATACCTGGTTATAGGTACCGAGTTGTATTGATTAGAAGCAAGTCCCAGACTCAGGTTGCCCTCAGGAGAAGAGATTGTACAGCTCATAACACTGGGAGGCGGAGTTCATGGAGGACATCTGATCGTTCTGCTTATGCTGCCAGGTTTTCATTTCAATGAGGCCACTCCCCCATGCCCCCAGGGGTTCAGAGGCACGTGGAAGGTGAGGACCTATCCAGGGGACCGTATACTGTGGTGGAAAGTATGTGCATTCTGCCTGGGTCCAAATCTTCTCATATGGGACTTGGGGCAATTTCATTAAACTTTAAGTTTCAGGACCCCCATATCAAAATGGGAATGATCATAATAACAACAACTACTACTTCCTGGGGCTGCTTTGAAGATTAAATGAGGAAATATGTTAAGGCTACCTCATTCTAGAGCAGCCGTGGGCAAACTATGGCCCGTTTGAAATGAATAAAACTAAAAAAAAAAAAAAAAAGACCGTACCCTTTTATGTAACGATGTTTACTTTGAATTTATATTAGTTCACACAAACACTCCATCCATGCTTTTGTTCCGGCCCTCCGGTCCAGTTTAAGAACCCATTGTGGCCTTCGAGTCAAAAAGTTTGCCCACCCCTGTTCTAGAGCAATCAATCAATGTTAGTCAATATCTACCCTGTTGGGTAATTCTTCCTCCCAGCTCAAATTGGAAGGAAGGTTTGGAGGACCCTTCCCATCCAGTCCTTCCTGGCGAGATCGGGCGTTCCTCTCTGGGATTTCCACAGCCCCTTTGCTCTCTACTCCCACAGCCCTTATCTGTTACTATGTCTTCCCCATTAGACTGAGGGCGTCATAAGGCAAAGTTCCGTGTCAGTTACGATAGGCTAGGTTTTGCTGCAGTAACAAATTATGCCCAAAGCTCCATGGCCTCCACCCTCAAAAGTTTATTTCTCCCTCACACTGCCTGTCCATCGTGGGTTGGCAGTGGCTCTGCTCTGTGTCACTTTCACTCTGGGGACTGGCAGATGGGAGAAACTCTGAGTGGAACATTGCCAGTCTCACGCCAGAGCGGGGGAAAGAGACATAGCGAATAATGTGTTGGCTGTTAAATCTGCTGGGAAGTGTCAGGTGCCAGTTTCACCTGCATATGAGTGGCCAAAACAAGTCACATGGCCAGTACTGACTTCAATAAGGTGGGCATATAAAAATCTTTTTATGAGAGGTAATCGAGAATCTTTGTGTTAAAATTTACCATGTAAATCTTATAATACTCATTTTATGAACAATAGCAATACTAATATCAGCAAAGTATCAGGTACGGTTCTTAGTTCTCTACATAAATTAACTCATTTAGAAATGCAAATCAAAACAACAATGAGGTACCATCTCACACCTGTCAGACTGGCTATCATCAACAAATCAACAAAAGACAAGTGCTGGAGAGGATGTGGAGAAAAAGGAACACTTGTGCACTGCTGGTGGGAATGCAGACTGGTGCAGCCACTATGGAAGACAGTATGGAGTTTCCTCAAAAAACTGGAAATGGAACTCCCATTTGACCCTGTGATCCCACTTCTAGGAATATATCCCAAGAAACCAGAAACACCAATAAGAAAGGATATATGCACCCATATGTTCATTGCAGCACAATTCACCATAGCTAAGATCTGGAAACAGCCTAAATGCCCATCAGTAGATGAATGGATTAGAAAACTGTGGTACATCTACACGATGGAATACTATGCTGCTGTAAGAAAGAAGGAACTCTTACAATTTGCAACGGCATGGATGGAGCTGGAGAGCATTATGCTAAGTGAAATAAGCCAGTCAATGAAGGAAAAATACCACATGATCTCACTCATTCATGGATAATAGAGACCATTATAAACTTTTGAACAATAATAGTTACAGAGGCAGAGCTGCCTCACACAGATTGTCAAACTACAGCGGGAAGGCCAGGGAGGGTTGGGGGGCAGGAAGGAGGGGGGTAAGAGATCAACTGAAGGACTTGTATGCATGCATATGAGCATAACCAATGAACATAAGACACTGGGGGGTAGGGGAAGCCGGGGTATTGTCAAGGGCGGGGGAAAAAAAAGGACACATATGTAATACCCTTTGTAATGCTTTAAGCAATAAAAAAAATTTAAAAAAAATTAACTCATTTAACCCTCATAACAACCCTGTGAGGAAGGAATTTCCATTCTATTAGTATTCCCATTTTACAGATGAGGAAAATGAGGCACTGAGCATGCCCAAGGTTGCAGAGCTAGTTGGAAGCTCCGGGGCTGGGTGGGGAGGGGCAGGGTAGCTGTGATGGGAATAGAGTGGAGGAACAGGAAGGAACTGTGGGGACCCATGAGGCTCCTTCCCTATCCGACTGCTCTTCAATGACCTCCTTTTGCACTGGGCTCGATGGGGCCCCATCCCTTCCCATGGCTCACATTCAGCTCCCCAGCTGAAAAGCCTGTGTTTAGGGCCTGCTGAACACCATAAAAATGTCAATTAACTTGATTTAAAAATGCTCCCAGTCTCATTAACAATAAACTGTTCGTGTTGATGCAGGCAGCCCGGGCTAAGAATAAATAATATGAATATTAAAAGGTTTCTGGCATCATTAATTGTCAATAATGAATTATCCCCCACCCCCACTCTTTCTGCTGCCAGGGTCCTTCTTCCTTGGACAGGAAGAGTCATTCCTGGAAGTCTGAAATTTGGCTTATTCATCTGCTGTGGAGAGGGAATGCAGGTGCTGTAAACTCAGGCCTCAGGAATCACCACTCTTGCAATTTCCAGTCTGATGAATTAAAATTGTTAGCAGTTTCGTGCAGCTCATATAGTGTGAGCCACAACCCAGCTCAGCACCCGACCCCGGGCAGGTGTCCTTCCCCTATTTGGTGAATGAACAAATGAATTAAAGGTATGAGCTTACATTTGTACTTTTGAGCATGAGTCTGCTTCCTAGCTGTATGACTGTCACTTATTTCTCTGTCCTTTTCTTCTTCCGTGAAATGGAGTTGATAATAATAGTAGCTACTTCACAGGCTGCAAAGATGGAAAGAGAGGGTGCCTGCTCAAGCTCCAGGCACGTCATAAGCGCTCAATGAATATAAGCCATCATCACCATCATTTTAATGAGACTTGCAACTTTGTGGTGGAGGAACTTAAAGGTGTCCTGGTTCATCTCCTCAAAGGAATATTCTTCAGCATTAGCAATGTTGTTTAAAGACATTTTAATAACAAGGAAAAATGCTTATGACAAGGTTTAAAAAGCAGGCTGCAGAATTTCATGGGCTTTATGGTTGCAGTGATGTTCAAACGGACAAAAACAGGACAGAGATACATCAAACACGATTGGTGATGTTTTTCTGGGTGGTGGAATTATTTTATTTTCTTCAGCATACTTTCTGTAGCTTTAATTTTTTATAATAAGCATGTCATGTTTATTATGAGAATTGCCCAACATACATAAAAATAGAGAGACCCATATTATGAAACCAATAAACTCATCATGTAGATTTAGTGATTGTTGACATTTTGCCTATTTGCTTCATTTTATTTTTCTTTGGGGTGAAATATTTTAAAGTTACTCACGCCATGCCATTTTATCCCTAAATATTTTAGTATGTATTTATAAATAAAGTAATAAGGATATTTTCCTGCCTAATCACAACACCATGATCACATCTAACAAAGTTAGGAATATTTCCTTACTGTTATCTAGACATAGTCCACATGCAAATGCCCCCAACTGTCCTTCAAACATTTTTTTTTTCAACAGGTTTCTTATAACCAGGATCTAATTAAGGACCATACATTACATTTGGTTGTAATGTCTCTTAAATCTCTTTAAATTGAGCACAACACAGCCTGACCTTTTTATCCATCAAATTGATGCCTCCAACAGACCACATGAGTTATCTCTGAGGGTTCCATCTTCTGTGTTTGCCTTTTCTGTGTGGTTGCACAGCTTTCTTTTCTTTAATTAAAAAAAATATTTTATTGATTTTAGAGAGAGGAAGGGAGAAAGAGAGAGAGAGAAAGAGAAAGAGAAACATGGATGTGAGAAACATCAATGCAAGAGAGAAACATTGATTGGTTGTCTCCCACACACACCGCCCAGGGATTGAACCAAAACCTGGGTGTGTGCCCTGACCAGGAATTGAACCTGCCACCTTCCAGTGCACAGGACGATGCTCCAACCAACTGAGCCACACCGGCCAGGGCATGCATTGCTTTCTTTTCTTTCTTTTTTTAATCCCCAACTGGGAGGATATTTTTTCCATTGCCTTTCAGAGAGTGGAAAGGAGAGAGGGAGGGAGAGAGGTAGGGAGGGAGGAAAGAAGGAAGGGAAAGAGAAAGAAAGAGAGAGAGAAACATCGATTTGAGAGAAGCACATTGGTTGTCTCCCTCACTTGCCCTGACTGGGGACAGGGGGCAAACCTGCAACCCAGGTACATGCCCTTGACTGGGACTCAAACCTGAGACCCTTTGGTGTGCCTGCTGACGCTCTAACCACCAAGCACACTGGCCAGGGCCATGCATGCTTTCTTAATATGAAAATGATAAAAAAAATACTCTCCTCTGTAGTTATTATCCACTCTCCCAACTGTGTAAGTAATAATAATAACTCCAATTTCCACCCGCCAGGCATGGTACTGAGCACTTTATTTGTAATATCTTATTTAATTCTCACAACAAACCCATGTCATACATACTCTTTTTATCAATCCCACTAGAAGCCCAGTGCATGAATTCATGCACGGGTGGGGTCTGGCCGGGCCCCAATCAAATGGATCAGGGCCAGGCCTATTGGGAGGAGGAGATGGTGGGAGGTTGGCCGGCTGGCCCAGTCGGGCCAATCAGGGCTGGGCCAGCTGGGGGGAGGAGCCGCAGGCAATTGGCCAGTGGGCCCCACCCCCAATTGGGGTGGGGGGGGTGATTGGGGGTGGGGCCAGCCATGGGAAGGGGCTGTGCGGCCATGTTCCTGAATGGGGGGGCTGATCGGAGGTCAGTGGCCAGGGAAGGGGCCATGGGAGGTTGCTGGCCAGTCCCACCCCAATTGGTGTGTAGGGGGCCGATTGGGGTGGAGTTGGCTGGGGGGAGGGCTGCAGGCCCATCAGGGTGGTGGGGGCTGATCGGGGGTGGGGCTGGCTGTGGGGAGGGGCTGTGGGCAGTGGGCTGGCTCGCCCTGCCCCTGGTTGGGGTGGGGGGGCCAATCTGGGGCGGGGCTGGCCAGGGGGAAGGGCTGCGGGAGATTGGCTGGTCACCCCACACCCCATGGGCCTGGTTCACTGGCTTCAGTGGGCATCATAGCAACTGGTTGTTCTGGTGTCTGGTTGCTGGCTTTTTATATATATACTAAACACTCAATGCACGAAGATTCGTGCAAGAATGGGCCTTCCCCCTGGCTGCCGGCACCGCCTTCACTCCAGCCCAGAGCTGCCTTTCCACCTTCCCACGCTGCCCAGAGGCCCAGAGCAGCTGGAGCAGTGCAGAACGCCTGTGTCGTCGCCATGGTGACGACGCAAATGCCCTGCCCCCGGCCGCTCAGTGCCTGTGTATGCAAATTAACCCGCCATCTTTGTTGGGTTAATTTGCATACTCACCCCTGATTGGCTGGTGGGCATTGCAAAGGTACGGTCAATTTGCATCTTTCTCTTTTATTAGTGTAGATAGATAGATTATATAAGTGGCATAAATATGGCACACAAGGAAAATAACTTGCCAAGGCCCCATCATCAGGTAGACCAGCTCTGAAGCCAGCAAGCTTGACTGCTATGTGGTATTAAAAGATTTGAAGGAGAAGCTGCAAACTAATAAAGAAGGTAGGGAAACCAACTCCCCTTGGGGATGCGAAATGACAACCGGAAGCAGAGTCCCCATCATGCCCAGTAAGAGGTCTGGAGGGCGGTGATGGGGTGGGCCTGCAATGATGAAATCTGTTCTGCCAGAGCTTGAAGCTGTTCTGGGCATCTCCAGGGTTTTCTCCTGCTTCCCTTTCTCCCAGTCTTAGTAGTTTGGAAGGGCCCTAGGAAGCTTGTGATTTTCTTCCTCTGGCCTTGATAGTCCCTGGGTTTGCTATTTATAGGCAAGGAGACATCCAACACAGAAAGCAACCCTCAGGGGAGCTCCACAGCTGCCAGGGTAAGGGACACATGGGATTCACCATGATTCCATTCTTGGGTCTTCGTTCATGAGGGTTCTGGAAAGATCAGGCAACGTCCCCAGTGCATTTTGGGAAAGAGCGTTCAGGTACCTGATTCCTTAGCTAGATTTGCCTCTGCCAAGGGCAGGCTGTGTGTCTTTGGCCATGGCACCTAGCTTCCCTGAGCCCAAGTGTGTCCCGTATGATAACACATTTAACGATGTCAGTTCTACTTCCACGTGAGGTTGTTATAAGGACTATATGAGGATAGGAGTGGGAGCACTTTGAAACGTAACCATGGATATAAGAGCTCCCCTCTAGGCAAATGGCAGGAGTTGCACATTCAGGTGTGCACACGGGCTGGGTAGGTAGCAGATGGTTCCCAGGAGAGCTGCGGTGTTCTCACAGGACCCTACCCCAAAGCCATGGTTTACCAGTCAAGGTGTCAGCAGCCGACCCAGGCTGGGCCGGTGAGTCACTGCACTGGGATGTTGGACTTGGGAAGGCAGGGATGTCAGTCATTCTTTCCTGTGGGTTTAAGTCCAAACTGGAAGCAGGGAGCGTTGATACGAGTGCGCCCTGACTGTAGAGGAAGATAGTTTGGGGAGGGAGGGTGAATGTGTTGAACAAGTGAGAGGGAGACAGACATGTGAGACCCAGGTTCCAGCTGTTCTCGGGATCTGACTGCGTTTCAAGGCTTGTCTCTTCAACCCATTTTTGGCTTCTCTGAGCCAACCATTTCTCCTTTTTTGGCTCAAGTAGTTTGAGATTGTGTCTGCCATCTATTGCTAAAAGGGTGTCTGACATATTAGTCAATAGGCTACCCTCAGCAGTCCAAAGGAGGAGAGAACTAGAGTGCACTTAGGTGTTTAGTGCGCCTCCTAGTCCTTCCTTCTCACTTAACAACTGAAGTCCAGTGTTGTCAACCACCTTGCCTCAGGTATCTGAGCAAGTGAGCATCAAAACCCACAGAAGAATCCAGGTTGCCTGACCTCCATCCCAGGGCCTCCTCCGCCTCTCCAATCTGCCTTTTTTTTCCCTTCTATCTATAATAATCACATATGTAAAACACAGTAACTCTTATTATTTACTGAGTATGTACTAAGTTCCTCTCTCTGCCAAGTGATTCTCACACATTATCTTAATAGGGATCCAAATGAGGAAGTTACTATTTTTCTCACTTTGCATAGTGGAATACTGAAATTCATAGAGGTGAAGCAATTTTCCCAAAGACACACAGCCAGTAAGTCACAGAGTCAGGATTCAAACTCAAGTTCTTGAGTTTAATCATGGCGCCCTCCTCCATCTTTTGCTTCCTGCTCTGCTGAGAGTGGCAGTGGCCACACACTCCTTTAGCCAGTGCCTTGCTGAGTTTGAAAGTCTGAGCAGTCCCCAGAGATCTGTCATTGCTTGCATCTTGTGGCTCCTGGTATGGGAGTGTTGTTCTTGGACTTGTGTTATTTACCTAAGATTTTGCAAGGCTGTTTCTTGCTTATTAACAAATACTTCTGCAAATATGGATGGAAAATTGGCTTTGCTTACCCAGAAGTGGGGAGAGCTCCAGGCATCCCTGGAGAAGATGTTGATGCAAATATGTATGTGCAGAAGAGGCCCAGGTCTCCTGCTAAGGTGGCTTTGATGCTTAGCAACAAGAAGTCTGCTCTGTGGTGGATGGGGATGGTTCATGAAGAGCCATCCAAGGCCACAGAGATGGCAAAGGGCAACCTACTCCAATAAAGTGCCAACTTCTGATCACTTCTGACAGAACCATCTGAGAGGCTTGTTAAAAATCCTCTCTCTATATAAAGAGCCAGGGGCCATCGCAACCGAATGGACGACCGAACGGACGACTGAACAGGCTGAGTGGGGTGACAAGGCCGGCAGGGGGATTAGTGGGGGGATGACCAAATGACTGAGCACCAGGCTGCTTTTTAAATAATTGGCAATTTGTACATTTTAAGCCATTAGTTGGACATCCCCCAAGGGCTCCTGGACTGCAAGAGGGCGCCAGACTGAGGGACCCCCCTATCCCCCTGAGTGCACAAATTTTGTGCACTGGACCTCTAGTACAGTGTATAAGTTATCTGTTGCTGTGTAACACACTACTCCCAATCTTAGCAGCTTAAAATAACAGCAATTGATTTGCTGATGAACCTCTAAGTAGGGCAGAGTTCAGCAGTAATGGCTTGACTTTGTTGGGGACAGGAGCTTTTTTTCTTTATTTATTTTTTAATGCTTTAAAAATATTTTAAAATTACATTTGACATACAATATTATGTTGTTTCAGGTGTACAATATAGTGGTTAGACATTTATATAACTTCTGAAGTGATCAATCCCATAAGCCTGGTACCATCTGACACTATAAAATAGTTATTCCAATATTATTGACTATATTCCCTATGCTGTACTTTACATCCCTGTGATTTTTTAAATAATTGGCAATTTGTACATCTTAATCCCTGCCCCCTTTTCATCCACCCTCCCAAATCCCTTCCATTTGGCAGCCATCAAAATGTTCTCTGCATCTATGAGCTTGTTTCTGTTTTGTTCATTTGTCTACTTTGTTTTTTAGATTCCACATATACATGAAACTATATGGTATTTGTCTTTCTCTGTCTGACTTATTTCACTTAGCATAATACTTTTCTATGTCCATCATGTCAAAAATGGCAAGACTTCCTTCTTTTTAGGGCTGAGTAATATTCATATACACATCTTTATCCATTCGTCCACCTATCGATGGCCACTTAGGTTGCTTCAGTATCTCAGCTATTGTAAATAATGCTGCATTAAGTGTAGGGGAGCATACGTCTTTGCTAATTAGTGTTTTGGATGTCTTTGGATAAATACCCCAAAGTGGGATTGCTGGGTCATAAGGTAATTCTATTTTTAATTTTTTTGAGGAACCTCTATACTGTTTTCCATAACAGCTGCGCCGATTTGCATTTCCACCGACAGTGCAGGAGGGTTCCACACAGGAGGATCCACTTTTGAGATGACTCACCCCTGCGGCTGGCAGGTGGGTGTGCTTGTGAGTGGGCAATCCTGCCAGGACTGTGGGCCTTGGTTCCTCTTCATGTAAGGCTCGCCCTGGGGTGACCAGGCTTTCTCACGGCATAGCGGCTGGGCTCCAGGAGGGAACGTCCCATTGGAACAAGGTGGGATTGCATTGCATTTTTTACGATCTAGCTTCAGAAGTCACTTAGCAACACCTCTGCTATATCATATTGGTCAAGGAAGTACAAAAGGCCCACCTACTCTCACGGGTTCATAACCTGATTCTCTTGGTGGGGTAGTGACAGGAGTGGTGGCTTCTAGGGAGGTGGCTGGTGGCAGGGAAGAGAGGGAGGGGGGAGAGGGACAGTAGAGAGGGACAGGTGAGAGAAGGAGGATTACATCTCACAGTAGAGCTTGATCTGTTTTTGACACGCACATATATTACCTTTTGTTTTAAAAAATAAATAAAAGGCTGAGAGGCAGGGGGCAGGGGTGGGGGGTGTTCATGTCTGAGTATGTGTGTGTCTGTGTGCTCACAGTCTCCGGCCGGCATGGGTGACACAGCTAAAGCAGCAGCTCCAATGGGAAGCAAAGGAGAGGGTGCCTCCATGGCCAAGACAGGGCCTTGGGCTCCAGCATGTCCATGCCCTTGAGCTCCCTAGAGGTACTGCCGGACCTGGTCCATCTCTTCAAATGGAAAGAGATCCATCATCTGCCAGGGGCTGAGGACCCCCTGGGTGGAAATCACAAAAACCCTTCATCCTTTCACTAGGAGCAAAACAAACAAAACTCCAAACACACAAACAAAAACAAACAAAAAACCCCACAACAACAAAGCAATGAAACCCCACACATACCTCACTCAACAAAGAAAGCTGTGACGCCATTTATTAAAGTATGTGTCAGATGCTTTACCTAATTGAATTCTCACCCAGCCGTGATGGTGCAGAGGAGGAAACTGAGGCTCAGGCAGGCAGAATGACTTGCCCACGCGCGCACTGCTAGAGGGAAGGTGCAGAAGTGTGGGCCCAGCCAGGCCTGTTGGCGCCCGGGTCTGCTTGTTGAGCTTCCATCTTTCCTCCTCTCCCTGTAGCCCGGATCCTTGGGTGGCTTTGCCTAACGAAGAGAAATGTTCTCTATGCAATTTGGATCTGACCGCTGGACTTGGCAACAATTTATTTTGTGACTTCCCAGTTAAAAAAAAAAAAGGAATCCTTTTTTAAGAACAGTGACTCTCGGAGGGCAGAGCCAGGAATTTTAATTGGGTGGGAGGTAGCAGCGAGTGGTGGAGTGAGCACCAAGTGGGTTGTCAGGAAGCACCTATTCCAGTGCTTACTGCCTGTGACCTTGGGCAATGATACTAATGCTCATCCTATGAATAGCCTCTACTTACTGATCTTTTCCTTTGTCCCGGGTGCTGTGCTAAGGGACTCATGTGTATCACCCATTTAATCTTCTCAGCAACCCTGTGAGCGAAGGAGGTACGAATACCATCCCCATTTTGTAGATGAGGACGTTGAGGCTTTGGCACTAAGCAGCATGCCCAAGACCACACAAATGGGAAGAATTACATCCAAGATTTGCGTCTGGGCAGAGGGGTTCCAGAGTCTGTGCTTTTAGCATTGTGCCAGAATGTTGATTCAAATATGAATGTATTACAGATGCTGACAGAGGCTAACATTTATTGAACGTTTTCCACATAGAAGATGCTATTCCAATCGCTGTATGCAATATCATTTAAACCCCACAATGACTCTGAAATCAATATTATCGCCATTCTTTCAGATGAAGAAATTGACTTCTCCTGTGTTTAGTGAGGGGTTATCTCCCTTCACTACATGGTTCTTTTTCTAAGAGCTACTACTTTCAGAAAAAGGATATAAACTCAGGCCATGTGGGGTGGGGCTGGATTCTGACTAAGCTCCTCCCTCTCCCTCTCAGAGGGAAGCTGGGGGGGGGGAGGGGGGGGGAAGGAGCCTGGAGAGGTAGCTAGCCAAGTGCCCCACCTGTCCCTGCCCTGGAGGCTGGCGCACACAGGCCGCTCCCTGGGCTCGCCACGCCTGCCTCCATCGGTTTGGGCCAGGCAGCCTGCCTCTTTGGCAGAACGCTACAGCCTGAGGCTCCTGGGCCCTGCGTGGCTCGGTGAACTGTGCAAGGGAAGGGAGGCTCTGCCAACGTGTCACCTGCCAGCTCCCCTCTGGGCACCATCTGGGACGCACTGAGCTGGAAAGCCAGGGCCAGGCAATGGCTGCCTCCTCCGCCCGCCCCGCGGGCCTGGCCACCCTGAGCACACACCAGGAGCACTCAGCCCAGGGAAGGAGTCAGAGAGTCAGGGGGACGCCCTATCCAGCAGGAATAAGCATGCTAACAACTGGCATTTGCTAACAACTGGCATTTGTTAACTCTTCCTATGCCTGGGATCTAGGCCACTAGTAAGTGCTTTATGTATATTGTCTCACTTAATTCACTCGTTACGCACCACCATATTTAAGTACTGTTATCCCATTTTACAGGCGAGGAAACAGACACAGAGAGGCTAAGCGACCTACCCAGGGTCAGGGTCATGCAGCTGGGAATTTTCAGAACCAGGGTTCAGGTTCTACATTTTAAAGCTTGGCTGGCTCACGAGCCCTGGGTTCTACTCTTTGCTCAGTCTCTTCCTGACGGGGAATTCTTTTCAGCCCCCTGCTCTTTGCAAGTCTTCAGTTTCTTCTTCTGTACAATGCAGGGGTGGAACATATTTTCCAAATGTGTTCGTCACAGTCCCAGCGTTCCATCTGGAGCTAAGGTGGAGGCGGAGGTGGAGTTGGGGGAGGGGGAAGGAGAAGCTGAGGATGACTGTCAGACCCCCAACCTTTTACCCCCTTTTTAACCTGAGATGAAAGTGCCCCCTTTCACTGCCTCCCATGTTAGAGCTATGTGTGAGATTTGGCTTACAGAGGGGTTCTGCCGCTTATGGTAAGTCTGAATCCTAGCAGTTGCTGCTCTGACATTCTTGTATCCTAAGAGAGGAGGAAGATGGGCCTCAGAGAGGGTAAGGGGACCCAGGTAAAGAGGCCCAGTTAATTAGTGACTTAGCAGATTACATAATAGTTCCAAGTACAGCTTCTGGAGCCAGATACAAATGGGTTCAAGTCTTAGGCTGCCTGTTACTGGTGGTGTCCTCGGCTGGCTGCTAGACAGTCCCTGTTTGCTGCCACCGAGGGCTCCAAGTGGGAGAGTTGATGCCCTGAGTTATTTCTCAGATGGGAGAACTCAGTTGCTGGGTTATACTTCCTCTCTTTACCCTCAACCACAACTCCCAACCCAAAGGGCACAGGATACCCAAATGCCTTTGGACATGGGACATGCCCAGTTATGACGCAGATACCCCAGGACTGTCCCACCTCAAGGTATAATACGAAATAGTGGCTTTCCATCCGGCAACCTGTCCTGCAATCCACGCCCAGCTGAATCTGTGTTCATGGAGAGGGAAAGAGCGGTGTTGTGACAAGACGTGAATAGGAGAGTGTCTGACGTCAGTAGCTGTGTGACCTTCAGCACCTTCCTTCTAGGCTTCAGTGTCCTCTTCTTTAAAGAACAGTCTTGGAGGTTTGATGGCGCCCATGGGTTGCACCGCTTCGAGATGGCATGCTTCAGTGATCCCAGGCACCAGGAAACATGACCTCTTTCCTTGGCATCCACACAGTTCCCTGAGAAAAGTCCTCTTCCTAAGCGCAGACCTGTGAATCGGGGTCGCCATTGACTAAGTCTCCCCCTTTATCTGCGGGGTGAATGATGAGACTTTTGAGCACCCCTGGCCTTGGGAAACTGGCCTTAAATGGTCCAGCTGCCGGGCTTTCAAAGCGCTGTCCTGAGATACTGCTCTGACCCAGCCACAGAGCGTGAGCGAGCGTCAGGTCAGGTCTGTGAATCTTCACAGTTAAGTCTGAGCCTGGAAGGGGAGAGATTTCCTGGAGAGGCCTGCCCTCCTCTGGCCATGGAAGCTGCCCTACATTGGTGAGTGTGACAAGGAGCACCCACGGGCTCCCTTGGGGTATAACCATGTGACCCGTGGGTACCACAGGAGCTCCTCCCAGCTCTTCCTCTTAGAGAGGGAGTTGCTGATTTGGTGATTAGAGTCCAGAGCACATGACTGTTAAAAAAGGTGACATACATGTTTGGCTTCCTTCCCTCGGAAGTCCCAGCCATAAAAGGCTCAAGCTGATTTCACAACGGAGGCTGCCTCTCTCCCCCTGTCGCTTCTCTTCAGGCCACACACTTTGGTGCCTTCACTTGACCCAGGCCTTTCTGGTTTGTTAGGCAGTGTGGTCAGCGCCCCACTCCCATCGCCTTGCTCACCCTGTCTACAGCATCACTCATAGAACATCCATGGGCACCTGCTGGCTTCCTGCATTTCTCTGTGCACAGGGTAGGCTGGAAGGGTAAGGAGCTAATGGCCCAGGAGTGACCCTAAATCAATGAAGGATGAGGGGGTGGTGATTAGAGGGCTGGAACTTTCAGTCACTCCCCTGGACTTGCAGGGAGGGGAGAGGAGGTGGAGATTGAGTTCAATCAGCAATGGCCAATGATTTCATCAATCACAGCTATGTAATGAAGCCTCCATTAAAACAAACAAACAAACAAACAAACAAACACAAAAGATGGGGTTCTAAAGCCTGCGGATTAGTGAACATGCGGAGATTTGAGGAAAGTGGAGAGTGGCATGGCTGGAGAGGGCATGAAAGCTTTGTGCTCTTTCCTCTTACCTTGCCCTGCACATCTCTGCATCAGATTGTTGATTTGTATTCTTTATAATCCCTTGTAAGCCAGAAATCTAGCGAGTAAACGGTTTTTCTCAGTTCTGTGAACTGCTCTAGCAAATTAATCAAACCCAATGGAGGGGGTGTGGGACTCTCTGATTTACAGCCAGCCAATCAAAAGCACAGGTAACAACCTGGACTTTCGATTGGCATCTGAAGCTGAGGGCAGTCCTGTGGGATTGAGCCTTAACCTGGGGAGTCTGATGCTGTCTCCAGGTAGATAGTGTCAGAATTTAGTTGAATTTTAAGACACCCAGCTGGTGTACAAGAATTGCTTGTTGGAGTGGGATCCCCCTACTCTACCCCTGTCCCCCATTTGTACTGGATTTGGGTGCAGAACTCTTACTATTCTTGGAGGGATCCACTCTAAGATATATTTTAATACAACATTCACCATAGTGCTGGGGGAGGCAGGGCGATTTTACTCCCATCTTACTAATGAAGAAACTGAGGCCTGGACAGGTCAGGGACTTTTCCTGAAGTGGCAAAATGTAGACACCTGACTCCCAAATCATGATTCTTTTCTCAATGGTATGCCTTGGTGCCTCCTAGGTTCCTGTCTAGTATGAGGGAGGAAACTAGGCTGCATTAGGTGAAGACCAATAAGGAACAAAATCTTTTTTTGCTACCTTCATTTTAGTTTTCAAGACTAGCAGTGGATTTGTTTAGAAAAAAACAAAACACTTGCCCTTTGATTAGAACTATTTATTTTATTTTTTATTAATTTTAGAGAGAGGAAGTGGGTGGGGGGGAGAGAGAGATTTATTGTTCTACTTATTTATGCATCCATTGTTTGATTTTTGTATGTGCCCTGACCAGGGATCAAACACCCAACCTTGGCATATCAAGTGATGCTCTAACCAACTGAGCTATGTGGCCAGTGCTGATTAGAACTATCGATACCTGAATGGGTCATGGGGGCAGGAAGAGATAGTAGTCTTTTGGATAAGTTATTACGGGAGGATTAACTAGTGCTTTTGTTGATCTGAGGGTTGAGACCTTCAAGAAAGTCGCAGAATTATAGAACGTCAAATGTGGAGGGCAGCTTTGAGGCCATCTTGGCTAGTCTAAACCTTTCTTTTACAAGTGGGATAACTGAGGTCCCAGGAAGAAAATGTCCTCAAGGTCATCAGGTAACACGGAAATTAGGATCTGAGAGAAAGCACAGGGAATATAGGCAATCAAGTCAGGTTGTGCTAAAATCAGGAATCTATGAGCACTTGTCAAATCAGGCACGGCAAATTAGAGCCAACTCTAAGTAAGAGATGGGGCTCCCCAGAACACCTACAACCGAGCAAGCTCGTGAAGTTCTATCTAAACTTTGAGAGAAATAATTCAAGAATTGGTTAGTGATGTCTGCCTTGGCACAGGACAGGTGAGTCCTATTCATCTGCCATGACATAAAAGACAAGGTTGAGAAAGCTGGGACTATGGTTAGCCCGAGTGGGAACCACAGGCTGGAATTTGGGAGGATGGGGAAGGTAGATCACCACTAAAAAGCAATGCCTAAAGGCAGTGGCTAGCCTGGCATTGAGGCTAATCAGCCATCCTCAATTGCTTTCTTGCTTTACTCTTCTCTCAAGATTCTATCATACTGCTTTGGAATCTCAATAACCTTATAGAATGCAGACACACACTTTATACAGCAGGCAGTTAAAGCAAAAATTCTGGATCAAATCCTGCTTCAAATTTTGCCTTGAGCCTCTTATCTCATAGTATTAAAGTTGGCTAGTCCCACTTGAGTCTTCTGTCCCCCATATGCAAAATAAAGGGCCAGGTCAGAAATTCTCAAAAAGCACGAAACGAAACAATAGCTTTGTAGGATGATAGCAGCTATTATGTGGAATAAAATAGGTTTCCATGATGATTTTCTTTTGGAATATTGCTGGATTAATAAAAACATTTTTTAAAACTGCAGAGCTTCTCAGATCCTTTACAAGTAAAATAAAAATTCACCTTAAAGTGATTTGGATAGGCAGAGTTCCCTAAATTTACTTGAAAACAGGAAATACACCATACAAGGTAGTCTCTAGAGGCCTTTCACCTGCAAAATGTTATAATTCTTTGCTGATTTCCTTTGAGAATAGATATATAAAGAGAAGCATAATCAATGACTGGCTCATTTTACTTCTCTCTTGTGAACATGATATGGTGGTTGGTTTTTAACCACAGTGTTTAAGTGGTTCAAAGTAAGTGGCAACCATTGGGGTCCTTTCTTTAGTAGAACATTTGAAGATAAAGCAATTGGTTTGAAAACAACTGAAGCAATTTGTTCCTAGCAGACTAGATTATGTCAGTGACTTTAATGATGTGATTGGCAAAATTGCAGAACAATGTTGATTAAGGTTTTTGTTTTCTAAAATAGTATTGTCAGCATAGCTGCTATGAAGGTTTTCTATCTGAAAGTCTTGAGTAGCAAAATCCTGCTCAAGCTGTGTGGCGGGTTTAGTTTTGCAGCACAGCGAGGGGTAAAGCTATATGATAACATACACACTATTTGAGTCTCCACACGTGTGACGGAGTCCTAGGTGCCCAACTCAAATGGTTCTCTATACTGGGGAGATATCCAGCCTAGAGCAACTCCAGCTGCCTGTTTCTGTCTTTAGAGACAGACTGTTCCTTCTTTCTCTACTCAAAAGAGGCCACACCTGTTTGATCTACCCTATTACCAGGCCGGTTACAAATAAATTTAAACTCTTCATAACAATAGTTTTCATCAAAGACTATTTCAAGGTCAACACTGATATATAGGAATGAATGTGCAGTGACTATTAACCAGGGCATCATCAAGATGGCTTATAAAATTAAAATATATTATCACACTTGACCCCACTGGAGATTTTGATGGAAGAGATCTAATGTGGGTGCAGCATCTGTGTTTTGTTTTGTTTTTAAAGCTTTACAGATCCAACCCACATATCCATCAATAGGAGACTGGAAACGCAAAGTGTGGTTTACTCATACAATGGAAAGCCTCTCTAATAAAATAAAGAAAAAGCTGTTGTTACTTGCAGCAACATGTGCGAATCCCTCAGACATTAAGTGAAGTGAAAAAAGCTAGTTACCAAAAAATATAGAATGTAGAATTCTATTTACATGAAGTTTAAAAATGAGCAAAGCTAGTATAGGGTATTAGAAATCAAAATTGTAGTTTCTATGGGGGGGAGTGGGATTAATCATGAAGGGGCACAAGTGTACTTTCTGGGGGTGATGAAAATATTCTGTACATTGTTGTGAGTGATGGTCCACACAGAGGCAAACAATTTCAAAACTTGAACTGAATCCTTAAGAGAAGTGCATTTTATTGTATATAATTTGTACTTCATTTAAAAAATTAGCCTAACTTCCCTATGAGTCCCCAAATTAGGGTCCTGTGCTAAAGTCCATGAAATGATCATCTCCACACGAGGGAAGGGCCTAACCCAGCTCAGCCCAATTACAGTCTCAAGAAAGGGACCACTTCCCTATTTTCTGCCTCATATTACAAACCCTTCGTTTTCACTTATCTTCCATAATTCTCCACCCTTTCTCTGTCTTTTGAATGACAAAACTCTAGAGAACTCAACATACAACAACCAGCTTAATAATAAACCCATTGGTGTCCAGGAACTGTGCCTCTTTTCTGTCTCCATTTCAGTAGCCACATCTGTATTCTTGGAAGAAGTCCCTTCCCTGCTAGGCCACCTTGAAGAGACCTCATATTTATTGAGCACCTACTATGTGCTAGACCTTGTTGGCTCACTCATCAAGTTTATGTCATTTTCTTTTTAAAACAACACTGAGATGTGGACCAATGTCACCCCAATAAATTTAATAGAAAAATAACCATGAGAAGTAGATATTTTTACTGCCTTCCCCATTTTCCAGGTTAGCAATGAAAAAGAGAAGATAAGTTACTGGCTCAAAAGTGATATCAGGCTGATAAGTGGAGGATGCAGGATTGGAACAGTGACTGCACAACCTCTTACCATTTAAGACCTCTTTTCTTCCAGGGCATGAGAGGAGAAAAGCAGAGATGGGCATTGGAAGGAGAGAAATAGTAGAGCGTAAAAGGGGCAGTGGTCCTCCCCTGACAATGCTTTTCGTGCCCAGTGGCCAGAAATCAAGCTAACCAGGCCCTACACACCCAGGCAGTCCCATGCTCTCTGGCTCACCCCTGCTGGGAGCTTAGAAGTAGCGGCCTCGGGGCGATTTTCATTTGGTATAACTTAGAAAACAAGAAGGAAGCAAGTGGGGAATGTCAAGATGTCTTTACTTTTCGGATTCTGGCTCTCTGAGCTCAGAGGAGTGGGTTCCCGCACGGGGGTGGGTGGCAAGGCATAGGGAGAAGCATTGGAACAAATTGAGAGAGAGAGAGAGAGAGAGAGAGAGAGAGAGAGAGAGAGAGAGAGAGAGAGAACGTCTGTGCGTGGAGGGGGGATTGCTGTACTCAGCGCAAGGCACCGGGGGAGGAAGAAGCTGTAGCGGAGGAGCTCTGAATAATTGATTCTTCAGCCGCACCAGACGACCAGGAGCGGGCGTAGAGCGTGGTTTCAGCACCACGGATAGCGGCGCGCGCCACCGCAGGCGCCCCCGCTGTCAGCCAGCCACCTATCCTGGCCTTGTCGCCAGCGTGCGCTCTGGGAGCGGGTGGCAGCGCTCCGCGCCGCCGCCAAGGGACTGCGGGGTCTGTCTCGGCCCGCCTCCGGGGAGAGCGGCTGCGGGCGGGAGACGCCTTCGCCCGACGAAGCTCCAACCCTCTCCGGCTTTCGCGGGGGCTGCTGCGTCTCACCGACTGGGAACAAGTCCCTAAGTTGGCGTGGAGGCGCCCCTGTCTTCCTCCTCCTCTTTTTCCCAGGCGACCGCAGCAGAAGCACGCCCTGGGAGCTCGGTTTTCCCAGTGCTGTGAACCAGGGTGATCAGGCGCTCTCGGGACTCCCGCCGCGAACTGGGGAGCTGAACGCCTGGCCCGGAGCTGGCCCCGCAGCAAAGGGCCCGGAGGGAGCTGTCTCCCCCCTCCCGCATCTCTTTCGGCCGCGGACCGCGGGGATCCCCGGTTACAAGCGCGCGCGCGCTCCCACACTCACTCTCACACACACTCGTCCTCACACACACCAGCCCGGAGCCTGGGCTGCAGAGACATCTCTCGGGCGCGCTCAGAGGACTGGGAAGCTGCTGTCGGGAGTGGGGCAGGAAACCGAGCTCTGGCTCTCTGAGGGAGGCGCCCAGGGCTTAAACCGGAGCATGGGGCCGGATGAGCACTGATAGTCGCGGCTGCAGCCATCAGCCCTGGAGATGACCAGGAGCGGCCACTGCTGAGAACTATGTGGAGAGAGGCTGCGGTGAGTGCTGGCGCGGGACGCAGGGCCCCTTTGGGAAGAGGACGGTGGAAGGCCTGGATAGAGGTGGGCGGCAGGACCGCAAGAGAGTCGTTGTATGGGAACGATCGCACCTCCCTCGGGGATCTGGGACCGCGGGAGCCCGAGTCCTTTTCCCTTCCCTTCTCCTCCTGCCGGCTCAACGCAAACTCAGCCATACCCCCCCTACTCCCCCTACCCACCTGAAGCCCCCCCCCCCCCCCACTGTCAGCAGCTCCTGGCCGCACACTCCCAGCAGCTGCGCTGGGAGCTGGTAGGGGTGAGGGCGGAGGTGCCCTGTTAGCTTCTCGTGGGTGGATAAATTGGGGCTCCGGATTCTCCTGTGCGCTCTGGAGAGGAGCTCTCCATATGGGCCACAGGGTCTGAGGATCCGGTCTGGGGGCGTCTTGGTCACGGAGGTTCAGCTCCCCCTCTCCTGTCGAGCCCCCTGTATGCACATAGGGGCTGTGAGCATTGCAGACTGCAGCCCGACACCCCCACCCCAGTCCCGCTCTCCTGACCCGTGGGCTGACCCGTCTCTTCCCATCTTCGTAGAGCCCTGCTGCAGAGCCTCCGGCTGGGATAGCCGCCCCCCGTGGGGGCGATGCGGGCAGCGCGGGACAGCCAGGGGAGCGCGCGGGGGCCGCAGCATGCGGAAACCCGCTAAACCCGGTGGCTGCTGAGGCGGCCGAGATGCTCGTGCGCGCAGCGCGCCCCACTGCATCCTCGACCTTCTCGGGCTACAGGTACGTCCCAGCGGGAGACTTGGGCTTGGCGGGATGGGGAGGAGGAAGACTCGACCCAAGCGAGAGCGGGAGAAGGATCTATAGGGAGAGAGGGAGAGAGAAAGCGGGTGAGGGAGTATCGGTAGCTAGGCGAGAGAGGAGCACCAGGGGGCGCTGCGGCACCGCAGTGCTCACTCATAGAGCTCTGAGGTCGGTACGAGTTCTCCCCAACTTCCCCAGGCTCTGGCAGTGCCCGCCCCAGGGCGCGCGCCTGTGCACGCGTGCACGACTGTGCTGGTATTTGCAGGCACGCGCCCCTGTGTACCTGGCGCGGTGTATATGTGTGCACCGCCTGAGTCCATGTGCGGACTCCGGATGGCCGTTGGCACCATTACGGCGGCCTGTGGTTATGCGCAGAAATGCGCGCGTGCCTGTGAGCGAGTGGATCCCCACCTGCCCACGTGCACCTAAGACTTGCTAACAGGACCTGCAGTGGAAAGCCTGGGGAGAGGCCGTACAGTTTATGTCGGTCGGAGAGCTTCTTAGGAGCCTACCTTTAGCCCCACACACGTTTTTTGCCAGCTCCCACGCACAGGCCCGCGGACGACCTCCTCTCCGGAATTCTGCATTGCACACAGCGCGCGTGAAAGAGAACGTGTGTGAACCCGTGCGTGTAGGGGGCGGGTCCTGGGGTCACTTTCTTCAGGGCCCCTCAGCGGGAGGAGGGGCGGGCCCTAACTTCCTTCAGGCGCCCGGGAGACTGGAGCGCAGAAGGGAGAGTTCTCACTCGCAAGCTCCTGGGTTGTACCTGCACGAGAGGAATGGGGTCCGCAGCGGGTGCCGCAGGGAGCCAGGTCTGCGCTGCGTCCCGCGCGTTCGCAGGGGGCGGGGTCAGTCAATCCGCCGGAGCGCTGGAGCCCGGTTACTCGTCTCTACGCCGCCTCCGCACGCCCGGCTGATCTGTACTTCGCTCCTTGTGAGCAGGGGGCGGGATCCGTAACTTGGTCCGCTCTAGCCGGCGCGGGAGAGGAGTGGGTGACAGGTTTGCTCTGTGCGCCTACGCTCAAGGGCGGTGGTCCGCAACTAACTTGGTGGATTCGGTGGGAGATGTGGGCAGAGTCGGGCATGGCGACTGAGGCATGAGAAGGAGGGTGGAGGAGAAGATGGATTTACCGCCAGGGTTGGAGAATTAGCTCGGATTGGAGTTGGATAGAGTTGGCGATGTGTCTAGTGACGTGGATGACGTCGGGGATCGGGAATGGAGTAGGTGACTCGGGCAACTTGCGCTGCGGGTGGGCTCTCTACCTGGCTGGTAGAGCAAGGGGCGGGGTCTGGAACCCTGGCTCACCGCAGCCCTGGCTCTCCCTCTCCACCCTGCAGGGACCATAAGTGGCGACTATGGGCAGACTGGGCTATTGGACCCTGCTGGTGCTGCCGGCACTTCTGGTCTGGCGCCATCCGGCGCAGGGTGCGGCGGCGGAGAAGGGTACCCCGGCGCTGAACATCGCGGTGCTGCTGGGTCACAGCCACGACGTGACGGAACGTGAACTGCGAAACCTGTGGGGCCCGGAGCAGGCGACTGGGCTGCCCCTGGACGTGAACGTGGTAGCACTGCTGATGAACCGCACGGACCCCAAGAGCCTCATCACACATGTGTGCGACCTCATGTCCGGGGCGCGCATCCACGGCCTGGTGTTTGGGGACGACACCGACCAGGAGGCCGTGGCCCAGATGCTGGATTTTATCTCCTCACAGACCTTCATCCCCATCCTGGGCATCCACGGGGGCGCATCGATGATCATGGCTGATAAGGTAAGGCCGGAAGCGATGGTCTGCGAGGACTCCGGAGTGCGCTAGTCATAGGACAGCCACCCAAGGTCTTCGGGAGCCCCTGGTATCTTCTTGCCATGACAGGGGGTCGTGGCCACTGACCCTGGTGAGAACCAGGTCCCACCTCTCCAGCCCAGAAATGAATGGAAATGCCTTTTGTCTTGGGTCTGAAGGTGGGGTACTCAGAGAGGCACTTTGGGTGTGCCAGGAAGAACTTGGAAAACACAGAAGTGGGATAGGGTGGTGGAACGCTTGGCGATTGCTAAGCAGTTTACAGATACAAGCCTGGGGCCACTTGAAACAACATGGCTTACATTCCTATAATATCAATGTTACCAGGTTGCTTTGTGGAAAATGTCCATTTTTTCCCTCTTGTGGTGACTAAAACTATTTCAAAAAGGATTAAATGTGGGTGTGCTGTGGAGCAAAATGCAAAGTTTTTAGGTAAACCACAAAAGAACAGAGAAACGTCATGCTTCCATGGCCCCAAGAAGGGTGGAAAGTTTGAGAAGCCCGAACAGCCACAAGAATGTATTCCTCTAGCGGAGTGGGTGTGAGTGGAGAGGAGAACTGACTGCAGACCCAGAGCATGGAGGGCCTGACGCTTTCCTACCTGTTCCTGGGGTGGAGCTGGAAGGGTTTCCAATGCCCTCAGATGGAGGGGTTAGCACCCAAGGATGGGTTTTGGTACTGAAGTCTGAGAGTGTCAGAATGAAGAAAGGTGTGTCCAAATTTCTTGGCTTAGGATGAGAAGGGAGGGTCTTTCTGTGGACCAGATGGGAGCGTTGGTTGGGAGAAGAGGGGGAGAGAGACTTGGAGATTTTAGTGAGATATTAGGAGGGCTTGGTTTGAGAATTGTCCCGAAGTGGAAGGACTGAAGACAGTAGGAAGAAGCTAAGAGAGGAGTGAGAAAAAAGGAAGGATTAGAGTGTGGGTGCATTGTACCTCTGTTTAAGCTTCAGCAAGCGAAGGAAGTCAGGAAGGGGAAGAAAGGGAAATGTACTTGTGTGCATCGCCCCAGCC
>NW_005871224.1:810637-969118 GCF_000147115.1 Myotis lucifugus | reverse complement strand
GATGCAGTATCTTATTAAACATTCATTTAAAATGGTTTGCAGCCTAGCAAAATTCCTATGTGTGGTTGAGCATTTTCCCAGCCACTTCTCAGTTTGGGGGTTCTTTCCTGGCATGAAAAAAGTAGGGAACAGCTGTGCCCTGCCACGAAGGGATGGGCCATTTCAGAACTGGAAAGGGACTTAGAGTCTACGAGAACACCCTGCAACTTTCCGATGAAGTGACTGAGGCGTAGGGCAGTTAATGACTGGGCCAAGACCACACAGTGGGTGATGGAACTAGATCTCTGGTTTTTTTGGTCCTAAGCTGTAGATCTCACATTCTACCAAAGTCAAGCCTATTCTTTGACTTTGTCATCCCATCTGCAGGGGGGTCAAGGAATTTCATTTTATGGGAGGTACTGAGCCATGGAAAGGTGCAGCAAATCAGAGTCCACAGAGCTTGCACATAAGTGTCTAGCTGGAGTGACCAGCCTTCTGATAAAGATATTAAAAAGGAGGAGAACAGCGGTTTCCAGCAGGGATTTTAGTATCTTAAGTATTACCACCAATACCTCCTCCCTTCTGAAGTTTTGACCAAAGGAGTAATACACAGAAAACAATAGCCATATTGAAAGTGAAATTTCTGGATTGAATAAGGCCCAGCACAATCAGTGGAGAAATCTGATAAAAGCTGAATTAGAGAAGGTGGCTGGAGGCTCACTCAGGCTGGGATGTCAGAGCTGGCAGGTGTGTGGCTCAGGCTCTCTCCTGACTCATACATCCGACCGCAGGCACAGCAGCAGGAACAGGGAATGGGCTCATAGCTGAGCACTCCCTTGATAGGCAGTGACCCTTCCCACTGTGAATGGCAGGCTCTGACTTACTACCAGCAGCTGTTCCTCTCTTGAACAGGGTGTAAGGAAGAGAGTTTTGAGAAGTCCAAGAGCTATGGGTGGAAGCATCCTCCTCTCCTGTGGAGTGAAAATTCCTTCTGGGGATTGGACAAGAGAGTAAGGAAGAAAAGGGATGCCCTGGCCAGGTGGCTCAGTTGGTTGGAGAGTCATCCGGTACACCAAAAGATTGCAGGTTCGATTCCCGGTCAGGGCACATACCTAGGTTGCAGGTTGGATCCTGGTCGGGGCCCTTACGGGAGGCAACCAATCAATATTTCTCTCTCACATTGATATTTTCTCTCTCTCTCTCTAAAAATCAATAAAAAAACAGCAACAACCATATTCTCGAGTGAGGATTAAAAGAAAAAAGGAATCAGGAAATGCCAGGAGAGAGATGAGAAAGAACATTTTCAGAGAAATCAAGATTAGAGAGAGATTTAAGGGGGGGTGGAGAAGAGAGGAACAAAAGATCCCTTGACTCAAAAATGGTGAAGGAAATTGTATATTCCTCATTGCTGGGGCTTTCTGAGTTGGTCTTGATGGCAGGGAATCAAATATGTCAGTAGGGATAATATTGGGGTACATGTTGGGCCCCACATATGGAATGTGCTTCTGATACTGAGAAGGATTGGGTTAGAGAGTGGTATTTTGAAAAACCTGGATGTGTTAAAAAAAAAAAAAGAGATCGTCTGAGACATGAACAGCCTAGTAGCACATCAAGTTGGCTAGTGCCTTTGCCACCTGTTTCTTTTGGAGCTGAATGCTGAATGCTGAACGCAGTTTGTTTGGCTCTGAAGAAACAGACCACCTTGCTTGGTCGGGCGTGCGAGTGGTGTTTATGGCCACAAAGTCTGAACCCCTGACAAGGCCTCCCTGTTTCCGCCTGTGATGACATTCACTTGGTAAAGCCCAGAACATAACTGTGTTTTCGCTTCGAAATTGATAACGCGATAGTGCCCCCGTGGATAACCATGGCACTTACGTCGATTATCAGTTACATTGAATACCTCTCCCTACCATTTTACCTTTCCCTCAGTCTACTTGGCCCTTGAAAAAAAAAATAGAAAGTTTTATAGTAATTGAAATGTGTCAAGTGACAGATTTTTGTGGTGTTAATTGAATTTACAGTGAAGATGTTAATTTCTGCTTCTATCTGTGGGTGGTCTTGAGATATAATTAAGTTAGAGGTGGGAATAATGATTGATGTACATAAGTTCTAACCACATCTTGGTTTGGCTATTTTGATCCTGTCCAAGTGGAATACATGGAAGTTGCAGTAGCAGTCCCTATAAATCAAGCATATGCACCAGTCCTATATGTTTCTGCTGTGTCCTTCCCTCCTCCTTCCCTGTCCCTCTTATTTCTAACTTTTTCATAGGGGAAAAGGCAAGGCTCACATGTTAACTACATCTATTCCATGTGGGTTAATGCTTTAGATGTTATTTCCTCATCTCCTCCACTAGAGTGCAAGTTCCCTGAGGACAGATATTTTTTTTAAGTACGTTTATGTGTATGTGAAATAACAAATACTCCTTCTCTACAGACAGTTTATAAAAACGTCTTTTCATTGCAGAGTACCTAGAAAATGCATTAACATTTAAAGAAGAAAATAAAAATCTCCCCCTAAATTCTATCATCAGGAGTAACCACTGTTGACACTTGGGTCTATTTTCTTTCAAGCTGTGTTTGTTTAGTTATAAATTCAGGGTTATACTGTCTATATGGTTACCTTTATTGTACTTTGCACTCTGTGGCTTTCTTTGTCAGAAGATTCAGTTTTTCTTTAATTCTGGAAAAAAATCTCAGCCATTATCTCTTGGATGTTTCCTCTCCAACATGATCTCTATTGTCTTCATACGTAGCTACTCCATCAATCCTCCATGTACATTAACTTAAACATTTTGCCCCCTAGTTCTCTATTTCTCTGTGCTCTGTCTGGGAAGGTTTCTTCAATTCTATACTCCAGTTAACCAGCTCTTTTCATTCGTGTCTGGTCTATTGTTTTGCCTATCTGCTAAGTTTTTCATTTCAACAATGGTTTATTTTATTTCCAAGATAAATAGCTAGTTTCTTTTCATGCCTTCTCACTTTTTTTGATTTATAAAAAGCTCTTCTTACCTTGTGGATGTAAATACCACCTCTGTCTCTTTGAGGATTTAAAAAATACTTGTCATAAAGTCCTTTTCTGATTGTTCTAGCATCTTTGTTTCTTCAGGTATGAATTCTTTTATTGGGCGAGTCTGATCATTGGATGTCCTCAGATATTCCCTAATTTGTGTTTGTAACTTATTTGCAAGGCAGTTTTAAGTATTCTCCTGCCCTATATCTGTAAGGGTGTGTGCTTTTAAATCAGAGCTCATATCAACAGCTCAGGTCAGAGCTGTCTTCCTGTGCTGCATACCCTATGGTGCAAGCTTGGGTCCCAGTCTCATGTGGATGGCTTAATTTTGGCTCCTTGACACAGACAGGAGCATGCTTTTTGGCTGTGACTCATGGTGGACGGTGCAGATGTTTCAACCCCATTCATAACAGCATGGTTCTGTCCATCATCCCCTGGTGGATGTTGGGACTTCTGCTCCCATGGCTCATAATGGACCCATCCGTCCATGGACCTTGTGGCTTTGATTTCTACTTAAAATTGTAGAGTCCCTTCTTTTGGTTCATTTATTTTTAGGGAACCCTTTCTATTTTTTATCTGATTCCCTGTGCTTATTTCCAAGTACTACTATGTAAATTTTAAAATATCTATAAATTTTATGTTTTAGGAGTAGAAGAGGGAGGTTATTGAGTGTGTTCATTCTGATTTTGACTCAGTTATATTTCACAACCTGCTTTTATTTTTTCAAACTCGATTATATATTCTTGGAATTTTCCCTTATCAGTAAGTAGACTTTTCAGACAGGATTTTAAGTGGCTTCAGAGTATTCTGTTTATACCATAATTATTTTAACTGTTCTTCCTTATTTTCTACCTTTTGTAAGTTTAATTACTAGTCCACATGTGTGTTCTTTCTGGCAACTTGTGCTGCCCTTAATCTTTGCATTTGTTACTTGGCATATGTTTGTTGATTGAATGAACGAAGCCATTGGTTCTGTTGCCAGCTTGCTGCAGTTTCTGGGCGAACTTACCACCCTGTGGTTCAGGGCTTTCCATGCAGTGTTTGTTCCCTCAATGCTGACTCATTTCATAGGTGTGTGCCAAGTCTCCTCTTCTCTCTAGTGGGAAGATAATTACTAGCCATCTTAGGGATTAACAGAAATTGGGGGGTTCCAGACAAAAGGCCGTGTAGCGCTGCTGAGTAACAGATCATCAGCAGGAGGTGGAAGTAGGTGCCCTTGTAACCCGGCAGCTCTGGAGTTCGGATGTGAGTGATGGGCCTTTCCATTAAACACTAAAAGCTCATGGGAAGGGCCGACATGCACATCAGAATGTTGGTGGAGCTCACTCAGCTCCTACTGCGGAGGCAATGGAGGCATCGGGTAGTTCCTGGGAGCGGGGAGGCCTATATTTAGCCTACGTGATGAGGCATGTCAGATGCAGTCATCCACTCCTCCTCACATAACTCATTCGGGAGCAACAGGCATCACCCGAGAGGCATGACTAACTTTCCCAGTGAGCCCGGGGGTCATTGGTAATCACAGGGACCCTTGGTAACTGTGGTCTGGTGGATTTCAAGGGAGGAGTGCTTATCTTCTTGGTAGCCTCAGGTGGAAAATGCTCCTCAAAGTAGAGTGGGGAGGGGAGGGGTGAAGGAGGAGGATGGGTGGTGGAGAAGGGTGTGGAAAGAGTGGAAAGAGACAAAAAGAATCCTGTTTTTTTAATGAGTTGGTGGTTTCTGATAAGGCCATGGGGTCATTGAGAGGTTATGTTATTAACCGGTGTGTTTCCTTTGTCCGACACTCCTCCTTATTATTCAAATTTAAATTGCTTGCCAACATTTTAAAGTTAGTTGCCAACATTTAAAGACATGACATTTTTTAAAAAAATCCAAATTTCATGATTCTTTGAAAAAAATCAGAAGGCCTGATCACACTGGGCCCATGTTTCCCGTGGCAACAGTGGGCTGGAGATAAACAGCACCCCTCCCCCTCAGACAGCGCAGGCGCTCTTTCTCTTCTCTCTTTAGTCCTCAACTTGCCCACTTCACCCTTTGTGCTGTGGACTTGGTCCTGAAGGCATTGGGCTTGAGATCCTCGATGTAGGAGGTGGAGAAAATAGCTGTTCTTTGTTAGGAGGCCTTGCCTGGGCATCTCCTTCCCTCCCAGGGGCTGCTCCTCGGTTGTGGCTAATTCATAGTGTGCATGTGGCCACGATGCTGTGTTCACTGCTGCCACCAATGTAGTATTTTGTCCTTTTAAGCCCACAGGCCTTCAGTCCTTCTCAACCAACCACTCGAGTCGGAAGATCCCAGAAAACCTTAGACCAGTGGTTCGAACCTTCCTAATGCCGCGACCCTTTAATACAGTTCCTCATGTTGTGGTGACCCCCAACCATAAAATTATTTTCGTTGCTACTTCATAACTATAATGTTGCTACTGTTATGAGTCGTCATGTAAATATCTGATATGCAGGATGTATTTTCATTGTTACAAATTGAACATGATTAAAGCATAGTGATGAATCACAAAAACAATATGTAATTATATATGTGTTTTCCGATGGTCTTAGGGGTCGCGACCCACAGGTTGAGAACCACTCCCTTAGACCAAGAGTCTGAACCTTAGGCTCTCCGGAGTGAGCTCTACCAACATTCTGAGGTGCATGTCTGCCCTTCTCGTGAGCTTTAGTGTTTAATGGAAAGGCCCATCACTCACATCCGAACTCCAGAGATGCCGGGTTACAAGGGCACCTATTTCCACCTCCTGCTGATGATCTGTTACTCAGCAGCGCTACACGGCCTTTTGTATGGAACCCCTCAATTTCTGTTAATCTCTAAGAGGGCTAGTAATTATCTTCCCACTAGAGAGAAGAGGAGACTTGGCACACACCTATGAAATGAGTCAGCGAAATGAGGGTTTGAAGTGATATTATCTCTATGTCCCCTTCCAGCTCTGAAAAATTGATGGCCTTCAGGAAAAGGCTGGTGAGAAACATACGTATCTGTGAGCAGTGGTTGTTTTTAGGTGGTAAACGCATAGCTGTCATAATTTTTTAAAATTAAAAAATGTCATTGCAGCATGGTTAATAAGTTGGATCTCAAATTAGGGTGTCTGGGTTTCAATTCAGAGTCCATCACGTATCTGCTGGGTGATCCTAGGCCAGTTCCTTAAGGGCTCTGAGCCTCGGTGTCTTCATCTTTAATATGAGAATAATAATAGTACCTACTTCATAGAGTTGTGCGATTTAAATGAGATAATGGATGTAAAGTATGTAGCACAGTGCGTGACTTGTAATAATAAATACTTACTACAGAAATTCTATGTATTATGTCTATATTTTGTAGTTTCTATTTTTCTCCAGTGTACATGCACTCTTTAGTAACCAGAGGAAAATGATGAAGGGTGAAGAGGGAATCCCCTGCAGGAAGCTGGGAATGAATTCCACAGAACCCTTAGGAATGGAGAGTCCAACATAAAATGACTCAGACTTTCGTAACTGGGACTACCAGAAGCTTCCTTTGAGTTCTTTGCACTTGCCATGAGCTTTATGGCAAACTGAAGACTAATTATGGCCAATGTCTGTAAGCGGAGACTGTCTCAGTGACCTTTGCAGTAAATAACTCCACCAATTGGATCAGATGCTTGCTCGGGGCTTAGGGATCTAGGGCGTGACCATATATAGTTTTTATTTCATCTCTGCCAAGGATAAAGTAACTCAGCGATGGCCTGGGGAACCTGGCAGCCCCAGGGACATGATTAAAGAATCCCTTTGTGCAGATGAGAAAATAAAGGTCCTGACTTTTGCAATGATTTTTTTTAGTTACACAACCAGAATCCAGGTCTTTGGGGGATTATTCTTCTGCTTTTATTTTATTGCTCTTTCAAGTGAATCATTCTGAATGCAGTTAGTTTAGGGAAGGGGCTTAGATTCAAGAGAGACAACCGATTTTGATGTTAATATTTTGGTTGTAACTAAAATGATTAAGACGTTGGGTGATGGAATGAAAATTCAAAACTGCCTTTGCAGATTGAAATGATGAGCCCATACTCCAGACTGCACTGGCGGGTTTAAGGAGGATTTGCACTCTTGCAGGAAGCAGATGTGGCTTTCCAACTAGAGTTGAGAATGACTTTTGCAAGGGTCATGAACTAGTGAAGTGCCTGCTGAATCTGGCTCATGGATGCATTAGTATTTTATTTCCCACCACAGTATTTAAAATGCTTGAATTTTAATGTCTTTAGATGAGGCAAGCATTGTCAAGTTCACTAGAGCCCTGCACGCTCGCTGTTATTTCATATATAGCCAGATTCACTTTTTATGCTAACTGCACGGTCTCTATAATCATTTGTGATTGTGACCCCCCTGCCCCCCCAGTCACAGGGGGTTTTATTTGTTATGTGCTTATTGTTTTGCATTGAGCAGATGCTCCTCAGATTCTAAGTAGTGATATGGCTTTTTAAAAAGTGAAGTCCATATTTTTAGAAAGATAATGTCAGAATTAGGATTATGATACCTCCATTATACCTTCATATATATATATATTGATTTCAGAGAGGAAAGGAGAAGGAGGTAGAAACATCAATGATGATACAGAATCATTGGTCAGCTGCCTTCTGGGGATGGGCCCTTGACTGGAATTGAACCCGGGACCCTTCAGTCCGGAGGCCAACACTCTGTCCACTGAGCCAACCAACTAGGGCATACCTTTTTATATTGATAGGAGTGCTTTCTGCTGCAAGTAACAGAATATTTGACCAACAGTGGCTTAAACCATTAAGCTATTTAGGATTTTTTTGTTTAACAAGGAGCCCCAGGTATGGTTTGGTGACTTAATAACCCACCAAGGAGTCAGGTCCTTTTCACTTTGCCTTCCTCAGCTGCTGGTTCCTCTTGGTTACAAGAGGGCTGCTTCTTTCCGGCCATCACATCTTCACATGCCAGCCTTTAAAACAGGAAGAAAAAAGGATAGAAAAAAAGCTTTTTTTCTTGACTCTCTATCCTTCCATTTGAGTAGACTTCCCTTACATTTCATTGGCCAGCACGAGTCACATGCCACCCCCTTGAACATCACTGGTAGAGAATAACAATCAGGATTTGTCTCCAAGAATGGATAATTGCCACTGAAGCAACATTTGCTTCTGTTAGCAGGGGTGTAGGAGCAATGGCCAAGTGGTATAACACCATTACCTGTAGACTGGACTTATTTCGGGTGTGGGGTGGGGTTTGATATTTAAAGATGAATGTTGAAAAATTGCAGTTTGTCCAGAGGAAGAGCCTTCAGGATTGTGTGGGATCTAAATGACCTAAGAGTCTCAGAAGAAATACTTAGGGAAGTTTATCCCAGAGAAGAGAAATCTCAGCGAGAATGTGTGAGAGAGGTTTCACTACTCCATAGACTGGTAGGGGATAGCCTTAATATTCTTTTGTTCTGGGGACAAAACTGCGGCCAGAGGATGAAATTAGAAGGAGTAAAGTTTCAGCTTGATATGGGAAATAAGCTTTGGAAATTTGGTCTCTGATAGAAAATTGTGATGTTTTATAGAAGAATAAATGTCTGTCAGATGTGACTGAGTGGAGAGTGACTGCCTGTCAAGAACGGGCTGGCGAGTTGGACTCACATTGGCCAGACGGGATTGGGTCACCTCTGAGGTCCCTTTTTTTTTTTAATCCTAACCTAAGGATTTTTTTTTTCTAGAGAGAGCGGAAGGGAGGAGGAAGAGGGAGAGATATAGATAGATAGATAGATAGATAGATAGATAGATAAACATCGATGTGAGAGACACATCAATTGGTTACTTCCCATACACCCCCACCTCCCCGACCTGGACTGGGTATTGAGCACCAATCAAGGTACATGCCCTTGACCAGGAATTGAACCTACAACCCTTTTGGTCTGCTGGCCAACACTGTAACCATGGAGCCAAACTGGCTAAGGTGCTGAGGTCCTGTTTAACTCAGAGACTCTGTACCTCTCAAATCCTTGAAAACAATTTTTTTACAGTCTCCAAGTCCTGGAACTTTAGGCCCTTGGATTTGGCTGAAAACCAACATCCCCACTTTCTGCAAGTAGATGAGTGATTCAGTTTAAATTTGCCTGGCATGGGGGAGGAATTTATGAGCCCTGCATCATCGCCTCAAATCCCCAAAGGACTTTACATCATCCTGAAGGGTAGATGATATTTGAAAAGCAGAAAACCTATGTAGGTATATGTCAACTCTCACACACATATATAAATATAAACATAAGTAGGTCAGCCGGCATCATATTTACTAGTGGAAGTGTTTTTGGCCAAGAAGCACATCTACAGAAGACGGTGTTTAGAATAATTGCCACCGATCTCCAAATGGGAAGCATTTGCAGTTGCATCCAGTTCATCATGATTACTTATTAAAGTATATTTACATTTTTTGACCATCTTACTGTAGTAATCCTTTTACATTCTAAAGAGATAGACTGAACCCTCTCTGACTTTTCAGTTGTCAAATTATTCTTTTTTTTGGTCTGTTGTACCCGCCTGTGTTTTGAGCATTTGCTTAGGGCAGAAAATGCTCTGGGGACTATTCTGTTGTTTATCTACTTTCCCTAATTTGCCCCTCACATCTTCCAGGGAAAAGCAGAACCTGAAATTGCTTTCCAAATGCTTTGTCTTTCCATTCAAATTTTACAGTGTTCTGTATAATGAAAATGGCTGTGTTCTTTCTAATTATTTATTTATTAGAAAGAGCTAATCATGTGCAGAGTAAAAAACGAACAAATCCCAATTAATAGCATTTAGAGAAAGGGTATTTGCTCAATACTGCACAGCAGACCCTCAGACACACGTTCTTCTCCACGGAGGTGACCATGTTACTCATTCAAAGAAAAAAAATTAAATAGGAATGGTGGCTTGTTCCCATTTGTAATTTAGGTTGAAGTTGGTATGTGACAAGGACCTGTTCCTCTTTTAAATCTCACTGACCTGAAAGTGGTGGGTGATTTTCTGTTGCTCCCCAACTGTGCCTATTTCCCCAAAACAAAATAATGACCCATTCTAGAATATAGGATCGCTTCTGAAAAGCTCTGGCACCTCAAGCTAGACCCACAGACTCACCCAAGTAATTGAAGATAGTTGGGGGTGGTGTGGGGGAGAGTCATGATCATTTTATACACTGATTAAAGCAACAGACCCTCCCCAGAGGAACCGCCTTTATAAGCATGCATTCCATATTACGTTCAGTTTTGGGGCTCACAGACCCTCTGAAACCCATTCATAGACCTTCTTAGAATTCATTAATTTATTGGTTTATTAATATGTTCATTCTTCAAACATTTATTGAGCCTGTACCCTGGGCCCAAATGTTTTATAGGTATATCTATCATCCAAATACTTGCTTTGATGTAACTCAGAACCTAGTTGGAGACCGGCCTCAGAGTGATGCATCTATGGTGCGGATGGTTTGGAGGGCTGTGCGAATATAGAGGAGGGCACCTCATTCAGAGGTCTGAGGGCGGGAATTTGTCAGAGAAGATGCCCTACAGGGCTGTGCTCTAGAGTCGAATTAAAGAACTCCTGAGCTAGAAGAGGCTGTCCCCTATGTGCCTGCCCTGCGGTCGCATCCAGCTCAATGAAGGATGAGCTGCAGAGTGGAAGAGGCTGGCTCACGGAGGACCAGACGCCAGTTTACAACCTGGGCCTTTCCCTCTTCACAGGCTCCTCAAGGCTGCCGGGCTCAAGTGTTGTTTGGATAGCTCCTGAATTTTCCTCTGGAAGGCAGGTCTCGCAATCCAAACGCTGAGCTTTTTGCCAATTTCTGTTTTGTTGTTGCAAACGGTGGAATGTCTCCTGCTCTGTTTCCTCTCTTCCAAATTAGAAAACTCTAGCCAAAAAGACCGAGTGGCATTTGAAATTCACATTGTCTTGCTTGTCTGTAGTTCTAGGGCTGAAAAAACCCCCACATATTTGCCAGGTGAATTGTTTTCAAGCTAAGATATGTGTAGGGCTGAGGAAATGTAGTATTGGCTGACTTGGGTGAATAGAGCCAAAACCACAGGAAGAGGGTGTTAAGCGGTATGAAATGACAGGCTTGCTGTGGCTCTGGTGATAGGTGACGGGCATGGCTTCCACCCATGGGATCTGGGAATGGTGGGCTTTGGGTGAAGCCTGAGCTTCATGGTCAAATTACACTTTAGTTAATTGCTGGTGGTTTTGTCTTGGTTAATTAGTACTTGAATGTTACTTGGCAGCGTTCAGAGAAAGACTTTAATCATGGAAAATTTCAAGCACATAAAGAAGTAGAGAGAATAGTATGATGAGTCCTCGTGTTCCCAGCTTCAACAATTATTATTCTTGTTTTATATACTTCATCACTCTCCTTACCCCTACCATGGGGTCATTTTATAGCAAATCCAAGACATCATTATATTTCATCTATTAAAATGTCAGTATAAATATGTATAATGTCAGAATAAATGTATCAGTATATATCGCAAAAAGATAAGAATTTTAAGGACTGTTAAAAAATAACTTCAGCTAATATGAGAGTAATCTCATGTGTGCACATTGGGAGGTTAGTGAGATTCAGAGAAGTATAAAGAAAATAAAAATCACCATCCATGGACAATTGTTAGTGACATTTCAGTATATTTCCTTCTAGTATTTTCTATACCTTATATACAAACACATATATACTATTGATTATATAATTTCACATATAGCTTTTAATTTATTTATCAGAAGCATTACAAATTATTTGTAAGCATTTTTATCTGCTGCATTTTCTATGATATAGAAACATCATTATTTACTTGATAATAGTACTTGATAATTTAGATTGCTTCACATTTGTAATTATGAATTACCTTAGCACCTAGCTGGCTTGGTTCAGTGGATAGCGCGTCGGTCTGCGGACTGAAGGGTCCCAGGTTCGATTCTGGTCAAGAGCACATGCCTGGGTTGCAGGCTTGGTCCCCAGTTGGGGGGCATGCAAGAGACAGCCAATCAATGATTCTCTCTCATCATTGATGCTTCTCTCTCACTCTCTCCCTTCCTCTCTGAAATCAATAAAAAATATTAAAAAAATAGCACCTCAGTGAACCCCTTCATAATGAAATGTCTGAATTACAGATTATTGGTGTTGAATTGAATCCTGTGGCTGAAATTACTGGGCCACTGTACATCAAGAATTTTAAGATTCTTTTTTTTAAAAAATATGTTATTGATTTTTTACAGAAAGGAAGGGAGAGGGATAGAGAGTTGGAAACATCGATGAGAAAGAAACATCGATCGGCTGCCTCTTGCACACCCCCCATCGGGGATGTGCCCACAACCAAGGTACATGCCCTTGACTAGAACTGAACCCAGGACCCTTCAGTCCGTAGGCCAATGCTCTATCCGCTGAGCCACACTGGTCAGGGCAAGAATTTTAAGATTCTTGATTTGTACTTCTAATTGGTGTCCAGAAAGATTGGAACCCTGGACACTTCCCATAGCTGTATTAAAGTGCCTTAGTCACCTAACTCCAGCCAGAACTTGAAACAAAAACTTTTCTACTAGAATCTCATTGTTCTAATTTGCATCTATTTTATGGTACCTGCTGTGGAATATATTTTAATTTAGTCACACTTCTTTGTTCTCTGGATGTTGCACAGTTTAACCTCTTTGAGATTTCTCATTGTGTAAATGGAAAAGCTCAAAAATGATGGAGTCCAATATAAAGTACAGTGAAATAATTTGAATTTTTAAAAATTAATAAATATTTTGAAGCCTGGCAGGGAGTTCTATGATTATTCATTCTTAGTCACCAGGCATTGCTCAACCGTTGTGTCTGTATCAATGTTATTTCAAGAATTGCTTTAAAATGTAAAATTTCTCAGTAGAAAATCATTTCGTGGAACTTGACTATTATGATTTGCCAGGAGGCGGTAGAGAACCATGTCTTAGCCCGCGATGTATTCATGTTGCCGGCTTTGTGGTGAGCAGTAGGAGTGTGAACCCATGGTTTGTTCCTTTCTCTAGAAAATTGAAGGCGGGATGAGGATGTCACAGTGACTGCCCTGAGATCGGAAAGGGATATTGCATGGGTGCCAAGGAATAACTGTTCTCCTTTGCCATGGTTCTGGGTGGGCCAGAAAGTGCGTTGCAAACACAAGTAGGAGGGACTTAGGGTTGATATTAACAGATGTGTGTGGGGGAGGATCTCCCAAATATTTAACCTCTGTTACAGCATGCCAATGTTATGGGCTGAATGTTTGTGTCCCCCCAAAAATTCATATGTTGAGTTCCTAACCCCCAACTTGATGGTGTTAAGAGGTGGGGCCTTTGGAAGGTGATTAGGTCATGAGGGTGGAGCCCTCATGAATGAGATTAGTGCCCTTATAAAAGAGACCCCATAGAGCTCTGTCACCTCTTCTACCATGTGAGGACACAGAAGATATCAATCAATGAAGAAATGGATCCTCACCAGACACTGAATCTGCTGGTGCCTTATTCTTGCATTCCAGCCTCCAGAACTGTGAGAAATAAATTTCTTTCTTTTTTTATTGCTTAAAGTATTACAAAGAGTATTACATATGTGTCTTTTTTTTCCCCCTGCCCTTGACAATCCCCTGGCCTCCCCTACCCCCCAGTGTCTTATGAGAAATAAATTTCTGCTGTGTGCCCTTCACCCCCATCTGTGGTGCTTTGTTATGGCAGCCGGACCAGAATAATGCCGAGAGGTTGGGAGGCACTTCAAGCTTCATCCCAAGCTTTCCTAGTGCTTTTCTTCTACTCCTGAACAGATCAGAACTCACACCCCCACGTACTCTAACACTGACTGCTGTCTTCTCCTGGTGGGGTTTCGGTTCTGGCAACGGGGCTCACACATTGAGGCACCGAGTCCTTGTCTTGGAATCTTTCCTAAAACACACAGGACTTTCAGGTTCAGTGTTTCCTAAAAATTGTTATTCAAATAGCTTTAGGGGGTGTGGTAGACAGGATCATGGTCCCCTGAAGATGTCCTAACCCCTGGAAACCTGTGACTATGTCACCTTATATGGCAAAAGAGACTTTGCAAATATGGATCTTCAAATGGGGAGATTCTTCTGGAATATGCGGTGGGTCCAATGTAATCACAAGGTCGTTATGAGAGGGAGAGAGGGTGGTGAGAGTCAGAGAAGGAGATGTGGTGACAGAAGCCGAGTTTGGAGTAATTGCCTTGAAGATGGAACAGGGGCCACGAGCCAAGGAATGCAGGCCACCTCTAGCAGCTGGAAAAGGTCAGGAAGCAGAACCTCCCCTGGAGCCTCCAGAAGCAACGCAGCCCAGTGACACCTTGATTTTAGCCCAGTGAGACCCATTTCTTTTTTTTCTTTTTAAAATATATTTTATTGATTTTTTTACAGAGAGGAAGGGAGAAGGAGTGAAGGAGATGTGGTGACAGAAGCCAAGTTTGGAGTAATTGCCTTGAAGATGGAACAGGGGCCACAAGCCAAGGAATGCAGGCTGCCTCTAGCAGCTGGAAAAGGTCAGGAAGCAGAACCTCCCCTGGAGCCTCCAGAAGCAACGCAGCCCAGTGACACCTTGATTTTAGCCCAGTGAGACCCATTTCAGACTCTGGGCCTCTGGGTCTGTAAGAGAACAAATCTGTGTTGCTTTCAACCACTCAGTGCATGGTAATTGATTACAGCAGCCGTAGGAAACCAACACCGGGGGAGAATCTGGTAAACACGATGCTGGGCAGGCTGTGCCCCACGTGGCCTTCTCTCTGTGCTTTACCTTAAAATTTATGCAGAGTATGTGTACCATCTCATACTGTAACTGCATTGGTATTAAGGCCAGACTAATTTCAAACTGACCTACAGATAGATGTGTCAACTTTTCTCTTCACCAAATAGTCAAGCAAAAGTCATGCTCCAGAAAATTCTGCCACGTTTATTCTCTGCACATGTGTACATCTGGACCATGCATGCCTCTGTCTGAGAAATGTAGGAGAGTGTGTGCTTTGAATTCAGACAACTCAAACTTACTAGCTCTGTGTCCTTGGGCACACCATGTAACCATTCTGAGCCTCAACTTTCTTATCTATAAAATGGGTTAGTAGTAATGCCAATCCTGCAAGGTTGCTGTAAAGATCAATAATTACCTGTGAAAAGTGTATATAGAGCACATTGGCACATAAAGCACATGGTGTAGCAAGCACTGTTCTAACACTAATACAGTCTACACATTAACACTTCTCGTCTTCGCAGCAGCATGGTGAAGTAGGTTTCTTTATTATCCCCATTTTACAGATGAAGGAACTGAGGCCCAGAGAACTTAAGATATATGTCTGAATTCACACAGTGGTAAGTGGTTGAGCCAGCATTTGAACACAGCTAGTTTGGCTCTTGGGCATGGTTTCTTAAACTTGGCACTACTAACATATTGGCTGAATAATTCTTTGCTGTGGGGCTGTCCTTTGCCTTGTAGGATGTCTGGCAGCATCCCTGGCTGCTCCCCACTAGATTCCAATAGCACTGCCACACCCCCAGTTGTGACAACACAAAATGTCTCCAGACACGGCTAAGTGTTCCCTGGGGGGCACGTTTGTCCCGGTTGAGAACCACAGCTCCAGGTTTGGAAGTCTGGTCACCGTGTGGTACTGTCTACACGGTGGTGTTTAATAAGTGAAGTTTTCATTGCACTTTGGGCCCCATGTTTTACTAAACCTTTGAAGCTCTAGCAGACTAGGGTCTCTTAATGCTCGTGTCTCTTTATCTAGGCAGCACCCCATGGAGTCTGTTCCCTATTTGGGGGTTGGTGTCAGGACCAAGAGGGACTTGGTGTGCGAGGATGTTAACACTCGGCGCTGGCTGCGCTGGCAGTGCAGGCGGGCTGCGGCAGCTTGAGTCAGGGCACCGAGCAGATTGCAGCAGGCAGACGCTGGTGCACATAGGCGCTTAATATTCTTTTCAGAAGGATGATTCATTTGCTCACACATGGCCTTCCTGGGAGTCGTCTGAACAATTAATGTGCCTCCACCAAATTATTCACAAGCAGTTGCCCCATCATTCTTGGACCTGGATGGGAGAAAAAGGGTCAAGAAATTCAGGATACCTGGGACAGAGAAAAGAAGAAGAACTAATCAATAATGAGCTTTCTGCTAATTGGGGCATTTCTCCAAAATACATCGCGATCATGTTTTATTTCTGAAAGGAATCTGTTAACGTTTAGGATTGATGAGGGTTAGTGCAATGGGCTGGAAGAATTCAGCAAAGGGGCCAAATCTCTGCTTCAACTGCACCAGGAAAGGCTCTGCCTCTGACTGTTCCTCAGACTCTGAGCAGCTGAATCACAAATTCAAATCCTCAGCCACACTGTGACCAGAGACTAGATGGATCTCTGATCCTACCCGTGACCAGGAGTCCTGTCTAGAAAGTACATTTTAATGAGGCCCGCCTGCATGCAGCCTTCTCTTTCGTTCCTAAAGCCACGTCTGGTGTCCTGCTTAGGGCAGAATTTCAAAGCCAGATGGAGTCTCGCCCAAGTCAATGTCCCGTTCATGGTTCATCTGCCCTTGGTCCACTGCCCTGTGTGATGTGTGTTGCTATTCACTTAGTTTGTGGAGACTGAATCCCACTTACATTTATGACTTCATCTTTCCCCTCTTTCTAGCACCCAGTTTTGGGGCAGGTAGGTGCCCAGATGTTTAAGTAAGATAGTGGCACAGTGAAAGGGCTAGGTCTAGGACGGTATTTCTTTCCCACGGCTGCTTTAACACATTGCCACAAACTCGGTGTCTGAGAATAGCACCCTTTCACTCTCTTGCAGCTCCAGAGGGCAGACATCTGAACTCGGGTCCACTGTGCCCAAATCAAGGTGTCGCAAGGGCGTGCTCCCTCTCGAGGGTCTAGGAGAGAATCTGTTTCCTTGCTTTTAGCAGCTTCTAGAGTGGCATTCCTTGGCGTATCACCCTCGCCTCCAACTTCAATGCCAGCAGCATAGCATTTTCCTTCAGTTGTCACACCTCCTGTAAGGACCCGGATGATTACATTTAGGGTCTACCCATGCAGCCAGGATAGTCTCCCCATCTGAGGAGCCTTAATTTCATAGCATCTGCAAAAATCCCTGTGGTCATTCAAAGTAACATTTACAAACTCGGGGGGTTAGGACCTGGATACCTGGGGGGCCATGGGTTAGCCAACCACAGGGACCATTATAACCGTCTCACTACAGGGGCATGCAGGATTGTGCTAAGGAGTTTAATTTGCTTCCCCATGGTACTAGGGTGAGCGTGGCGGGCAGGCTGGGCAAACTCTGCACCTCAGTTTTCTTATTTGCATGTGAGAAGGTTGGGCTAATGGCTCTTGTAGCTTTAACATCTTTCCTTCTTTTGGTGAATTCTATGCAATAAGAAGAGCAGGTTGTGTTGGAAAAATTTTGGAGCTTGGAGTTAGACAGACCTGGGGTTTAATCTGAGCTTCAGTACTCTTCCCTGTCAAAAGGAAATATATATATATATATATTCTATGAGATATTAAATTTATAAAATACATTTTTCCTTTTTTTTTTTCATCTCTCTTCTTGCATGAAATTGGACTGGGCTAAGGTCCACTCTGTGATAGAGGAGTCAACTTGTTCTTCAAGGTCAAGAGTCACTCCTACTTGGCTGCTGCTGATCTGCCTTCTGCCTGCTTGGTGGGGCCTAGGCCTCTCGACAGGTGAGACAGGGCCTTCCTCAAAGCATCCCTAGTAGCTGCCCTTCTCCAGATGTGGTCCTCCTTAGCTGGAGCTGTGCAGATGCTTCACCATCTGTACATGTGGTCCCAGCCTCTTGCTCTGGGTTCTTGGTATGCTTACTCCCTTGACATAAAGTAAAACATGCTGTACAGTGAGCCATGAGCACCTTAAACTGAACCTGCCTAGAACCAGTCCCCTTCTGCTTCGTCCCCATACTGGGTTTTCTCTCTCTGTCAATGCCTTCCCAGCTCTTCAAGTCATCCACACTGAGAAGGGAAAGGAAGGACAGATGGATGTTGAACCCCCGCATGCGCAGGCACCATAATTGCTGGCACAAACTTCAGAAAAGTGAAGGAAATAGAAGGAAAGTGAAGCCCAGAGAGTCACCGACACTTGCTCTTGGTCACACAGAGCTGGCACTTGAACTAGGTTTCCTGACTCCCCACCCTGTGCTTTTTCCACCAGAAGAGTTTCTTTAGGCACCTTCCCATGACACCTTCACAGAATTTTTTGGTCTATTTTGACTTTTTTTTTGTAGTAAGGCAGGCATAACAAAGTTTGCCATTTTAACCATTTTAAAGTGAACAATTAAGTGGTATTAGTGCATTCACAATGGTGTGCGACCATTGCCTTTTGTAGCCCCAGAACATCTTCATCACTCGAAATGGAGACCCCATAACTGTTATGCATTCACTCCATTCCCTCCTTCCTTTAACCCCAGAAACCACTAATCTTTCTGTTTCTATGGATTTAACTATTCCAGGTGGAATGGTGTCCTATCAAATGTGGCCTTTTGTGTCTGGCATCTTTCAAGTAGCATAATGTTTTCAAGGTTCATCCATTTTGTAGAATGTATAAGTACTCACTCCCTTTTATGGCTCAATAATAATATTACAGTAGTATTCCACTGTGGGGATGCATCACATTTGGTTTATCTATTCATCCATTGATGGACATTTGTGTTATTTCCACCTTTTGGCTGTTGTGAATAGTGCTGCTACCAATATGTGTGCACAATATTTTTGCTTGAATACTTGCTTTCATTTTTGGCGGGGATATATGCCCAGGAGTGGAATTGCTGTTATGGAAATACTACATTTAACTTGTTGGGGATGATCTTTTTTCTCCCCTCAATGCTTTTGTTGACATCATAAAAGAAAATAAATATATTTTAAAAGGAAATGTTATATCACTACCAAAAATAGAACCTGTTTTCCCTTGCCATAAGTAGAAGGTAATAGTAAACTAAGGAACAAACACATTCACACAAATTTAAAAAGAACAACCTCAAAATAAAAAAAAGCGGAAACATAACAGCACCATTAAAAGGCAACTAGCTGCTATTTTCTGCTAACCCTTAGCATATTTCGCTCTCCTTAAAGAGTAGATTAACAAGTGTTAGAAAGGTGTTGAAGACCTATTAGCACCAAAATGAGACTTCTCATTAATTAATCAGAAGGATTAAAAGAGAATCAGGGCTTTGGCTTGTTTGCTTTATTGTCAGCTAGTGCCTTGTCTGTGTTAGACAAAACCATCTCTGGTACCACACCTGGCACTCTGGTGTGTCCATTCTTCCACTACCCAACTCGTGGTGACCGCCTTCCTCTCCATGTCACCCGGTCCTTATCATCTTCCCCTTGGACTCTGACTCCAGTCTTCTAACTTTTCTGCCAGATGCTCACCATCAACCACCGCTCCCACCACCAAAGGGGACTCTGAGCATATTAACTCCCCATTCTTAGAGCTTTGGTGATATCTCCATTATTACCAGGGTAAAGTCTAAACCATTAGCCAGGTACCCAAGAAGCACCACAGTCTGCTCCCTATCACAGACCAGTTCTCTCTGTCTCCTATAATGACCCATCAGGTGATCTAGAGGGCTCACTCTTTCTTTTTTTAAAAAAATATGTTTTTATTGATTTTTAGAAGGAGAGGAAGGGGGAGGGATAGAGAGATAGAAACATCCATGAGAAAGAACCATTGATTGGTTGCCTCTGGCCATTGATTGGTTGCCTCCAGCATGCCCCCCTACTGGGATCGAACCCACAACCCAGGCATGTGCCCTGACCAGAAATCAAACCAGTGACCTTCTGGTTCATGGGTCAATGCTTAACCACTGAGCTACACCGGCTGGGCAAGAGAGCGCACTCTTTCTCCTACATGCCCCACAGTTCTAACTCTGTCTCTGAGTTCTTCTCTTCTTCCACCATCTTCACCTGTGTTGATCATCTTGGTTGATCTAACTCTCAGGGTTCTTAGGAAGATCAAATAAGGCATACAGAACCCTGAAAACCCTAAAAAGAAATACAGGTGCAAAACATGTCATTGCTAGTTCTGCTTTGTCTTAAGTTCTTGAACTTTTGAATGTCAAGGGCTCCCAGGTGCTTTTTCCATTTCTTAGGTCTGAATCAGTTGCCTTCCTTGCCTGCTGTGCCCTGAGTATCTTTTGTGGCACCTGACAGAAAGAATGGCCTCCCACATGACCGAATGTATTCCTATTTTTTAAAATATATATATTTTATTGATTTTTTTACAGAGAGGAAGGGAGAGGGATAGAGAGTTAGATCAATGAGAGAGAAACATCGATCAGCTGCCTCCTGCACACCCCCTACTGGGGACGTGCCTGCAACCAGGGTATATGCCCTTGACCGGAATCAAACGTGGGACTCTTCAGTCCTCAGGCCGACGCTCTATCCACTGAGCCAAACTGGTTAGGGCTGTATTCCTATTCTTTTTTAAAAAAAATAAATCTTTATTGTTCAGATTATTACAGTTGTTCCTCTTTTTTCCCCCCATAGCTCCCCTTCACCCAGTTCCCACCCCACCCCATGCCCTTACCCGCCCCCATTGTCTTCGTCCATAGGTGTAAGATTTTTTTCCAGTCTCCTGTATCCCCCAACCCCCTTCCCCCCTGAGAATTATCAGTCCACTCCTTTTCTATGCCTCTGATTCTATTATATTCACCAGTTTATTCTGTTCTTCAAATTTTTTATTCACTTGATTTTTAGATTCACTTGTTGATAGATATGTATTTGTTGTCATTTTGTTTATAGTTTTTATCTTTACCTTTTTCTTCCTCTTCTTAGAGAATACCCTTCAGCATTTCATATAATACTGGTTTGGTGGTGATGAACTCCTTTAGCTTTTTCTTGTCTGTGAAGCTCTTTATCTGACCTTCAATTCTGAATGACAGCTTTGCTGGGTAGAGTAATCTTGGTTGTAGGTTCTTGCTATTCATCACTTTGTATATTTCTTGCCACTCCCTTCTGGCCTGCATAGTTTGTTGAGAAATCAGCTGACAGTTGTATGGGTACTCCCTTGTAGGTAACTAACTGTTTTTCTCTTGCTGCTTTTAAGATTCTCTCTTTGTCTTTTGCCCTTGGCATTTTAATTATGATGTGTCTTGGTGTGGTCCTCTTTAGATTCCTCTTGTTTGGGGTTCTCTGCGTTTCCTGGACTTGTAAGTCTATTTCTTTCACCAGGTAGGGGAAGTTTTCTGTCAATATTTCTTCAAATAGGTTTTCAATATCTTGTTCTCTCTCTTCTTCTGGTACCCCCATAATTCAGATGTTGTACGCTTGAAGTTGTTCCAGAGGCTTCTTACACTATCTTCATATTTTTGGATTCCTTTTTATTTTTGCTTTTTCATTTGGGTGTTTTTTGCTTCTTCGTATTTCAAATCTTTGACTTGATTCTTGGGATCCTCTCGTCTGCTGTTGGGAATCTGTATAATATTCTTTATTTCAGTCAGTGTATACTTAATTTCTGATTGGTCCTTTTTCATATCCTTCAGGGTCTCACTAAATTTCTCAGAGGTTTCTAGAAGATTCTTGAGTAACCATAACCGTGGTTTTGAACTCTATATCCAGTAGTTTGCTTTCATCCATTTCTTTCATTTGTGACTTGTTTCTTTGTCTCTGCATTTTGGCTGCTTCCCTGTGTTTGTTTCTATGTATTGGGTAGCTGCTAATCTCCTTGAGTTGATATACTGGCCTTGTGTGGTTGGTGTCCTATAGGGCCCAGTGGTTCAGCCTCCCCAGTCACCTGAGGTGGATGCTCTTGGTGCATCTCTTTGTGAGATGTTTGCAGTCTTGTTGTAGTTAACCCTTGATTGCTGTTGGAATCACTGGGAGGAATTGACCTCCAGGCCAAATGGCTGTGGTGACCAGCTGTGTCCACACTGGAAGATCTGTTGCGTAGGAGACACCCTTTTGGGGCAGGACTTGCTTCAGTAGGGCTTTGGTGCTCACTGAGTCTGCCCCTTGAATGTGTCTCTTACGGATGTGAAGAGTTGTAATCCGTTACCATCTCCAAGGACGTGCAAGGTCAGCCATTGTCTGGGGCTGCCCAGCAGGAGCTACAGAGACATTTGCAGATTCCTCCCCTTTCTATGGGGTTTGGAATTGCCCAGACGAGGCCCAGCTGTGAAGCAAGGCCACTGCTGCTGCCAGGTAGTGGGCCTTTCTTTTGGAATCTCTGGGGCTCTCTGACCCAGCTGCAGTTTGTTTTAGGTGAAAGGACAGGCCATTCATATGCAAAAGCCGATGCACACAGCTTGGGTGGGGTTGTAAATTGGGTAGGGCGGGGTCTCTGGGAATCACCAGGGTGGAGCAAACAGCAATGGCTTCCCTGAACCGAGAAGCCCCTGGTTCTCCGCATCCCGCGCACCCGTGCAGGAACAATGAATGCTGCAAGCACCTCTAAGAGTAAGCCACCTTCACTTTCCTGTCCCAATGCCAGACAGTCCAGTTTCTCCCCATATGTGTCTGGGTCCCCCAGAGTCTCGCCTGTAACTGGAATTCAGAGCAAGCGGGAGCTTTTATCTCCCTCCTGGTTTAAAGAACAGCACATCCTGATGCCAGCACTTTCCGCGCCTCTGCATCTCTTACCGGTCTCAATCCGCTTTCTTCACCCCTCTAGTTGTAGAATTTCCACTCAGCCAGCTTTCCCGTGGTTCTGGGTGGTAGTTGTTCGGCCGTTTAGTTGTAATTTTGAAGTGATTGTGGGAGGCAACAAGTATAGGTGATTACCTATGCTGCCATCTTGGTTTCTCCTTGTATTCCTATTCTATACCTTTGCTGTAGCCATGTCATCTCCTCACCCCTCAGTGCCTAGTATGTGTGCTTTGGAAGAGCAGATCTGTGCCTACCTGTGGGAGAGACCTTGTCAGTGTAGACCGGGAATGGAGGAAGCCTTAGCCTCGCTGGCTCTGTCAAACATATTTTCTTTCCTTATTTTTCTTCTCCTATTAGATTTTCCTTTGAATATGCTTCCTCTAATCGGAAGTGACAGTTTAATTACTTAGGTGTTTTAAATTTATATTCTGCCACACAGCTGACCACACGTGCTGAGCAGGCAATCCAGTCTTATGGCATGATTCCTTCCCTCTTGCTCTTTGATTCAAAAGATTTGGGAGGAGCCATGAAATGACTGATCCCATGAGTAGCAAGAGTATCAAAAATCATTGAAGGGGACAGAAGCTTCCCTGGGGAGAAAGGAGACAGGTGTGAGTACAGGTGCAGAGGTGGAGCAGGAAAGCTAACAGTTCTCCTGGCCTCCAGGCTAGGCCATCCCTTTCATTGTCCTTCTACCACTCACAATGGATTTTCTGCATGATTATTTACTCTTTTCTTTTGAAATAGTTTTTAGCCTTCAAATTCATTCAATAGGAAAGATGGTACCTTAGCCCTTTCTATCCAACATCATAATCATTGGTAGTATCAGAGTCACATCACTGAACGTAATAATTGACAGAGACCATAGAAAGGATGGATGTATTTAATGTGGGCCATCAAACAGATGTGGAAGCTGAGGTTCAGAGAGGTTCAGGGACTTGCCAAACTTCAGGCACCCTCCTTCCTGAGTCCCAGTCCGTAGGTCTCCTGGTCCGTAAGCTGTTGATTGCTGTTAAAAGGACCAGCAATGACATCCTTTTTCTGTGATGGGGATGGGGATAAAACCTCATTGCAGACTTATCACTTACACCACTTTGCCTTCAGATAATCACTTACACCACACTGCCTTCAGATAAAATGTAAGCTGTTGGCCACACTGTTTCTCTTACCATGATTTTCTGACCCTTGCCTACCTCTCTAGCCTCTGCTCAATTCTCTCCCGATTTTGCAATTTGCTCTAGTCCTGCATTTCCCTAAGAAAGTTCTGAGGAATACTAGTCCTGGGAGGTGTTCCCTTCAGAGCAGAGTTTAAGCTGAAATAATTTAGGAAGATGCTGAACATCATGAAAATCTTGGATAGTTACATTATGTATAAGCCCATTCAAGGCTCTGAGAAGTCTTGCACCACAGACATCTTTAAACTGTGTTTAAGTATTTCCTAAATGGATTTAATCACACAACCCCATATATTTTATATATATATATATATATATATATATATATATATATATATATTTCTTGTTCTTGTTGGCTTGATAAAATATAGCAAAAAACATTGCTCTGGTTGCTGCAATACAATACATCTGGCTTCTTTCACATTTTCTATTCCTTTTCTGTGATGCTTTTGCCTCTCTTGTGTCCTTCAAAACTCATCTCAGAAGCCATGTCCCATGCGAAAACTTGCATCCCCGCCCCCTTGGGATTAGGTGCCTTTCCTATGCTTTTGTGCTTTTGTAGTTTCTGTTGAGGATACTCTTGGGGCTAGGAATTGTATTTTATCTATTTTCTTCATTCCATAAATATGGATTGTGCCTTCTGTTTCCAGGTATATTGTTGAAGACACTGGGGATCCTGGGGGACTAGACCAAGTCCCTCCCTCATGAAGTTTATAGTCAATGGGATGAGGGCAAAACATGAACTTATGACAAATACATAATGTTAGAGCTAAAATAAAAGCAGAGTAAAGAGATTGAGAGGGGCAGGTGATTTCCTTTGGCATAGGGTTTTCAGAGAAGCTACATTAACTAGGATGAGTTAGGTTATGCTGCAGAAACAATAGTCCTTTCTCTTAGTGGCTTATAACAATAAAGGCTTATTTCTCATTAATGCAACATACCCAGCCAGGGTTGTCTAGAAGCTCAGGTGGACAGGGCCTGTGTCACATGGAGCATGGCCAGTTGTCATGGAGCAGTGGGGAAAAGGGGTATGATGAGTCATGTACTGTCTCTTTAAGGCTTCAGCTCACGTTTGATTGGCCACAGCTCTCTCAAGGAGAGGAAAGTGCTCTTTTGCCTTGTGCCTGGAAAGAGAAGGAACTGGACTGGTTGATGGACAGCACTCATATCCTCTCATATCAGGGAGGACAAGTGAGCAGACACCTTAAAGAGAGGGGAAAGGAACCATATGGATATGGGGGAGGGGCATTCCAAGTGGAGGAAATAGTACATGCAGAGACCCTGATCTACTCCGCCTGATCCTCCATGCAAAGACCTGATCTTTCAGCACTCAGCACAGGGTTGGCATTGAGTGGGCAACCAGTTAGAGAATGAATATCTTGAATTCCAGGACTTTCTCCATTTGTGAAATCTTTCTATCCCAGTTTTTCAAGTGGCAAATATAACTGAGTGTACATTTGTAGGACTAGATCATATCTAAGCAACCCAAAGAAGGGTTGCTTGATATTGGAGTCCCTCAATTAAAGGACTTGGAATCAGTTTACTGAACTTATCTCTGGCTACCTGATTTTGACCTGTCCTTTGACGGAGGCCTTTCCCCTCAAGGATCTTATGTCTTAGCCAAGAAACAAGACAGAAACATGTAAAGTCACTTCAATCATATAATGTTTATAAAATACATATAAAAAGGAAAATTAGTGTTTACCTGATGGCTTTACCATACTTGGAATGACTTTACCACTACCCAGATTCCTTGGTACACTCAAAGAGGGCAGAGGCATGTCTGTCACCATCACTGAGTATCCCAGCACCTTGAATAGTGCCTGGCAAGTGATGGACGATCCATACATCCAATAGTTGTAGACTGGTTAGCTGAGGGAAGGGAAGGTTATGCATCTTTTAAGGTATGGTTTGGGGAGTGTTCTGACTTCAGGACCATTGACTGTCAAGAAGGTAAAATGAATTTGACTAGAGGAAGAGTGAATTTATCTGGTAAAGACAGTGGTGGACTGAACACCAAGCCAAAAAAGGTGATAAAGTTAGAGAACAATGAGCTGAGACCTCAATGAAGTGAATTAGATCAGAGTGAGTAGTTGTGGGGAGAAAGAACAAGTTTGATGGTTGAGTAGGATTTCAATAGTGGAGCTGGGGGAAAGGTTGCCACATGTGATCCATGGCTTTTAACCATAATTATGTCCATATTAAATGCTAACTTTGGCAAAAGTAAGCAATTTCACTGGACCTATTTAGCCAAAGAGAACAGTATGAATAAAGACATAGGTAGCCAAGTACATGGGGAAACATATGTAGATAGTTGTGATTGGAACTTGGGGTGTTTGCATTTTGACTCTTAACTCCTCTTGACTTTTATGCTAATTTGGGGCAAATGGAAATGGCACCAGTCATGTTCTTGGATCTGCCAGGTATCTTGATTTCCTGGTTATAGTGTGCTCAGACCTATGGTCCTCTCTTGTTCGGACCACTCATTGTACTAGCTTCCCTGGTGGCCACTGCAGTGGAGAGGGTGTCTGAGACAGGCTTGCTCAGGCACGCTGTGACTCCTCAGAATGAGTGACAAGTTCAGCATTCCTGTTGGCATGATGCTAAGTCAGCAGAAGGTCTTGAGTGTGCTGGCTCAGCATTGATCTTCCTGCTGGTTTGAATGAATGTCTCACCTGCAGTGTGGCCTTGAGAGACGCTGAAGTGTCTGATGAGAGGGGTCAAGAGTCAGACAGAGGCTGGGCAGTCTTGGTGACTTTGAAGGTTTTTTTTAAATGTTTTTAAGAGGTTGGTACTTCCACCTGGAGAGCCTTTAATGTCTCAAACTCAGAGGCTTTGGGGGAGGGAGCTTCTATGTTAATGAACTTGAAACTTCTTTGAAAAGTTGAAATGACTGGACAAACACAAGATGGTAAGGCTGTTATAGTCATTATGATAAAAGTGGGAGGAAACTTTCAGTTGTCCATCCTGATACAAAAAATAGAGGCTGATGATGTCAGCCAAGCATTGATCTTGAAGAAAATGTTCTGTTTTCCTGTGGGTAAGATATGCTCTAGGAAAATACCTCTGCAACTTGTGAATTGAGTCCCAAGGGAATTATACTGTTTTGGGACAAAATGTCTGTACTTTGAAGAAACATTTGATTTTCATGCCCCATCATTTCCTATTGGGTCACGCTTCTGTGCCTTGGTAAAAGTTGTTACCTGCTTGTAGTATGCCCCTCCCCACCCAACCAACAAAGTCAGGAAAAGAGGGGAGCTCATGAAATTGAGGCTCTGAAGGGATAAGACCAAGGCAACTCGTGGAATAAGGGGATCAGAAACTTTTCGGGGTTCTTGGCAGGATCTGGAGACCTGCTGCTCAAAATTAAAAAGCCTGTTGAACCCAGCTTACAACCTGTGTCTCAGTCTTGACCAGAAGAGGACATTTAATGGATTCACCAAGATGATGGATAGGGAAAGTGAGGATTCCCCACAGGCATTCATAATAGTGATGGTTCCTATGCTACTAAAGAAATTAACATATGCACATTTCATCACTGTTTAGGCCCCAGCTAGTCTCCTCTCCAGGCTTTCTTTGACTTTTCCAGGAAGGGTTTATTTAACATATGTAACATTCAACAGATATTTGAGCATCTACCACGTGGCAAGCATGTTCAAGGCAACAAGATGCAGTAAGAAATAAGATTGATAAGGTCCCTGCCAACAGGGAATATACTTTCTGGCAGGGACGATAGGTAATAAAAGTATGAATAACCATATAATATAAATTCAGGTAGCCGCACGTGGCAGGCAAGGAAATAAAGCAGAGTAAGCTGTAAGAGACAGAGTACTGGGGATGGGTGAAGTGTAGAAGAGGGGATTTCTCTAGCTCTGCTTTGGCCATGTTTTCATGTCATTTCACATCCAAGTGGAGATACATGTCAGATTAATTGGCTGGATACATGAATCTGGAACTCAGGAGGGAGCCCGAGCTGTAGATGCTGCTGCCTGCATTTACATGGTTTTTAATGCCATAGCACTCTCTGCTCTTCCGTAGTTTTATTCTATAATAAAAATTCATTTAAAAAGTGAGTCAATTTGAACAAAAAGGATGGTTAAATAAGAATTTTGGTCAGCATACTTTTCTGGAAAGGCCAGATAAAAAGATATTTTAGGTGTCGTGGGTCTCACGATCGCTTGTAGCAATGACTCAACTCTGCCATTGTAGAGAGAAAGCAGTCTAGACGATGCATAAATCAGTGGTCATGTCTGGCTTCTAATGAAACTTGATTTCCAGATCTGGATGTTGCCCTGGATTTGGCCCACAGGCTGTCGTTTGTCAACTTCTGGGTGCCCCCAATGTTGAGAGGTCAGGAGGATGGGAAAGAATCAGCAAGAAGGCTGAGAGACAGCAGCCAGTAGAGTAGCAGAAAACCAGAGTAGTGTGGTGCCCAGGAAGGCAAGTCAAGGAAAGGAGGGACCCACAGATGGTCAGAAGGATGAGGACTAAGAACTGGCCAGTGTATCAGACAACATGGAGACGGCAGAGACCTTAATGAGAGCCTTTCTGCAGCGCGGTAGTGACTAGAACTGACTGGAGTCGACAGAGGAGAAAACGGTAAATGAAGTGGGGGCAGTTGCTAAAGACAACTCTGAGATTATTTTTGCTATAAATGGGAACAGAGAAATGAAGAATTTTGTGGAGGGAGGCATAGGGGTTTTGTGTCTGTGTTTTTCTAAATCCAATATACAAGGATATGCGTATTGATTTGAGACAGAGGGGGCTGGGGAGAGAGAGAGATCAATGTGAGAGAGAAACATCTATCGGTTGCCTCCCATTGGTGCCTCAAGTGGAGATCGAACCTGCAACCTAGGTATGTGCCCTGTCCAGAATAGAACCAGCAACCTTTTGGTGCATGGGATGATGCTCCAACCAACTGAGCCACCCGGTCAGGGCTTGTTTCTGTTTTTAAGATAGAAGCTATGTTTGTATTTCAGAGTTGATCTCTTTCTTTTGTTACAGTTGTACCCTGTGCACACTTCTGTAATTCCATCTTTCCCACAGGCATTTGTTCAAAAATCTAGGTCTTCTATGACAACAGGGTTTCTCAACCTTTATAGTTTGAGCTGGGTAGTTCTTTGCTGTGGGACCATCCTGTGCACTATGGAATGCTTAGAAGAATTCTTGGCCTCTAGCCACTAGATGACAATAGCACCTCCTCCCCTAGTTGCAATAACCAAAAATGTCTTCAGACATTGCCACATATCTTTTGGGGATGCTCCCAATTGAGAACCACTGAGTTATGTGAGCTCCTAAAAGGTAGGGACTAAATACACATCTTGGTCTCCCTGGTCCCCAGTACTGTGCCTGGTGCATGTTAAGGGCTCAATACGTATTTTGTTGGATGAATGGTGTTCCGATTTTCTGGGTGATTCAACGGGGAAGGAAGGGGGGGTCTCCAAGGAAGGGTTCAAGGTGTCTGACCTTTGCTGGGGGTCCAGGATTTGCAGTTGCATTAAGGAGGGTTGTGTAGTTGTCATCATGGGGACCACCACATCCAGCTGTCATTTGCCAGACAGTTTCTAGACAATCAAGATCTCTTGCCTCATGCCTCCTTTAGCAATTTGGGAATGTCACTGTCACGTAATTTCTCCAAAAGCAAGTGGACAACAGAGATGGGGAAACTCTTTATCTCAAGTGTGAGTTCTAGTATTCAGGCTGGTACCTAGAGACCTCCTGGAGTCACTCCTCCAGCTCCTGTCTTCACCTCCAGAGCAATAATAATATTAACCCTCACTCTGAAATAGCTACACCAATATACACTCTGAGGGGTAGCCTTTATTCCCACACTAATTAAGTACAGAGAGGGGTGGTATAGGTGGGTGAATTGCTCTCAGCAGGAGCTGGAATGACAAGGAATAGATTAAGTACCTCCCTTTGCACCATCCCCTGATGCAGGCTGACATGTTCTCCTACGAGGGCTTTTATAAAATGTTATTGAATGTATGGATGACTGGATATGCTTGTTATTCCCACCTTTTCCCTGATTTCCTTTAATCTGTGTCTCTGCCCAGCATAGGGCCTGGCTGGTAGTTGCCTCTCTGAATTGATAAGAACTTACTATTCTAAAGAAAGGAGTGTCAGGGATCCAAGAATTGAGTATTTTCTCCCTCTTACATGTCTTCCCTATATAACCTTCATGGTTTTTGCCATATTACTGACCTCAAAGGTCTACAAATTATGGGTTGCTCCCTCTTTTTTGTAACTAAATTTTTATTGGAATCAAACTGCACCTATTTGGAACAGAACTGTGCCCATTTGTGTGCATTCTGTCTATGGCTGCTTTCATGGCATAAAAGTAGAATTGAGTAGTTGCCACAGAGACCATGTGGCTCCCAAAGCCTAAAATATTTACTATTTGGCCCTTTATAGAAAAGTATGCTGACCTATGCTCTACATTATTATTATTAACCATTTTTCCTCCTAATTGACTCAATTAAAATTTTATTTATTATATAGAAATGATCAAACATACAAGAGTAGCGAGAACATATAATGAACCTTTATAGACCCTTAATCCAGGTTCAACTCATGGTCCATCTTTTTTTCTTAATATTCCTTCCTCTTTCATATCCACCACCTCAATTGTTCTAAAGCAAATTCCAGGGATTGTATTATCTTATTATACAATTTCAGTAGCCATCTTAATAAGATAATGGCTCCACTTATTGAATATAAACATAATCTTGTTATTATATTTTAGAAAGCAATAATTCCTTACTATCATCAATTACCCACAAATTGACTCAATGTGTTAAAACATAAATATGTATTTCAGCTTCGTTCCAAGAGCAATTTGCTTGAAATTATGGTTTGGATATGCTATTTGTATTTTTTCTTATATACATTAGAAGAATTACTTTTTTTCTTTTTAAGTAGAGAGAGAGAGGAAGGGGAGAGAGAGAGAGAGAAAAAAAACCACTGATAAGAGAGAAACATTGATCAGTTGCCCCCTGCATGCCCCCTATTGGGAATTAAGCCTGCAACCTGGGCATGTGCTCTGACCAGGAATTGAATTGGCAGCCTTTTGGTGCATGGGATGATGCTCAATCAATTAAGCCACACCAATCAGCTAGAAGAGCTATTGAATTATTAAAAACTTTGAAGGGAAACCTCCATGTTCCCTCATTTTGGAGCGCACCATGCTAAGGAGACCCTTGGCAGAAAGTCCTGCCAACTTTCTCCTTTGCTCGAGTGAAGGGTCTTAGTGGGTCCTCGTTGTTACTATGCCCACAGAGCCAGTCAGTGCTTGAAGCAAACACCAGGGACATGCAAATCAACCACGAAATCTGAAGGAACAACAGCTTTCTAGTCATTGTTGCCGGCTCAACACAATTTGCAATACACGTAAGACCGACAGATATAATTGGATAAACAGAAAATAGAATTAAGGTAATCTATCCTAAGTGTACCAAATTCCTATAATGAGTTGCTTTCAGCAGTTGTGGAAACATATAATTACCAAACAAATTACATGTTATTTTTATCTAAGAAGCTAATTAAGTGTTTCGTGTAAATTATTATGTGATGGTACAAGGATCTAAGTACTATTAGGGACCTAATTGGAAAAGGGACGAGACCCGGGAATTTTACATGGGAGCGAGATTGAGAGAGATCATAGCCAGGGGGCCTGATTCCAAGGTAGGAGTTGTGGGAAGCAGGGAGAGATCTGGAGAGACTTCGGATGCCTACAGTTGTTTGAACTTGAGCCTGGGTGGTTGAGGTAAATCAGGGCTCTTGCCTTTATGGATCCTTGGGCCTTATTTATTTATTTATTTATTTATTTTTTAAATGTAACTCCTCTTTCAAAACTGAAGCAGTGAAGGATAATTTATTCCAGCTTTGACCCTGGGCTCTGTCTTCTTTGTAGCACTTACTGTGCTCCCATTGTCTTGTGATTCAATAAATCTTCCAGTATCTCCTGTGTGCTTGTGCCCCTTCACTCCCTGGAATGAGAGGAAATGGGCATTTTGGGATGTTCACTTCTTTTTGAAACGGAACTTTGAGCTGGAGCCAGCCCCCCCCAAATGCATCCCTAGGTTGAGGCAAGAGAGGGTAGGTTGGGAAGTGCTCTCTGAACTGGAGTCATAAGATTAGACATATTGTTTCTCTCCTGCTATTTCGAGCCGTGTGGCCTGCAAGGCGTTGCTCCCTTGGTATCTCATCTGTAAAAATGTGGCCCGTGTACTTCATGGAGGTGCTTCGAGGGTGTCATGCCATAATGCAAATGAACATTTGTAAAGTCTAAATCTCAATACAGAAAGTCTGGTCTTGCAGTTATTATTAACCGATGACAGCTGTCTAAAGTCAGGCAAGGGGGGTGATATAACTGAAAATACCAGGAATCATCTAGCCTGGCTAGCCAGGTGTCTTTGGAAATCCATCTCTCCCATTCTCAGTTTGGTTCTTCTCTGCATTGGTTTCATTCTCAGGGAATATCCTCTCAACCCCACTCCCAAAGTGGCAGTTTAATGACTCAGAGGAACTAGAGTTCTGTTTCCTTCCTGGTAGCTCTATCAAAAGGGCCAGGGCTAACTTTGATTGGACTCCTCTGGATCACGTGCCCTCAACTGAGCCAATCATTGTGGCCCACATTTGGAGTACACTTATTGATAAGCTGGCCTGGTCATATGCATATCCTTAGAGCTGGAGATGGGGTTGGCCCCACTTGAGCTACATGGAAGGAGAGGTGGGAAAGTTGGTTCCCCAAAAGTGTGAGAAGGAAGAGTTTTTCTTTACTGTGGAGAATAGGATCGATTTCCTTCTTCCAGGTGATACCAATGTGAGTTACAATAGAAAAGTGCACTAGATTGGGAGGCAGGGAGAACTTGGATTCTAGTCTTGGATTCTGTCACCAACTCTCTGTATGATCCTGGGCACATCATTACCCTTTTTGGAGACTCCATGTGGCCAGTGGGGCCTGCATTTCCTGAGGTATCTTGTTTAAATTACAAACATCAACCCTGACACCAGAATCTGCATTTGAACAAAGCAGCAGATTTGACCTCTTTCCCGTTTCCATTAATAAGTTTCCTCATTTGCTCTTCTTGCCCAAAGCCTCTTCAGAAGAGGCAGGGTCCCTCCTCTCTCCCCACCTGAGGGCACAGTAGACTTCTATCCCATCCCTGGAGATATCCCACACCTCCCATTTCTGTCCCATCACTGAGAGAAGTTGGTGGGAGTTTGACTTCCAGATCCCAGGAAAAACCAGCTTCAACAGATTGCAGGCCCCTAGGCTGGTCTCATGATCTTGATCTTGACTCAGGCTGATCTGTACTGGCTCCATTAGATGTTCTGAAGCAATTCATACATGACGGGGCTAGGCAATTTGGCCAAGCCTGTTAGGTTCTTTTTTCCATTTCCTTAATTGCAAGACTTTTTGTTTCCCTAGTGGAGAACTTCCATATGAAGAATTATAAAATCCAGACACTGCCAGGACTTAGTTAATGATGTTCTTTTCTCAGCATTCGTTCATTCATTCATCAAACTGTTCTTATGCACATTCCATATTCAGAGAATTCTGATAATGATGGCACACAGTAATAATAGTGACAATGGTAATAGTTGGCATGTACTAAAATTTTATTATGTGCCAGGCACTGTGCCAAGTGCCTTAAATATCTCACTTAATCCTCATACTAACTCTATGATGCTGTTGGTATTCTTACCCCCATTTGGATGAGAAAACAGGCTCATTGAAATGAAAGAGAATATTCAAATAGCTGGTGGGTGGTTGAATCTGGATTCAAACCCATCTCTCTCTGACTTCTGAGTCTGCATTATTAACCATAACACACACTAACATGAGTTAGGCTTGAAGAAAGGAACTCATTATTCATTAAACATTATCTATAGAGCCTTTAATTCTTACTCCTGCCATGAGGATGGTGCTATGAGTTGGTGGTGACAAACTGAGGTCTGGGTGTGGATTGATGAGGTCAAGGTCACATGACCAGGGATTGGCAGAGATCAGATTTAGACTTGGGCTTCTTGCTCTAAATCTAAGTAAGGCTTTTCCCACCACCTCAGGCTCTACAGGTCATAGTCTCAAGGCCCCTCAGCGGAGGAGGGGAGTCATGTCCAGTACATGGGAGTTTCTGACAAGTACTACATGGCCCTTACAGGTGGACCCCGGGCTCTGAGGATGAAACAATGACTCTTGGTTGAGCTTATAATACAGGTTCACATGGATTCACAGCATGTACTTTGTGCTAAGCACTTTATACTTTCTTGTTTAATCCTTTTAACAACCCTATGATTATCTCCATTTTACAGAGGAGGAAACAAGGGAGTACATAGTGTCTCACAAAAAAAAAAGTGTCACTTGAGCTGGATGAAGTAGGTGTAGTTCAGGACTGGGGCAAGGACAAAGGTTGCCATAAGGTGTTATGAGCGGAGTTGAATGCCTGCAGCAGGAGTGTGAACTTGATCTGCAGTCTGTAGGAAGGACGATGAAATTGTTCGTGGTGTGCAGAAGGGCTGGAGGCAGGGGAAACAGGTCTCTGCAGGCCTCCAGCTGTGTGTGAACTAAGATGCTAACAGTAGGAACAGAAAGGAGCCACCTACCTGGATAGCATGCGGAGTGGGTAACAATGTGACTTTAGAGGCTGAAAGACTTGGTTTTTCAAAAATTTATTGTGGAAAAAGCACTTAATGTGAGATCTACCCTCTTAACACATTTTTAGAGTAATGCAGTAATGTTGACTATAGGCACAGTGTAGAGCTTGGAAGTTCTGGAGATCTAATGTACAGCATGGTGACTATAGTTAATAATAATGTATTATATATTCAAAATTTACTAAGAGACTAGATCTCATGTTCTCCCCCGCACAAATGGTAACTGTGTGAGGTGATGGATGTTAATTTATTTGATTATGATAATGATTATGATATATACATATATCAAAATATCACGTTGTATATATTAAATGTATACAAATTTTATTTGTCAAAAACAAACAAAAAGAAACTTTTCATTTTATCCTCTCCCTAACCCCTGATAACTACCCTTATGCTCTTTGATTCTATGAATTTGACTGTTTTAGATATCTCATGTAAGTGGAATCATGCATTTTCTGTTCTTCTGTGACTGGCTTATTTCACTTAATATAATGTCCTCAAGTTTCATCCATGTTGTTGCATATTGCAGGACTTCCTTCTTTTTTTAAAGGCTGAATAGTTTTCCATTGTATGTATATACCACAGTTTCTTTATCCATTCATCTGTTGATAGGCATTTAGGTTGTTTTCACATCTTGGCTATTGTGAATAGTTCTGCAATGAACATAGAATTGCTAATATCTCAGATCCTGATTTCAGTTCTTTTGAATAAATACCCAGAAATGGGGTTGCTGTATCGTGTGGTGATGTTTTGAAGAATCTCCATTCTGTTCCATTGCGGCCCTACCATTTTTCATTCCTATTGTGCAAGTATTTTGATGTCTTCATATTCTTGCCAACACTTGTCTTTTGTTTTTTAGATAATTGCCATTATGACAGGTGGGAGGTAGTATCTTACTGTCTTTGACTTGCATTTCCCTGATGATTAGTGGCATTGAGTATTTAAAAAATATATTTGTTGTCAATCTGTGTGCCTTTCCCCCCCAATAAACCTGATTTTAATTTGGCTCTATTATTTGAACAAGTGACTTTATCCTCTCTGGGTCTTTTTTCTCTAAAATGGGAATAACACCACCTATCTATTAGGATTATGTAGAGCTGCTGGTACTTGCCTACATCCCCCTAGTCCTTACCTGTATGTTCCAAAAGCTGCTTTCTATAAGTAATAAATGTGACTCTACCTGCGAGGTCTTCTGGCTCTGGAAGCAGGTTTAGCTCACCTACAGGATGAGTGAAGGTGCTGGAAGCAGCCAGTGGTAGATAGGGAGCTGGATAAGTGCTCCTGTTTCTTGCCCTTTAGGTGGGATGACTGTGATGTAGATATTTTATGTCAGATCCCAAATGTCCCCAGTGATAATAAGGTTCAGTTGCCCGCATTTGTAACTTGCTTAGAAAATGCACCACTTATTGTTTCATTTTCCTTCCCTGTCTCACTTCTCTTTTTTCCTACCTGAGTTTCCTGGGATCATTCCTCAGATAAGCTACTGGGAACTCAAATTCTTGTCTCAGGGTGTCCTCAACCTCAGGGTTTGGGAGAACTCAAAGTATGAGAGGTTATAATAATGACCAAATTAAGTACTGTGTATGAAGTGCTTAGTAAAAGGTAAGGCCCAATAAATGGTTGCTGCTATCATTGTCATCATCATCATCATCATCATCATCATTCTGAAGGTAGAATGAACTCATTTTTGAAGATATTTGCACTGACAGATAACTTCATCCAAAATTATGAAGAAAATATGAAGGGAGAGATCATCTAGAAAGTATTGCAAAAGTTTCTTTTTTAAAGGAAGACAGTGTATTAATTATTAATCAGTATTTTTAATCTTCAGTCCTTGTCTAAACCATGTATAACCTATCTAAAATTGAGCATATTAGTCTGCGGCCTCTTGCATCCTCAAGTGGTCATTCTGAGTTACCCATTTTGATTTTCTTGGTGAAGAACTGGTTTTATTACAACCCAGGTGCAAATGAACCTTGCCTTTGAAGTTTCTGTTGATATTTGAGCTTGCATGCCTAGTCATAGGCTGGAGAGAGAATAACTTTTGGATTTTCATTGTTTTAGACTTCATCTGTTGAAGAGGTGGGATTATAGGGTCTGTGCTGTGGGTTATTCTGTTCCAGGGTTTACAATATTGACTTCCCAAAGTATCAGATGATGTGCTTGCTGGGAGGTAAGGACAACAGGAAGCCTTCAGAATCAGTGGGGTTGGTGGTGGAACAGGGGGAGGGGGAAGAATGATGAACAGTAGTGATGAAAAGATGAACCCATTTGCCTGTAAACTTGCTCATTTGACATGTGCATGTTTGCTCTGGACCCGGGACTTGGGGGAAGGCATATAGAAATGCATGAGAGTCTGTCTTGAGTGTTAGGAACATAGCATGATGAATACAGCACCTGTGTGACGGTCAGTTTTTTTTTTTTTAATTTCTTTATTGATTAAGTTACTACATATGTGTCCTTATCCCCACATTACCCCCCATCCCCCCTCCCCTCATGCCCTCACCCCTTGTTTTGTTTTTAAATCTTTATTGTTGAAGTGATGGTCAGTTTTATGTGTCAACTTGTCTAGGCTATGTTCACCAGTTATTCAGTCAAACACTGAGCCAAGTGTGGTAGTGAAAGTGTTTTGTAATTGTGATCCAAGTCTAAAATCGGTTAACTTTAAGGGAAATTGTTCTAGATCATTTGGGTGGGCTTGAATCAATCAGTTGGAAGGCCTTAAAAGTGAAGGTGAGGTTTTCCTGAAAAAGAAGAACTCCTACCTGAGGATAAAAGTTTCAACTCATGCCCAGGAATTCCAGCTGCATTATGAACTTCAGACATGTCTAACCATTCCCCACATTATTTAAGCACATTTGTCATAATAAATCTCTGAATATATGCTTCCTATTGGTCTGTTTCTCTGATTAAACCCAAAGTCACACAGATTTGCTGCCAGGAGCGGAGTTGCTTCTATAACAAATACCTACAAGAGTGGAAGTGGCCTTGGAATTGAGCAGTGGGCAGAGGCTGGAAGAATTTTCAGACAAATCATAAAAAAGTCTTGATTTCCTTGGATACAGTTAGTCGAAATATGAATGCCAACAACTCTACCACCAAGGGCTCAGAAGGAAGTGAGGAGCATAGTAGAGAAAACATATCTTATAGAATACCCAAATTACCATGAACAGACTGTAGAAATATGGATGTTAACTACCAGAGAGGATTAGCTAACATGGAAATGAGGACTATCTTATTGGAAACTAGAATAAGGGGATCCTTCTTATATAGTGTCAGAAAGTTTAGCTGAATGTGTCCTACAGTTATGTGGAAATCTGAGCTTGAAGGCTATGAATGTGGATAGTTTGCTGAGGAGATTTCCAAGCAAAGTGTTGGATGTGCGGTCTAGTTTCCTTTTGCTGCTTTCAGTAAAATGTGAGAGGCAAGAGATAGATTAAAGGAAGAACTGTAGACATTCTCAGCCTACCCAAATTGTAAAAGATGCTAAAATTAGGAGACTCAATACCAGGAAAACTACTCCCAAGAGAAAGCCAAGGGAGTGAATGGATATCCTATTGCTAGTGCCTGGAAAGGATAAAAAAAATCTTAGTATTTGATTATACAGAGGGATCTTTAAGAGATTAGGTGTGAGGACCCCTCAGCCATCTAAACAGAAGCCAGGGCTAGAGCTAGGATTATCTCAGAAAGATACACTGAAGTCTAATGGAATGAATCCCTGTGAATCACACAGGAGACCCAGAAAGTTTTTGAAATTTTATACCAGCAGAAACATTGCCAACTTGGACTGAAGGGACCAGAGGGTGAAATGAAAGAAAGCCATCACACTCTCAAAATTCTACAGGCAAGAAACAGACTGCTCAAACTAATAGGCAGAAATACATGTTACCCCTCATGAAAAAAGAAGGATTACTTTGAAGGTAGAATCATGGAACACAGAGAATTATTGCCAGGACTGGAAAGCTAATGTTTGTTTGCCTAGCAGCTAGGCCCTAGCTAGATTTCAGAATTGTATGGGTATGATAACTAGTTTTTTCTTTTCATTGTTTCTCTTTTAGCTCAGGAATGCCCATAACTGATATCCTATGACTGTTCCACAATTGTATTTTGGGAGCAGATAATTTGTTTTCTGGTTTACAATTTTACAGATGGAGACAAATTTTGCCCCAGGAATGGATTATACCTAGAGTCTCAATACATATTTGAGTTAGGGTTGAGATGATGAGAGATTTGCAACTTTTGAGCTGATGAGATTTAGATAACAGGTTGAAATTTTTGGGAAAGGGGTGAATGCACTTTGCATGTGGGACAGAAGTGAATCTTTGGGGGTCAGAGAATGAAGTGTGGTAGGTAGAATTATGATCCCCCACCCCCCCCATAAAGTCCTGAAACTTGAGAATATGTTGTCTTTTATGGCAAAGGGACTTTGAAGATGTGATTAAGTTAAGAATCTTCCTCTCTTGAGATGGGAAGCTTATCCTAGATTATCTGGGGTGGGGTAATCACAAGGTTACATGGAGGAAAGCAGGAGTGTGAGAGTCAGAAAAGATATGATGGTGGAAGCAGAGTTCAGAGGGATGTGGCCATGAGCCATGGAATGCAGGCAGCCTCTAAGAGTTGGAAAAGGAGAGATTCTCCCCTACAGCCCTCAGAATAAAGTTTTAGGAAGCCCTGCTGACCCATTCTAGACTTCTAACCTCCAGAACTCTAAGATAATAAATAGTTTTAAGCCACTAACTTTCTGGTAACTGGTTACAGCAGCAATAGGAAAGTAATACAACTCGTGTGCCAGGCTTTCTGCTACACTCTTTAAACACATTATCTTGTTTCCCTATTTCAGCAGTCCTTCGGGATATAGGTGTTATTATCCCCATTTTCTGATTGTGAAAACGGAGGCATTGAAAGTTCAGATAACTAGCCTAAATGAAATGATAGAGCTAGTAAGTGGGGGGTCTGAGATTTAACCGCATGTCCAACTGATTCCATTGTCTGTGGAGTAGGTCTTGAATGATAAATGCTGAGGGACATGAGGAGTACAAACAGGTAGGTTGGAAAGCCAGGAAGACACAGTTCAATGTGAGGCTTTACGTGTGGCGTGCGTGGTGACGTAGTGAAAAGTAGTTTAGCAGATGTGTAAGTGCACTGGAATCATATCGCCGGGGCTCAAATCCAGCTTTGCCACTTTAACTGGATATGTGGCTTTGGGCACGTGGTCTCACCTCTCTTGACCTCAGTTTTCTGACCTTTCATAGTAACGCTTTTCTTATAGGGGTGTGGGGCTTAAAAGAGAAAATGTGCTAACATGGCTTAGCATAGTGCCTGGCATGTAAGTGCTCATAAATAAGATAGTGATAATGATAACAGCAGTAGTAATAGCAAAACAACGAAATACTAATAACAATGATGAATTACTTTAGGCAAAGTGATATGGTGGGAGAGGATAATGGGGGGCGGGGAAGGGGTACAAGCATGTTACAAGTGAAGGGGAGAGCAGGTTCGCCAAGCCTGAGCTTGGCTGGAGTGGACAACCCTTCCTTTGTGGGCTAATAGCGTGAAGCCCTTTCCTACTTCAGTATCGTCAATGTGCTTGATGCCTGGGAACTCCCTGAGGGTAGAGGTTTCCTCTGTTTCTCTCTTATTTACCGCTATGTCCTGGGGATTTATTTCTTAATTGAATGAATGGTGTGATGAGACTGGAGCGGTAAACCTGAGCCACGCCAGCGAAGGCTCCCTCAGCTTCCCAATTCCCCAAGGGTTGGTTTGCTTTCTTTTTGAAACTGAGACCATCCCAGAGAAAGGCACAGACATGGGACCTGCAGAGATGAGGCTGGTTGCTGAGCATCTCCATGGCCCTTCACCACTGCAGCCCACTGCCTACGCTGTTCCAGGCCTCATTAAACCTGTTCTCCACCAGCCGTGCTGCTTAATATATACTGATCGCCCACAGCATGCAAGCTGGTCAATAAGTGTGTTCAGGAGCTTCACTCCACGCCTTCTTGGTCAGCTCCTACTGCTTCTTCATCACCCCAGCTTTTGCAGTCTTGTAGACGTGCCTTGACTTTTTCCATCTGCACCTTTCTAACGGAGGTCCCGGCTGCTGAGATGCAGTGGCTGAAGTCCCATTTCATTTGCCTCCTGAGCCTGGAGAGCATTGGTTTTAATAAAAGCTGCCTCCTTCCCTCTCATTCCTCAGTTCCCACACTTCTGGGGAATGTTGAAGGGAGAAAGGACCCGTGATTGGCTCTAAGTTCCAGCTTCTCTGTAGCTATAATAGCATCTCTATTAGCATAATCCGTTTGACTCCCCCAGCTGTTTGCTTTCCCCGGGATCTGCCTGAGTCACGATGCTCCTGAACTTCCTTAATGAAGATATGATTGTGGGTGGCTGGAGACAGGAAGTTGGAGGAGAAGGGAGAAGGGGAGAGTCCCTTGGGTTATCTTGCTGTTACTCAGTATTGTTGAATTGGATCCTCAACCTTCTATCACGTGATGTTTGGATGCTGGGAGGGGAGTTAAATATAGAATTGCTCCTTTTGGCATTTCAGAAGGTTTATATAATGTCCTGTGCCTTTGACAGTGGGGAGGGAGTGGAGAGGATGGCTTGGAAGCTGGGTCTGTGTCTGGAGCTCCATTCAAAGCAAAGTCTACTCAGCAGCCTGACCCACCTGCCTACTCAGGGGATGTTCTGTGAATCATATTTGCAAAGACGCAGGTGCTCTTCTGAGCCCAAAGATCTGCTCAGCTTAAACATTCTATTAACTCTATGATTCTACAAGTAGCCTTCGCAAGAGTGGGTGCTGAAAATAGATCAGCCGTGTGGCGTGTCCTGAATTTGCCTGGGTTACTGATTTGATTTTTTCCTCCAAGTCCTCTCGGAAACTGGCTTGGGAATTCAGTTTGCTTTGCTGTTTGAATCCTGCCCTGGGGTCCCAGAGACCAGCATTCAAACCCTGCCTCTATTATGTCCCAGCTGTGTGTCCTTGAACTAGTCTCTTGGCTTTTTTGAGTCTAATTTTCTCATCTTTGGATGTCCCCAAACCCATGCCTGCTTCTACCTTTCCCATTTTAGCCAATTATCCACTTTCCATTTAGCTGTTCAAACTATAAACCTAGCAGTCATCATTGATTTCTCTCCTTCTTACCACTTCTTCTTGCCAAGTTATCAGCAAGTGCAACTACCTCTACCTTTAAAACATAACCACAAAATCTGTCCCTATCTTGAGTGCAACTTCTTTGTTTTAATTTTTCTTTTATTGATTAAGGTATTACATATGTGTCCTTATCCCCCCATTGGCCCCCCCCCTTGAGTGCAACTCCTTGTGCAAACCACTGTTGATGACAGCAACATCTTCTAAAGTGGTTTCTGCTTCCAGCTTTGATTTCCTACAATCAATGAATGACCTAGCTGCCTGCGTGATTGAGAACAACAACAAAACCCATAAATGTAATCACATTACTCCTTCATAAAACCTTCCTACAGCTTTTCATTTTACCAAGAATTGAAATCAGTTTCTTCCCACGGCCTAGAAGGCCCGCCATCGTATCCTGATCACATCTCAGACGGAAGCCTGTGCTCCTTTCCCTTGGTCCCTTTTTCTCTTCCAGGAACAATCCTAGTCCTCACCTTCAGTCCTTCGCACTTGCTGATCTCTCTGCCTGGGATTTTCTTTTTCCAGATCTTTCGATGGTAGAGCTTCTCATCAATCAAGTTTTATCTCAAATGTTGCTGCTTCTCAGAGGCCTTTTTCATATTTTTTTTATTCTCACCAGAGGATATGCCCATTGCTTTGAGGAGGGGAGGGAGGAGAGAAGGAAGAAGGGTGAAAGGAGGGAAGGAGGGAAAAAAGGAGGGAGGGAGGGAGAGAGAGAGAGAGAGAGAGAGAGAGAGAGAGATCTATTAGTTGCCTTCCGTATGCTCCCTAATTGGGGATTGAGCCCAGGCACGGGCCCTTACTGGGAATCAAACCAGCAACCTTTTTGTGCACAGGATGACACTCAACTAACTGAGCCACTCCAGCCAGGAGTTTACAGGCCTTTCTTGATCACTCAAGTTCAAATGACCTCTACCCCCAGCATTACTATATCATCAGTTCCATTTTCTTTTGTAGCATAGGTCTACCTAAACATTATTTTGTTTATATTTTTATCTGACTTTTTCCATTAGAATGTAAGTTCTTTGAGAGCAGGGAACTTAACTTGTCTTGGTCACTGCTGTATCCTGTATCCGAAGAGAGCCATGTACGGAAGTTGGTGCATAATAAATGTCTGTTAAATGAATGGATAAAGAGTGGCCATGGGGACGAAATAAGAGTGTACACACACACACACACACACACACACACACACACACACACACACATGTGCTTTGAAACTGCCATGGTAAGAAATGCTATGTTAAGTTGGGAGCCAGACTTTCCATAGCTCTCTAGTTGCCTTGGGCCATCCTTGATCATATTATGTTCCCAAGAAACTTTTCCTACTTCTGATTGAATCAAAATTTGTTAACTTCTCAGCTACCTCATGGGCCTTTTCATCTGCTCCGCATCTGTTTCTTAGCAGACTAGCTTGGCACATGGTACTTTTTAGAGACATTTAGCATGTAAAGCCATTTATAAAGGAGGAATTCTTTTCTATTTTTGCCGAATCGTCTGTTGGAGAGAGGGGGAGGGGGCGGCAGTGAGCAGGCACTCATGATTCATTCTCTGCCCATCTCCATCCTGGAAGGGTGGGAGACAGGGAGGCCCTTTCTGCACGCCAGGCCGGTTTGAATGAGTGAAACATTCACAGTGGTGGCATGGCCATCTTGACATTCCACTATTGGGCCTATCCTTTATGTTTCACATTTTCCAGATGAGTTATTACAGCCACTGCCTTCTGAATGTCCTTAGGAGTGGAACTGCAAAGTTAGGGGGTCACAGTCCACAAAGCCATCCTCATTTCTGGTACTAATGACAAGTTTGGGGATCCCCAAGACCACCCTTAGCATCGATAATTCACTGGACACTCACAGAACTCACTGGAAGCTGTTACACTCATGGTGATGGTTTATCACAGCTAAAGGATACAGAGTAAGACCAGCCCTGGGCAGCACATAGGGCAGAGTCAGGAATACCATCAGAGATTCCTCATGTTGTACCAATGCAGCTGGGCTTTGAGACCAAGCAAAGGGGCTTCTGTGAGGGATTCTGGGCACCTGTTGCTGCCAGGAAAAGGAATGGTGGCAAATGCAAGGGGTTGAGCAGGGCCCATGAGTTTGAGCTTCGGTTTTTGGTGACTGCATCGCCACTCCATCCACGAGCTGTCCTTTGTTTATGGTGACCTCAGGCCTTCAGAATGTGACTTGGAAGTTTCCCAAATCTGGTCACAGCCTCTACAGAGAGCAGATTGGTACTGCAGGCCAAACGGCATGGTTTATAAAAATGAAGGATTTCTGAGACATTTTGGGCCGTGAGCAGGAGGAGTCATGGAGATGCTAGAAACCATATTTCAAAGACAGAACCTGTCTTTGGTAGAATTAGATGGCTGCTTTGTGATCCTTTCAGAGAGTTCAAGAAATGCCATAAAAAATTAATAGAAACCAACAGACACGAGGAAAAAATGTTGGCAATGTTTGCCAAGTGGATACTATTATTTGTACAAGAAGATGACTTACAAATTAAGATAAAGGCAAAGGCAAATGTCTAAGAAAAACAGACCAGGAAAATTAACAGGTGGTTAGCTAGAATAAAAACACAAAGGTTAACAAACACCCGAGAAAATGTTAAAGCCTGCTAATACAAAGTACTCAAACCGATGAAGTGAATCAGCTCACAAAAGGTTCTGTTAAGTGGAGCTACATATTATTTTTATAATAAGAAAAAGCAAAATCATAAGAAAGTAAAAAGAGAAGGCCTTTGGAAGGGGTTTTATCAGAGGCTACCCACTTCGTTTTGGTGGAAAGGAGGGAACAAGGGGAGGGAGGATCTGGCATCCTCCTTTCTTCTGCATTTTAGCTGCTTCCATGTCCTCCACCCCCACCCCCCGCTTCCCTCTGGTGTGAATGTGTCAGACCTCCTTCTGTTCTAAAGTGGGAGCGGACTCTGTACTCTAGGGAGCTGAGAACAGGGAAAGACTTGCCTTCAAGCATCCTATACCCCAGCTTATTCCCCCAGTCCACCTCCCTGCAGGACGCTTGGTTCTCTTGGCCCAGGAAAACCTACCCTCTTTTCCCAAGGTGCCTGAGACATCTCTGTCGCAGGTGAGGCAGCCCCTTTGCCCTTGGCCACCCAGCCTGGCGTAGGCAGACCTAGGGCTTAGCTAAACAGTCGGGGACTCAGGGAGCCCCGCTTCCTTCTGGCTGCTGCAGGCGTGGGGATTATATTTTAGCTCCTTGGCTTGTCTCTGGGCTTTCAGATTCACTGGAGGAGAATCTCTGCGGCTCCTTGTCATGTCTGGATTTGTGTAATTGAGGGAGGCTGCCTGGCCGTTTATGTGGGGATTGACTTATTTCTTCGGCGTGCAGAGTGCACGGTGGAGGGAGCAGCTGGTCCGGCGTGTGTTTACTCAGCACAGTCTCCCCAAGGTTCCCACTTGTCTTAAGCTTTTGGGGTGACTCTGTCTAGTACCTCCTGGAACTTGCAGATAAAGGCCCCCCTTTTTTCCTTTGCTTCCCCTATGCTGTTGGCAGTGAACACAAAAGACTTTAAGAAATTTCATACTGGGGTGGTGTCCCCAGGGTCACAGACCTTCAATTTCCAGTGGGAAGCAGAAGGCTTTTAGAAGATGAGTCCTCATGGTCTCAGGCCACTATGAGACTTAATTCCTGCAGTGTTTATTGTTGTGTACGACAGATGTCTAAGGCAAATGTCTTAAGACATTCCCCTTTTAAAAGCTTTCCTTGACATCCGTGTTCTTCAGAATAAAATCCAGTAACTTCACTGTGACCGGCAAGGCCCTGTGTGAGTTGGCTGTTGCCTGCTTTTTTGGCTTTGTTTCCTACTATTCTCCTTCTTTCCAACCCCAGGGCCTTTGCACTCACTGTTCCCTCTGCCTGTAATGCTCTTCTACTCCTTTGCACTTGGTTGGTTCCTTCTTATCCTTCAAAACTCAGTTTAAATTTATTTTCATCAGAGAGGCCTTTCATGATAATCTCGTTACTTGCTCTCATAAGAGCCCTGTCTTCATGAATTGTACCGAAACACTAAATTTTATCCATTTATGTGGTTCTGCCTCCTCCATGAGGTGGGCACTCCTTGAGGGTGGGGCCTCTGGTTCATCATTGGATGCTTAGTAGAGCAGCTGACACATGGGCCAGTTTAAAGATATTAGGAATAATTTATAGATAACTCTAGAAAGCAGTTTTGATTTCGTCGTTCCTGCTCTCCCCCAGTTCAGTCACGCCAGGGCCACATGGCAAAACCCCTTGCATGCAATAATTTCAGTAAACCTGTATATAAGCCCACAGGAAAGCTGTGCACCCAAGCACCAAGCAATCCTGCCCTCATTTATCACCCTCTTCAGGTTGGCAAATAGCCCTGCTTGATCTGAATGAGCAAAGAGTTATCCAGGCTAAGTTGATGGTTAGGTTGGCTTCCTTATTTGCTTGTCATTGTGAATCTGGAGTTTCGATGGCAAGCATCCTCCATGTATTGAGTGCCTGCCGCTCATGGTGCAGGCACTTGGCATACATTACCCATAATCCTCAGAGCACCCCTATATGGTAGGTTTTATTATCCCTATTTTACAGGGAAGGAAATAGAGGCAGTCAGAGGTAAATTTGAACATCGTGCTGCCAGACTCCAAAACCTGTGCTCTTTTCCCACTATCCAATGTGGCCTAGTTTTTGACACCCATGCCTACAGCTCTTCTACACGATGGTGAGCTGGTGAGACTTTGCTTTTTTAAATAGACTATGCTGCTGGGTTGAGTTGTGAGGGTCAGAAACTTTTGATTCCATTTCCTCTACCACTGGGGTCCCTCCTGGGTTTCCTTTCACTGGGAAGGAGACGGTCCAAGGAAACTGATACCAGAGAGGATACCAGGGCAGCCACCGCTCACATCCTGGATGCTTTTGTGCATGTGTTGTTCTGAGTGCTTTACAGGTATCGCCTCATGTGATCCTCATAGCAACTCTGGTTTTGCTATTACTTAAAGCATTGTTCTGTGGATGGGGAAACTGAGGCACAAGGAAAGGAAGTAGTGGAGGGTGGATATAAAGCCAGCTAATCTGACTTGAGAGCTTGCAGGCACAACTACCATGTACGACTCACCAGTTAAGTAAAGCTTTGTAGACTCTCGCTACTCAAGCTGTGGGCCATGGACCAGTAGCTCACCATCCCTAGAAAATGGTTAGAAATGATGGCTCTCGGCCTTGCCCCAGACCCACTGGGTCAGAATCAGCATTTTAATAAGGCACCCCTCTCTGTGGGGATTCGTGTGCAAGGTAAAGTTTGAGATGGATGAATGTAAACAAGTGCATCCTTACAGATGCTGGAGGCTTAGGGCATGTGAGGTCTTGGAGACAACCTGTGATGTGATTTCAGTATCTTACAGATCATGGCGTCGATGAGTCGTTGCCTCCTTTTCTGGGTGGATGAGTGCTAACTAATTAATTTAGTACCTTCAACAAATAAGTTGAGCTTGTGAAGTTGATCAAGGCTTAAAAAGGAGAAAAAGAAAGAGGCCACTGCTGTCTGTGGGACGCCATGGCATCTCAGTAACCAGGGGGCAAGGATTGCTGAAGGTGTCCATATTGCCGGTGAAGTTTTGGCAAACAGCCTCTCTATGGATTGGGAAGGTAGCTACCACATTAGGCCTGCCTGTGACTCATCTGCAAGTGTGGTGAGGACAAAAGGAGCCTTTGATCCAAGACAGACTGGCTCCATCTTATTGTGTTGGAAGAAATACTTTGATCTCCTTTTTTTATTCAAAACGTTGGTTTTGCGAGCCATATATTTAATCATTGTGGCTGGACAGTTATTCAGCCCCAGTTCATTTAATTAGGTCCTTATAGATGCTCCCGTAGATACCTGAATCCTTACAAGACAAGGAGAGCCTTTTTTTAAAAAAAAAAAATCTCTCCCAATTTATAAATGCCCCGAGGGCCACGAGGCACCCACGTGGCTTTACCAGTGATGTATGTGATCGTGTTCAAGTCAAAAGGATGAGTGGTTCTGTAGGTGATGATTGAGGTCATATATCTGTGAATCACCTCATTTTTTGGGGGTGGGTTTAGGCCAATGGTCGGCAAACTGCGGCTCGTGAGCCACATGCGGCTCTTTGGCCCCGTGAGTGTGGTTCTTCCACAAAATACCAACTTCTGCGCATGGGCCACGAAGTTTAAATCGCACTGTACGTGTGCGCCCGCACGTGGTATTTTGTGGTATTTTGTGGAAGAGCCACACTCAAGAGGCCAAAGAGCCGCATGTGGCTTGAGAGCCGCAGTTTGCTGACCACGGGTTTAGGCTGACCATGCGTCTGTATCTCTAACGGAACCCCAAGAAGGTCAGTGTCATTTTCACACTACTTTGCTCTTTCCTCTCATCTTGCCAAGGTACAGTTAGCAGGTTATTCATCTAATTCCTTTTTTAAAAATTGTAATGCTCCTCACTTTTTTTTAAAGGGACAAAAAGAGACTTTTAGGAAATAAGCGTCAGGAAACTAATCAAAGCAGAAAGTTTCTGGGAGGAACTTGACAGCAGCATAACTTTAATGACCTTCCAGAAGATCACGCGCCCGAGGCAATTACAGGATTTGGGAGAAAATAGCTCCTTCAGAATAGCCTCACCTGCTCAGTGTCCCTGCGCTTTGCAGAGGTCCCCCCAACACCCTGCTTTTGCAGCTTCCTTACCAAGAATGTCCTGAAAGAGATTTCACTTGGATTAAAACTCCTCCGGCTTGAACAAACTGCCAAGGGACGGCCGATGCTAAAAAAAGGGGACCTTTGGCACAGTGCCAGGCTTCTAAGGAGGTTTTTGGCTCTGGCTACCAGAGGTGCATAATGCGTTCTGACTTGGGGCCAAATATTATTAGGAGATTTTGCTGTTTAAGCTCTCGAGTATGGGTGCAGCTGGAAAAACACATATTAGTCAATAGGTTATCAATTTCACAGCTGGGGATGCCCAGAAAGAAAGGGCGTTGACTGAACGCTAGCCGTACCCATGCTGCCTGATGGAGGACACTCCTCGGATATGACGCCTTGAGTGAACAAGGTATTTGGGAGCCTAGAAACAGCCTTTTACATCATTTTAATTAGACCGAGTTTCCCTCTTGTTTGCAACCCTCTGACATTTTATGCACATTCTGCTTGGTCCCCTCTCTTTTGCCTGACAGTGTTTCCATGATCTGAAATCTTTCATATGGAGTAAAATTAGCCGAGGCCCACACTGTATTGAAGGGTCAAAAATTTTAGCACCTGCTCACCCTCCTTTCCTAGGGAGAACAGGCTTTTCTCGGTGTTGGCCTGTATGCTTCGTGTGGGTCCTAGTTGGGAAAAACCGCCATGTTCCTGTGCAATGAAAGAAACAGCCTGATTTCAGCTCGAGCAGAGTGGCCTGGAAACTCTCGGTGCAGCTGGACCCAGCCAGGGCCTTCCCTGGCGTTGGTGTTAGGGGGATGGATAAGCTTGTGCCTTTGTGTTTCTTGGAAGCTGCCCAGTCTCCATGGTCACAGGGACCCAGTACAAGGTGTGTGGACGCAGGCTCCACTGGACACTGCTGTTCTGAGTGATTCCAGAGCTATCGGTGGGGTCATCTGAGTGTTAGTCTGAAGAGCCCAATCTCCTTCACAGCTTCTGAGCCTGAGGCCCAAGAATTGTGACCCTCTAAAAAGGTGTTCCTGGATGAGATGGGTGACCTTCCTTCCCCCAGCAGGGTTGTAAGCCAACACAAGGGGCAAAACGATTAGATGACCTCCTGGTAGCTCAGTTTAATTCTTCTGTGGTTGATGTCACTAGGGACAGAGGCTAGGCGTGTATGGGAGACAGTGTCCTAGGGAGACCGGTTCTTGTGGTTGCCCAGCTCACAGCGACTGCTTCCCGAGCCCCACCCTTCTTCCTCTGCAGGCTGGTCCGACCAGGGTTTGGAGCTGATTGAAGTGTAGCTCATCCTCAGACTGTCTGATGACCTATGACTTTTGTGGCTGGGCTTGAAAGGGGGAACTTGGGTATGGGGTTGGGGATTAGAAACCAGGATTTTCCAGTTAGCCTTGTTGACATGGGAGCTGAAGGGATGCCATGCCAGGCTGAAGGTAGGAATGATCAGGGAAAGTCTGTGGGTGGAGAGAGTAGGTGAAGACTCTAGGGCAGTGGTTCTCAACCTTCTGGCCCTTTAAATACAGTTCCTCATGTTGTGACCCAACCATAAAATTATTTTCGTTGCTACTTCATAACTGTAATGTTGCTACTGTTATAAATCTTAATGTAAATATCTGATATGCAGGATGGTCTTAGGCGACCCCTGTGAAAGGGTTGTTCGTCCGCCAAAGGGGTCGCGACCCACAGGTTGAGAACCGCTGCTCTAGGGGAGAGGCGGAAATAAGAGACCATGGAGACAGAGAGACGAAGAGAAGAGAAAGTTGATTTCCAATGGCCATCTGCATGTGTCTTTAGAATAAACAGTTTATTTCTTTTTCTTGAGCTAACTAGGATGGGGCTCTCTTCTTGTGAACCTAGAACACCTGCACAGGAAGAGGGAGGCAGAAAGGAAAAGATCATAAGTGTATTTCAGGCAGAAGCTCTGTCTTCCTGTGTGTTTAAATGTGGAGTCTTTCTGGTTTGCTCATCACCCTCCCACCCACCCACATACATACTCTCTCTTTCTCTCTCTTTCTATCTTTCACGTAATGAATTCCAAAAAGGGAACTTTAATTAAGAGGTAAAATTCTAAGACACAGCCAGAAAATTCATGTTTCATGAATTAGGAAGCTGAGAGAAAGGTCCACTGGCTTCAAGACCCAGCAGAGTTCAGTAGGAGAAGAACTGAGAAAGGGATAGAATGATTAATGAATCAAGTTGGGGTGGGAACCTCAGGTTAGACCAGGGTTTCTCAACCTTGGCAGGAAATTCTTTGTTGTGAGGCTATCCTGTGCACTGCAGGATGTTGAGCAGCATCCCTGGCCTCCACTCACTAGATACCAGTAGCAATCCCCAATTGTGACAACCAGAAATGTCAAATAGACGTTGCCAAATATTCCCTGGGAATAAAATCACCCCAGTTGAGAACTACCAGGTTAGGTAAAAGGAAAGTCTTATTTCCTTCCTCAAATGAATATTTTTTTCTTTTCTATTGAATCTGCTGTTTATGAAATACTGTGGAAGAAATTAATAAGTTTATTTTTAATTACAGAAATTAATAAGTTACAGAATTCTGGAAAATATTAGGCATGAGACTGGCTTACCAAATAAGAAAATCCTTTCTCTTGGCTCTGAAAAACAGCAAAGATATCCACCTATATGGAATGGGTAAAGCACATTCTAATTCAAAGGATATAAAGATAATGGTGGATGCTGTAACAAGCCCCAGAATTCCCCCAGGTTTAACAAGGTAGAAGTTTATTTCTTGCTCATGTAACAGTGTTCCTGGTTGGTGAATAGCTTTCCTCCATGTGGTGATTCAGGGACCCAGGCTTCTGCCATATTGTGGCTCTTCCCACAACTAAGCTCTCTCTCTCTCTCTCTCTCTCTCTCTCTCTCTCTCTCTTTCTCTCTCTCTCTCTCTCTCTCCTCTCTCGTCTCTTTTTTCAGTAAGCTGAAGAAAGGGTAAGGAGATGGCATGCCCTCTTTAAAGAGCCTTGGCCTGGATGTGACTTCATTTATGCTTACCTTCCACTATTGGAAATTAGACTCCTGATAGTTTCCAGTCAAGTAGAATGAATCAATATTGAACTGCTCGTCTTGGCTCAAATTCTGTGACACTCTCTGGTCATGAAAATTCACCAGGAGCCTGTTCATGTAGAGTGCTTCCTCCAGTGATGAGGAAAGTTTTGCATAGAGTTGTCCTCTCTGCAGTTTGAGGTAGAGCTGGAATAGGAACCCAGATCTCTATGTCCAGCAGTCTGTCGGCTCTTTGAATTTCTATTTCTCTTTTCTATCAGGATTAGAGATGTGGATTGTACCAAAATAACTTTTATATCCCCAGTGCCTAGCACAGGGTTGAGCACATAGAAAGCATTCAATAAATATTTGCAGGAGGGATGAATGGATAAGTACTGTCAAAACAAAAACACTAATTTGAAAAGATATATGCATCCCTATGTTCATTGCAGCATTATTTGTAATAGGCAAGATATAGAAGCAGCTTAGATGTCCATTAATAGACAAATGTATAAAGAAGATGTTATATATATATAAAATGAAATCTGGCCAATTGGGATAACATGGATGGACCTAGAAGGTATTATGCTAAGTGAAATAAGTCAGACAGAGAAAGACAAATACCATATGATCTCACTTACTATATATGTGAAAGCTTAAAAAAATAAAAGAATAAACAAAACAAAACAGAAACAGACCATAGATATAGATAATAAGCTGATGACCTCCAAAGGGGAGGGAGTGGAAGAGAAGGAAATAAAAAAAATTACTTCAAAATAAAAGGTCAAAAAGGTCTTAACTGAACAAACAAACAAAAAAAGAAATATTGTCCACACTCTCAGAAGCATGCACTCAAGGAAGGTTTACTTATTAACTTGAAAATTGCTGCTTATGTGCTTATAGAGCTATACCCTTAGCTCTGCTCATATGTTACAGGCATCAGAGCAGGACAAACTCCAAGTGCTGCATTGGGGGTGATCAGAGTTCCTTTTATTAGCCAGGGAAATAAGTGAAAGAACTCTAACTCAGGGAGCCTTAAGTCACAAATTTATTTTTTGAAAACGTTCAGGGTACTTGGATTTCAGCAAGGCTGAGTACAGGTGCTCAATAAGGCCATCAAGAACCTTTTTCTCTTCATTACTTGGCTCCACTTTCCTCTGTATCAGCCTCTCTCTTTGGCAGACTCTCCTTGCTCTCCTCAGTGATGGCAAAGATGCCACCAGCAGTGACAGACATTCATCCCTCACTTAGCTACCTCAGGAAGAGGGGCTCCAGAGAATGTCTCAGGGCTGAATTTCATTGGCCAGAGTGGTGTCATGTGCCCATCCTTGCACCAATCACCATAGCCTGTCTCTCACTGGCCAGATTAGGTCATGTGTGCACCACAAGAACAAGGGTGCCCAATCTACAGGGATGGACTGGTAGGAAGGGCAGTTCTTCAGGGAAAACCTGAAATGCTGTTCCAAAGGATGGGGAAAGGGATGCTGGATGGGCAAAGATACCCAATGTCCACTATATTTCCAATGTTCTTATGTAGTGGATCTTTGTATATTTGTTCCTAACACTCATGAATATTCCTCTGATAATTATATTCGATTAACCTTTGCTAAGTCTGTGCTCCTTGAAGTCCTTATGGAGATTTGCCCCCTAATTCAGAAGTGGAATATATGGTTCAGACTTGGGCTATTGGCATCGTATTCCCCTGATCTCAGTGAATGGTTCAGGGATGGTTACCTGGTCCATGACAAGCCAATGAGATGAAATCAGGCTTTAGCTCAAACTTAAATGTAGGAGCTTCTTTTTAAAAAAAATTAACTTTTTATTATGAAAAACTTCCACCATACACAAAAATACCCACCATCCACCATCAGCATTTATCAACGTGTGGGCAATCTTGTTTCATTAGAGCACCACTCTCAGTGGATTCTTTTGGAGCAAAATTCCAATTTTCCCCAAATCATATCATTTCATCTCTATGTTTTTCAGTATGTGCCTCTAAAGATGGCGGTCTTAGGGAAAAAGACTTGGTATTTCCTATTAGAAGGGAATCTGAAAAGATGTAAGGGATAAAGTGCTGCTGTCACCTTGCTTCCACGTGGACCAGCAATTGGAGCCAATTACATGCCGGCAGAGCAGCAAGAAGGAGAGAAACCAAGTTCTGATGAGAAATTTGGGGCTCTGAATTCAGCTGTGCATAAAGTAATAAATGGTACCACTTTCTTTTCCAGATTAGGTGAGCCAGAATAATCTTTCTATAGGATGTTGTTGGCACCCTGGCTATATCCCCCTGGCCCGCCCTGAGGGTTATTTGAAACTTAGACGGACAGTTCTCAACACAGTGATGGCTTCTCACTCTGAGCATGGCTGTCTCTCCGCCTAAGGGCATTCTCTGGCCATGGGATTGTGCTTGGTTTTTGCAAATGGCAGACCAGAAGTGGAAGGGAATAAATGCCCCTCAGAGTCACCCTCAACCACGAGGGGCAGAAATTGGTGTATAAATATCCCGGCTTCCTGGTGGCTTAATGTGACAACACTGAGGCATGTACCACACTGAGTGTCAAAAGGTCCCATGTGTGAGTAAGTCCCAGTTGCCCCCTACAGTCAATGCACCTGTGATTGGCTTTCTGTCTTACTTCTGTACTCCTTACCATGCTTCCTGTGATCACCTCCCAACTGAACCACGTGCCCCAATTTCTTGTCTCAGGATCTCTTTTAGAGAAAACCTAATCTGAGATACTCCTCCTTTCCCGTCATTCTAAAAAAACCCCACAAAAATCGAATTCTAAGTAAGTATGCTCTATATTTTCCACCCTCAATATTTGCACGGACTAGGAAATAATGGATACTTTTGGGAAACTGTGACTCCTCCCTCCCAACCCCATATTCGCACAAAATGTTTCCAGCTTGAGGATCCAGTTGCTGGACCCAGGCAGGTCTCAGGACTACCTGGGATGCAGTTAATTTCACCTGCAGAATAATAAAATCCAAGTATTGTGGACTTGAGCACAACTCCCAGGCTGTAATTAATATGGATACCCCAGCAGTCTTGCCTGATGGTTCAGATGATGATGTGCACATGGAAGAATGCTCTGCTCATCCTTCTTAAGATGAATTTCTCTTTGTACCCAAGACAAGGAGGGGCGGGGAGACAGCAAGAAGAGCAGCTGTCCCTGTGGGAACATTTCTAAGTGTCTTCCTACTATCTAAAATGAAAACACACGTGCAAACAAACACTAAGTTGGTGATGAAGCAAGTAGCTTCATGAAGGTCCCTGGTAGTGTTTCACTAATCTGGAGACCCGTTATCCAGCATCCTGAACCTTTAAGGAAGTAACAAAGTAAGCTGAGAAAAAAATCTTAGATCATCCAAAACAACATTCTCCAAGTTCATGTACTTTACTCAGAGGAGAATCCTCTCAGACTCTCACTCAGGGCTAGTTTGCTTTTTTTTTTTTTACCCACAATTCCACCACAGGGTTGAAAGCACCACATTTAAGCAGGAAGGAAACACCCAGGGCAAACTCCACAATGCAGGCCCCAGGCAAGAATTGTAAATGAGTGAGAAGAGAGGGCCAGTCACCTTACCAATGCTACATGGGAATATAGGTCCAGTGTCATCAGTTCTTCCCAGTTTTCAGGAAAAACTGGAAATTGGAATGTTTAAGTGAAATACCTTACTTCTATATAAAACAAGATTTAAAGAAAAAAGTGTTAAAAACAATGTGCAGGTCTGATACATTGGGGGCCTGACTTGGCCCCATCAACGGAGGCATGAATTCTCCATTGCCACTGTTGCTTCTCCTTGGCTCCGGTAGGACACTTTATTTGTCATTCCTTGGTCAGACAACTAGATAAATGAGCGTGGATCTGGGTTTTATTGGGAAATACTTGTTGGAGAAATCAATGGGTGTGTAATCACTTGTAGAAATCACTCTGATTTTGGTTGAATGGGCAGTGTTCTTAGCTCCCAAAACAAACTAGCTGTGCATATCCCGGGATCGATGTGGCTGGTGCCTGGGGACTGCTGGGGACACAGAGATCCATCTTCCTCTTTTCTCTCATGTGTTTACACAACCAGCTTTCAAAGGCTATGATTCCTCCCTGGGCGACTGGCCTGCAGCATTCTCTCTCGGCTTTGCTTGATTTAGTTAGTTTTCTCCCGGCTTTGCTTGATTTAGTTAGTTTCATCCAGGCTGGAATCTCTGAGTCTGGAGTTCTCCTGGCTTTGCACACAGATACTCAGTTGAGCAGATTGAAGAAACCCCTTCAACTCTCTCTCGAGTGTCCAAGCAGGTTCCCCTATGGCAGGGGTCCTCAAAAACATTTATCCGGCCTGCCGGGTGTTTTTGCCGCCGCTGCCTGTTGCTTAGCAGCTGACTAGTCCGGGCCGCAGTGCGCATGTGTGGAATGTGCGCCGCACTCTCCGACTCCCCTCCTTCTCTCTGTCTCTGGACTCCTCCTCTCAGTCTTGGGTGTGATCGGACGAGTCACGAGCTTGCCTGTGCAGAGCCTGCTGCTGCCTGAGGACCGAGGTAAGAAAAAGTTAGGATTTATTTTTTTTTGAAGTTAGGAGGTCTATTTTTTTTTTATTTTGCAGTTAGTAGGGCCTTTTTTTTTTTGAAGTTAGGAGAGCCTTTTTTTTTTGAAGTTAGGAGAGCTTTTTCCAGAATGAAACATCTGAAATCTCCAACCAGATCCAGACTAACTGATGCACATTTGCATCACTTGTTACGACTAGAAGTGACAAATATGGAACCGGACACTGACCATCTCATTAGCCAAAAGCAGGCCCATGGTTCCCATTGAAATACTGGTTTGTTTATTTAACTTTACTTGTTCTTCATTTTAAATATTGTATTTGTTCCCGTTTTGTTTTTTTACTTCAAAATAATTTATGTGCAGTGTGCATAGGAATTTGTTCATAGTGTTTTTTTTAAACTATAGTCCGGCCCTCCAACAGTCTGAGGGACAGTGAACTGGCCCCCTGTTTAAAAAGTTTGAGGACCCCTGCCCCATGGGGTTGTCCCAAGAGCGTATCAGCACCATGGACCAAGTGACATTAAGTCCTGTTGTGTTGTTTTATAAAAACTGAACCAATACTCCTTCTTAAGATGCTCTTCTCAAGAATCTCTTCCTCAAGGTCATGAGATAGTTTTTAAAATTTAAAAAAAATCATTGTACTTATTTTACTTTTATCTGATCCCAAAAGTGTTATATGCCCATTGTTTTATAAATAAAGAATACAATTTAAATTATTAATAATTCTGTCACACATATTAAACACAAACAGCATTTTTCCTTCTATTTCCTTCTGCATTGGTGTGAATGTGTTTTAGTCCATTGAGGCTGTTAACAGAAATATCATAAACTGGGTGGTTTATTAAAAAACAAATGAACACATTTATTTATCACAGTTCTAGAGCTGGGAAGTCCAAGATCCTACGCTGGCAGATTTAGAGTCTGGTAAAGACATGCCTCCTCATTGATGGCCATTGTACCCTCAGAAAGAGGAGCCAGGGAGCTCTCTCTGGTCTATTCTTATAAGGACACTAATCCTACTCTTGGGGGGCTCCATCCTCATGTCCTAATCACCTCCCAAAAGCCCACCTCCTAATACCCTCACCTTGGGGTTAGGATTGCAACATAGGAATTTTAGGTGGGCACAAACATTTAGTCTATACTGGTGTGTGTATTGCCTTTTAATATATTTTTAGATGTAATCTGCTAAATATTTTGTGGGACATTTTTGCATCTCTGTTTTTGAGATATTGATCTATAGTTTTCTTATGATGGCTTTGGCTTTATGTGGCTTTGAAATCAAGGTAATAATAGCCTCATAAAATGAGTTTGGAAGTATTCCCTCCTTGTCTGGTACATGAAATAATTCATCTAGCATTGTTTTCCTCCACCTTAAATATTTGACAGAATTCACCAGGTAAGACAGCTGGGATTGTGGTTTTCTTTGTGAGAAGATTTTGAAATGTGAATTTAATTTCTTTAATTGATATAGGGCTGTTAAGGTGTTTTTTTTTTATTTCTTCTTGGTGGAGTTTTGGTAATTTGCATCTGCGACATCATGATTTATGATAAGAAATTTTTATTTGGTCTTCTGAGCTCCCCAAACCCTTGGAATTTCCTAAGTGTTGAGAGTGATAAAAGTTTTTATGTTAATGAGAGGTTTTGGGAAAGCATCTAAGGGTGGGGGCTGGTTGCCACTGGAGCCAACCATGTGATTATGCAGTGGTTCTCAACCTTCCTAATGCAATTTCTCATGTTGTGGTGACCTCCAATTTCATTGTTACAAATTGAACATAATTAAAGCATAGTGATTAATCACAAAAACAATATGTAATTATATATGTGTTTTCCAATGGTCTTAGGCGACCCTTGTGAAAGGGTCGTTTAACCCCCAAAGGGGTCGCGACCCACAGGTTGAGAACCGCTGGAGTAGAGGTTTGGTACTTTCAATCCCACCCCCACCTGCAACCTCTAGGGAGAGGGGAGGGGCTGGCAGTTGAATCAGTCACCAGTAGCCAATGATTTAATCAAACGTGACTCAGTAATGAAGCCTTCCTAAAAACCCACAAAGGCGGGGTTCAGAGAGCTTCTGGGTTGGTGCACAGGTGGAGAAGCCAGGAGAGTGGTGTACCTGGAGAGAGCGTGGAAGCTCCTTGCCTGTTAGGGTTTGGCTGGTGCTGTGGGCTGTGAAAGAATTCACAACTAAAAGAAGAGATGCAGAGAGGATGTTTACTTTATTTTCCAAGAGAGAAAAGGGCCAAGTATTGCTAGTCAAGGACCAGGGAAGAAAGGGTGGTCTGGTCTTTTAGTAGTGGCTGTTGCTAAGCAGCAAGGAAGGGAGGGGGATTTGGGTTGAAATTGAGCAGATATGGGTTTGTCTCGATAAGTTACAGTTTGTTTGCTTTCTAGGAGTCAGTCTGGCAGATGTCCTAGGGAGGTGTCTTATCAGTATTTCTCCCAAGCCTGTAAAACAAGCTTAGAATAAAAGTTAGGAAGAGTTCAAAAGAGGCGCGTTTGAAGGGGAGGGAGGAAGGGAACTTTCTACTAACTGGAAGCTCCTTGGTGCAAATTATTCCGGAGTTTTGAAAATAGCAGGGAGGAGGGGGATGCAAGAATGTAGCTTTGAGAGTTGCTTATCTTGCCCTGCAGTTTGAACAGAGGAGCTGTTTGAATCAAAGGAGCCAACAATCTTGGTTTTTAATTACCAGGTGCTTCTCATAAATTGTGGAAGCCACAGCAAAGAAAAAGAGAGGCCTTTTGCTGTCCTTACAATGCCCTTTCCCCTTACCTCGCCTTAGGCATTTCTTCATCATGGTGTTGATACATGTCCTTTAATATCCATTGTAATAGACTGATAATTGAATAAGGAGAATGATTCTCAAAGCTCTGTTAGCCACTCTAGCAAATTAATGGAACCTGAGGCAGGAAGAGGGGGGTGGAATCTGATGTAATCACCAGGTAGAATCTGGTAGATTATCTGGTTGATAATCTCAGAATTGAGTTGAATTCAATTCAAGTTGAATTGCTTGTTGGTAGGGGTGGTTCCCCACCCCGCCAAAGACCCCCATTGAAATTGGCCTCAGAACATCAAAAGAATGTCTTCAAAGAAATTTATGCATCTTATTTGGGTTGTCAAAATATTCCAGATTGTTCATAATATTCCTTTACTATCCCTTTAATATCTGAAAGGTCTGCAATGATGCCCCCTATTTTATTTCTGCTAACTGTGATGAGACTGGATGAGACATATATGAAAAGGACCTAGCCCAGGGTCTCTCTGTTGTATATGAAGCACTGCTTCAAACTCTTGTTATCATCCTCAAGAATATCCTCTCTTCTCACCAGAAGGTAAACACCGAAGACACTTTGCGAGTTTGTTCACCTCTGTATCCCCACCGTCTAGAACCGTGTGCTCAGATAACAGGCACTCAGAAACGCTTGTAAAATGGGTTCTTCTTGTTTAAATCTACACTTTTGATTTCAGTGCCCTGAAGCTCAGCAGGAAAACAATAGCCTCCACAATATGGCCCCTGGTTATCTCAGCCCTGGGTTATGCTAGTTTCAGGTGAACTGCAGAAGAATAACAGTTCTCTTTTATGGGAATTTGTCCTCCTTCCTACATATCCCTGGTTTGCAAATTCCGGACATGGCACTTGGCTGTTTGCTAGTGCTACCTGGCAAGAGAATAGGTGTTTATTCAAAGGCTACAGGACTTGGTGACATAAAGTAAAAACAGACTCAGCAGGATCCTGTAAGTACTCCCCATGCAATTACCTGAGGTGAATTTAAAGTTGGCTTATGGCAACTTCCACACCAGGGCTGGAGGAAAGAGGTTGTATGTTTCATGTCCTCCAGGGGCTCCTGCTGTTGTTTATGCCCCGTAGTCTCCCTTGGTGCATGATGATCCATCTTGCTTTCCTTGTTCCACCTTCCTACACTAACACATCCAGTTATCTAGTGACAGAGCAGGGGATAGAAACTGTCGGTGCCATAAACTTATCCTGAGATCTCCCTCTTGGCTCTCAAAAAACTTCCCTGTGTGTGGTTAGGGTTGAAGTATGCAAGTATGCATGCTTGGTCAACATTCCCTCATTAGGAAAGTCTGGTCCCTACCCTTGCCTTCCCCTCTCCCCCCAATACCATGGTCCCTCTAGTTCAGCGGTTCTCAACCTGTGGGTTGCGACCCCTTTGGGGGTCGAACAACCCTTTCACAAGGGTTGCCTAAGACCACCGGAACACACATATATAATTACATATTGTTTTTGTGATTAATCACTATGCTTTAATTATGTTCAATTTGTAACAATGAAAATACATCCTGCATATCAGATATTTACATTACGATTCATAACAGTAGCAAAATTACCGTTATGAAGTAGCAACGAAAATAATTTTATGGTTGGGGATCACCACAACATGAGGAACTGTATTAAAGGGTCGCGGCATTAGGAAGGTTGAGAACCACTGCTCTAGTTTCATGATGTCCCTTAGAAGTAGAGTTTTCTGGATTTGGAGCCAACTGACCTGGGTTCAGATCTCCACATGTCAACTTGTGAACATTATATCTTCAGTCCAATGCCCTGGTCTTAGTTTCTTTACCTGAAAATGGAGATGACAGCAGTCCCTTCTTTAATCAGGAGGATGACATAATACACAGGTTCACCTCTCATTGCACAGCCATCTTACTTACCCTCCTTCTCTGCCTTCATTGACCCTATCTCCCACTCTGCCCCTTGAGTTCCTGCCTCATTCTCCTTTCTCCAGAAGTGAAGGAGCCGACTTCTTAGCATTTCTCGCAATGCCATTTTACTTTGTTAAAAGATCACATTTCCTCCTGTGCCTTTGCATTTGTTCATCAGACATCGCTGAGAACCTTCTAGGGGTCAGGCTGCTTCCAGGCACCAGGAATTCAGAGAAAAACTAGTCCCGCTCCTGGCCCTTGAGGGACTTAGACTCAGCTACAGAGCAAGAGGCTACAATTCATGTGAGATGGTGTGGCCAGCTTGGTTGTATAAAGGTGGTGGTATTTGGGAGCTTTTTCTCATTTTTAAAATAAAAAAGCCCTAGCTGTTTTTTTAGTGGTTACAGTGCCAGCCTAAAGACTGAAGGGTCTTGGGTTTGATTCTGGCCAAGGACACATACCTTGGTTGTGGATTCAATCCCTAGCCCAGTGATGGCGAACCTTTTGAGCTCAGAGTGTCAGCATTTTGAAAAACCCTAACTTAACTCTGGTGCCGTGTCACATATAGAAATTGTTTGATATTTGCAACCATAGTAAAACAAAGACTTATATTTTTGATATTTATTTTATATATTTAAATGCCATTTAACAAAGAAAAATTAACCGAAAAAATGAGTTCGCGTGTCACCTCTGACACGCGTGTCATAGGTTTGCCATCACTGCCCTAGCCCCTGTAAGGGCATGTCTAGGAAGCAAGCAATTAATGTGTCTCTCTCACATCGATTTTTCTCTCTCTGTCTCTCTCCTCCCCTCCACTCTCTCTAAAAAAAAAAAAAAAAAAAAAAAAAAAAAAAAAAATCAATGGAAAAATATCCTCGGGTAAGGATAAACAACAACAAAAATTGAATAGGAATCTTTTAAAAAGTTAAAAAACAACAACCCACAAACCAAAAATCACACACTTCTTTCACTAATTTCTTTACGTAGAATGTTCATAATGTTGGCTATTTCATATGGGGATATGTGCATGCCTCATTTTATCTATGTTTTCTAGAGTCTTTGGGAGTGCAAGTCCTTTTTTAATATATAACTTTATATATGAGGCGATTTTACAAAACCTTTAAAACATAATTTGTATATGTAAATTTTATTTTGTCTTATTTATTTAGAATGTCATAAGAAATTCCTGTCACTAAAATTATTTATGTTTTTGTAACCAGACAATCCATGGGTCTGTGATGCCTCTCACTACTTGAGCCAATTAAGCAGAAACAGGGTTGAATCATACATGAGCATTTATTCCAATACTGTTGGCAGGATGGGAGAGCAGCAGGTCATCCACAAAAATCTGCTCTGCACCCCACCATAAGCCAGCTGCTTATGTTGGGTAGAAGGACAAAGATTACATGGGAAGTAGGCAACAAGGGCACATGGGCAGTTTACAGAGATTTGCAACAACCTGTGGGTGTGCAAAGGTGGGAGTCTTCAAAGGGTTTGGGGTCTTTAAAGGGCTGGTGATTCTGGTTTCTGCAACAAGGTTGGTAATCTTGCCATGATAATAGGCAGCTCCCTGATGGGGAGGAAGGGCTGCGTTTCTAGGTGTGCCCCCAGCAGGGTTAGCATGTGCCTTCTTTAATCAGAATAAAACCATCATAGTTCACAGAGCATGATTAATACTTCTTATAATTCTAGCTGGTCCCCAATATTCTATTTTTGCCCCTATCATTTCTAATGGCTACCAAATGCAATATCATATGGCTTGTTTCATATGTATTTAACAACCTACCTCCTTCCACATTATGACTTTTTCAATGTGGTTTCCTTGTGTTTGTATATTTATATAGTATATATTTAAATATATTTTTATTGAGTTCAGAGAGGAATGGAGAAGGAGAGAGAGACAGATACATCAGTGATGAGAGAGAATCATTAATGAGCTGCCTCCTGCCTGCCCCACACTGGAGATTGAGCCCACAACCCAGGCATGTGCCCTGACCGGGAATCGAACCATGACCTCCTGGTTCGTAGGTCAACACTCAACCACTGAGCCACGCCAGCCGGGCGTGTTTGTATATTTTTAATATCTCTATTAACGTTGGGTCGGCTGGTCCCCCCACCCAGGCCTGGGTGACACTGTCACAGCCGAAAGATCTTCTGGCTCTGACATGACCCTTTCATGTCCCCTCTCATTTTTCCGTGTCTGCAGAAAGACACAGTGCAAGCTGTTCACTTTGGAGGCTTTGGCAGTTTCACTGAAGGGCAGGGCCTTTCCTCCTGGGGGACAGGTTGTCATTGCGTGGTCAGCATTGCCGAGGAAGAGCCTCAGGCCTTTGTCGGGGTTTCGGAGCCTGTCTGCTGTTGTGAATGACTTCTCCAGGCTCCCATCGAGCACAAAGACTCCGGATGAACTCGGGCTCCTTTGGGACGGTGGCCACAGGCACCAGACCCGGAGCACTGCATCCATCTTGGCAGAGAAGACCAAAGACTTTCCTTGGGCCACTCATTAAAAGTTGAGCTCGGGCTTCTTTGATTTTATGTTTTCTCCGTGTTCCTGTAACATTAGCATGTGCCTCGGCTATCGCGTTGATCACACTGTTAACATTTTATTTTATTTTGTCTTTCCCATCCATCTTTCTCGCAGACTCTGAGCTCATGAGGGATGTGGAAATCTGACGGTTTCTCTTTATGTTCCTGGCACCTACTGGAGCTCCCGCCCACACTATGGGGTCCAAAGTGTTGGCTTGATGGGAACTGAGGGATGATTCTATTGATTTTTAAGGCTAGGTATTAAAGTATAGGTATTCCCTGAACTTTTCCTCTTAGGAGTCAGGACTCGGTGTGGAAACTTGGCATTGTCACGTGGGTGATGCAAAGAATATATATATAGAAAATAATACAGTAATTAATAAATAATAATACAAGAGTAAATCCTGTTTCTGTACTCACAACTGTAAGCCTACGTTTGCCCTACCTGATGTGGCTTCATCCCTCCCTACTACTGGTAAAATTGTGCTCATGCCAGCTCCCTAAATGAAAGAATGTGTTTAACCACATGCAAAGCAAGTAGCAGGGAGACTTAATATAATCATTTAATTGCTTCATTAAATAACTTATTCTAGTAATATTAGTGGATTCCTGAGATAGTCAGGCCCTCTGTTAGGCGCTGGGGATAAAAGCTGAAAAGACTTTGTCCTCATACTCATGCAGCTCTCACATCTGGAATACTTCATATAACAAATATTTACTGAGTGTCTACTACTGCTTGAGGTGGAGGGGTTATATCAGCAAACAAAACAGACAAAATATTTTGACTCTCACCCACAATGGGAATCCGAAACGATAAAGAAGAGAGCAATACTGTCATGTCTGGCTCCCGGCGAAAACAAAACAACACAAAAAAGCCCCCACACAAAATAAAACAAAAAACAGATCCTACGACAAAGCTGTAAACAAACATTGTGCTGTGGGTTCCCTTCCTCCCACTTGCCCTTTTTTTCTATTTTTCTTCTTACCCACCTCCCACTCTCCTTCTAGGGGCTGGGAGAGGACAGGGAAAGACAGTTTCTTTAGGAGCTATGAAAAGTGAGCATCCTCTTTGGTGAGATTTCTTTGGGAGCCTAAGGTTGAAGTACAAATAGTCCATACCGTGTCTGAATCACTTATCAAGGTGTGTCTATATACTACCTAAGCTGGTTAAAAGGAAAAGTTTGAATTCAACTTTCTTACCCAGTTTTTGTGCTGTTGCAGAACCATTTTTGATGGAATTCAATCACATATTTTTTTTCTTGTGTACTAGTATATCTGCCATATCTGTTTTTTTCTGACTTTGCACCTGTATGTATCCTTTTATTGATCACCTGTTTCATACAGTGAAAGGTACCCATGAGAGATATGTAAGAATGCAACACAGAGGCAGTCTCAGGCTTTATGGAACTTACAATCTCATTGGAGAGAAACACCAAATAATGAGCAATGCAACAGATTATTTAGTTCTATTTCTATGATTGCAAGGACAAGAATTACAGGCTGCTGTGAGAGGGCCCTGAGGGTGAGGGTGATGCTCAAGGAATGCTTCTCTAAGGAGTCAGCCCGGAAAAGATGTGGGTCACAGGGGAGAGTGGCAGAGGAGCAGAGCGTTCCCACAAAAGCAAGCCCTGCGTTTGGAAGGACTATGGCCCTTTTTAAAGATCAGGGAGTCAGAGTAGAGGAATGGAATGATGCTGGAGGCATCAGAAAGAGCCAGGCCATGTAGAGGTAAGCAGGTGACTTTGGGGAGATCCAGGAAGGGTTTTATTTGGGCAGGAAACAGACATGATCAGGTTTCTTTTTTAAAAAATATGTTTTTATTGATTTCAAGGAGAGAAAGGGAGAGTGAGAAAGAGAAACATCAATGACAAGAGAGAATCATCTATCAGCTGCTTCCTGCATGCTCCCTACTGGGGATTGAGCCCCCAACCTGGGCAGGTGCCCCAACTGGGAATCGAACTCTGACCTCCTGGTTCATAAATCGACATTCAACCACTGAGCCACACTGGCTGGGCAGGTTTCTGTTTTTTTAAAAGACATTCTGGCTGCTAGGTGGGGAATGAATTATAGGAGGCCACAGTGGAAGCAGGAAGAAAGGCTAGGATGTTATTGAACTTGTCCAGGTGAAAGATTACAGGGAGTTGGGCTAAAGGAGAGAGAAGTGCGTGGATGGATATGAATAGTATACAGGAGGTAGAGTGACTGGCATGGGGTACGAGGGAAAGGAAAGAGGCAAGAATCCCAGAGTTTTAGCTTGGGCATCTGGAAGGATGGTGGTGCCAAGCACTGAAGGGGGGTTTACTTTGAAGAGAGGAAAATGATCAGTTTTTTTCTTGAACAAGTTGGGTTAGAGGAGGCTGCAGGTCATCTCGATGGAAATGTCTAGGAAGCCATCTAGAGCTGTGTGGGGCAGGTGAGCATTTGGGAAGCATCAGCCTTGGAATAGAGATCACCCTGGGAGAGCAGGAAGGGTGGGAAGGAAAGGGCCACAGACTGAGCCTTGAGGATGCTCAGTAAAGAGTAAGGATTGAGTTTATGTAGCATTATCTATGCCCAGCTCTTCTCGCAGGCCACAGTTTTAGAACCACCATAGATCTGTGACGTGAATGAACAAATGAACGAATGAATGAATTTAATGGTTTCTTCAAACTGGTTTATATTTAAAGAACTACAGTTTATATTTTCGCTTCATTCCAGAGGGAGAGGGGGATTCCTTTGCTTCTGCCTAATAAAGGAATTAATAAAGTTTTCAAAGGAATTAGTAAAGTTTTAAAGATGTCATATGTCGCAGAATTCTTGCTCTGGCTTGACTTGGATATGTGTGAACTTTGTCCTTCACAAATATTTTAATCTTTGGCTATGATCATTTCTAGGTTCCATGGTTTAAGAAGGCCATTGATAAAGTGGATTTCTTAGGAGGAATGAAATCTTAGGAGATGACCAGGGGAGGTGCAGGCTGCTGGAAGTGGTCCCCTGAAATTATCAATGGAAGCGTGTGTATTCCAAGGAGTGGAGAAAAGTGGGAAAGGGAGAGAGAGGATTTAGTACCTTGCTATACTAAAATTACTTGAAGAGCATCCATGTTGAACATGGGATAGATATAGTCTACGTTGCTCTAGAATCTAAAGGAAAAGGTGAGTCCAGAGAAGGTAGACTCTGTCTCCAAAATGTATAAAGAAGAGCAATGGGTCGATTCACTTAGTTGAGAGTTGGCATTGGAGGGTCATCAGGCAGAATAAGCAGATGTCATATGTCGTAGAATTCTTGCTCTGGCTTGACTTGGATATGTGTGAACTTTGTCCTTCAGATTCTATGAGGTTATTAGGACTTCTGGCAATAGTCCCATCATATAGATAGGTATTGCTTCAGCTGCCTAAACTAATATTTCCTCATACCCCTGCTCATTCTCCACCCCCGCCCCCCCAAAAAAAAAAAGAATTCTAGGACCATGTCCTTAGAGTTTCAAGAAGAAATATTCTGGAGGCAAGTTAATATCCTTGACTGTTAGAATTGTGTATGGTTATGATTCTCTTTGTATCTATTCTGGTTTCACTTAAGATGCTGGATGATTGATCACTGCCCTTCAGAGACATGCATTTTCTGCTCCTCAAAATGTCTGCAAACTGATCCTGACTTACACAGGGAGAGCCTTCCCTCCGCCCCGAGTGTGCCGTTTCCAGCAGGGATGATTCAGAGGCTGTGGTAGTTTGGCTTCCCTGGTCTGAGTTTCAGCTTTGATATGGCTAGATGTACGTCGTCGGATAAGTCTCCATTCTCCCATCTTCAGTTGCTTTATCCTTGAAAAAAATGTAGCTGTTGCCTCTGATGGTATCTACTTCCTCAGAGTTCAGGCGAGGTCCCCCATGAGAGAACTTAAGAGAAATTGCTCAGCCGTCTGTGAGCTTCTTGATGTCAAGGGTCATCCATTCCTTTCTTTCAGTGCCGAGCACAGGATGTGGCTCAGAGTAGACCATAACTGCTTGTTCAGTGATGTAGCAACTGAAGTGCAGTCACTGCGTGTCTGTGGGTGGGTGATTATCTCCAGGATGTGTGATCCAAGGAATCAGTGCTCTAGGATTATGGAGGAAGGATGATACATGTGATCTCTGGTTCTGGAGAGACCTAAGTTTGAATCCTGGCTCCGCCACTTACTAGCTCGGTGACCTCAAACAAGTTACTTAACCTCTCTGAGCCTTTGTGTCCTCATTGAAAAAGGCTTAATAATATCACCAACGTCAGTGCGTTCTTGTGATGACTAGATGAGTTAATTACATGAAAATACTTCACCCAGTCCCGGAAACGTACTGGTTGCTTCATAAATACCAGTTGCTAATGTTATCATCTTTAAGATTACCACCATGTTGTCAGTTTTGCCTGTCACCTTTGCCTTTACGAGGTGGCTTGATGTCCTGGAAATTGAGACTAGATTAAATTTTGAGTGGATTTCCCCAAACCTGCTCAACTAGCCCCCAAATTATGGCAACAACAGTTCCCTCTTAGAGTGGTGCTGTCTCTCCAACAGATTTGAAAGTTCTATCAGGGTATTTTATGTGTTGTTGTTTTTTTTTCTTTCTTATTTCCACCTGATTTCTTTTAGTATGAGACCCACACTGATTTTCAAGCCAGGGAGAGATAAAGTTGACGGACAACCCCAGTCTGCCTTGTTGGGAGATTAGGCTCTGGTCCCAGGTTTATAATTAGTATCCCGAATACTGGGTTGGGAGGTGTTGGCCAGAGGGGAGAACTGGCTAAATCACAACCCTAAATGACTCCTGAGATTCTGGCCAAAACCAAGGAGCAATCTTTCTTGGAACCCCAACATCTGCTATTATTCAGAAAGCTTCTGGCAAGGTAAGCCAATTTAATTAATTAGAGCATACTCTTTTATAACTCTTGGAGTTTTTTTTTAAAACACATTTTATTGATTTTTTACAGAGAGGAAGGGAGAGGGATAGAGAGTTAGAAACATCGATGAGAGAGAAACATCAATCAGCTGCCTCCTGCACACCCCCTACTGGGGATGTGCCCGCAACCAAGGTACATGCCCTTGACCGGAATCGAACCTGGGACCCTTCAATCCTCAGGCCGACGCTCTATCCACTGAGCCAAACAGGTTAGGGCTAACTCTTGGAGTTTTTAATCATTTGACACAGCAGACAGCTCTGAGTTACTTAACTTACCTAGTTCTTTTCGATGTTTCTTCATGTTGCAGCTTTTGGTTTCTCTTCTCCCCAAGGTATGCCTGTCAGATCCTTTAGGAAGCAGATGTTGAGTTGGAGTCAGGAGTGAGTGCAAGAGATTTATTAGGAGGGGGAGGCAGGGGTATAAATGCCAGTGAAAAATAAAATGAGAGAGGGAGGAAGCAGGGTTGGGCAAGGGAGAGCCTCAGACCGTGATGAAGATCTGACAGTCTCTGCCAACTCAACAGAAAACTCCGGGGCAGAGATTGCTCATTAGAAGAATCCCACACTGGGCAGAGTGGCCAGGCCCCAGTGCCCACCATGCTCAGTTGCTGGCCTAGGACTGCAGGGAAGAGCATGGCTTCAACTTTGAAGCTGAAATGGATCCTGAAGGCGCTGTAGTTGGAGGCCATCTGTGAATTGTGCTCCTCGTGGCTGAACGACCTGTTCTTTCTTGGTGGCAGATGCAAGTGGTACTTGCGTAGAAGCCCTCCTTGGAGACCAGCGCGTCTATGATGGATAAACTCCAATGATTAGGGAGACTGGCCGAATGCCGCCATCTGCACCATTCAAGCCAGTTTCCTTCATAAATATTTATTTACACTTTCTGGATGCTAGTCACCCTGGTGGGCAACCCAACTTGAGATACAGTGAATCCAGCAAGGACTGTGCCTTCAAAGAATATAAAACCTCTCAGATGAAATGAGAAGTGTGAACAAGCAACCATTTATAAAAGTGTAAATGGACAAGGGTCTTAGGAGAGGTGCAGAGAAGATCATCATTATAGTAACAGCTATCATCTCTCAAATCCTCACAAGGGACCAGGTTTTTTCACATCACCTCATTTCTTCAGGGGGTGTGAACACTATTATCCCATTTTACAGATGAAGAAATGGAGGTTCAGGGAGGAGAAGTGACTTGACCAACATCACACAACCAGTAGAAATCCTTCTCTCCATGTCCTCCATCACTCTGAAGCCAGTGGGATCCTTCAAATGCAAACCTAATCATGCCACTCCCTGCTTAAACCCCTTTGATGACTTCCTTTGCTGTGGTGATTGCGCTAAAAATGTCTCAGTGGTCTTCAAGGTGCTGCCTGGATGACCTCAGCCACATCCCCAGCTGCATTTCTCACCTGTTCCTAGCTCTCTGCACAAGTCATATTGGCCTTCTTGCCGTTCCCCTCATGTTCCGCTGCTTCTTTCTACCACAGGCCCTTTGCACCTGCTGTTCCTTCCACTATCACTCCTTGATTAGAAAATTATGTTCATGTGCGTAAATAGCTCTCACTGCCATTTGTAATGTTCCATTTACGTTTGTGATTATTTGACTACCTCCTGTCTCCCTGCACTCCAGGCTCCATGAGGGTAGAGAACTACCCGTTTGTCTTCACTTTTGTATTTCAGCACCTAGCATAGTGCCTTGCCCGTGGCAGGTGCTCAAGAACCATGTTGAAAGGACCTATGTTCCAGTGCTGGTGTTTGAACCAAGAGCGTCTGACTTCACTGCCAGGGGGAAGCAGAGTTCCTTCTAACTGGCGGTGACAGAGAGTCCCAATGGCATTCCGGAAGCAGGAGCATTGGAATCCAGCCTGTGAAGCCAGTCCTGTCTCTTGGCCCCAGTAAACAAGACAGGGAATCAGAACCTTAGCGACCGAAGGACCAGGTAACAGAGTATGAACAGATCTCTTCTGACCTGTCCTACTTTTGGAAGAAAACAGCTCCAGAGAGTACCAGCCTCGGGAAAGAGCACCTACTTCCACATTTTCTTTGATCCAGGAGAGCACTGGTCTGCTGAGGAGGGAAGGAGGCAGGATTGCATCCTATTTTCTTCCCCGAGTAATTTGTTTCCGCTGGTGCTGAATCCAGGCACTCCCGGAGACCGGGCCCTGCATTGCATTTGGAGCTCTGGTGATTTGCATTTAATTACGGATAATGGGTCTTTCCTTTAAAATTGTAAAGTTGCTTGCAGCATTAAAAGAAGTTCTTATTGGAATGAAAACACCAAAAGCTTTAGAGTATCTTTTATACTGACCGTGTGGAGTCATCTCAAAATAGGTCGTCGATTTTTCACAATGGTTTTGCAGTTATCCATAATGATGCCCTTTCTAAGTCAAATTGGAGATCTTTGGTCAGATGCATGAGATAGGAGAACTGCTTTGCTTTGATCCAAATTCTTGTAGATGGGGGGAGTTTAAGAAAGAAAATGCAGGAGGGCTCCCGCTGGGTAAGTGGGGACCTCTTGTCCCCACTGCTGCCCAGCTCTGGCTCTGGTAGAACCCAGGATTTTCCCACGGTGGCAGACTTTGACAGGGCCTCTTTTTAGCCTCTGGGTTTCAGGGACCAGAAGAAAGGGCAAGTAGGTTCTGCTAGTTCCTCTAAGGAACTGGTGGTCCAATCTGGCTGGAGGCTCTGTTTCTTCCCTGATGCCTCCTAGCTCATTTATTGGAAGTGATATTGTAGCAGTTAACCTGGGTGAAATAGGAAAGGTACTTGTCTGTCAGTCACACCTGAGAACGGGTCATTGGCCAGAGTAGGCATGGCCACTGCAAGTGCAGGAAGATTTAAGATATTTAAATCTCCCAGACAAAGGATTTCTTGTGCTCTTGCCCTGTTGTTTCTCTTGGGACTCTTGTTGAAGGGGCCAACTCTCTTGGCTCCCCTGCATTCTCCCACATGGCTCACGGCCACGTGGATCCCATACACAATAGACTAATGAACTGCAGCTAGCTTGATGCTGCACCAGACCCAGCTCCACCATGGAACAGAAAGTTTGGGTGCTGGCTTTGCTCCTAGCTCGACTGAATCCCCAGCTGCACATCTTTCAGGACTGGTTTATGGGAAATGGGACTTTGCAAACTGAGGGATGTAATTCCATGAAAATAAAGCTTTCTACCACATCTCATTCTCCTATGGAGGCCTCCACAAATGCTTATTACAGCAGTACCCCAAGGACCCCACTCCCACTAGCAACGGGGAAAGAACATCCACTCTTTTGTCCAATCACAGAAGGATGCCAAGATGATATGTGTGGTGGGAAGATTTTGCAGGGAAGAGGCCCGGGACCTCCTCCTCTCAGATTTCCAATTTCAAATATCTCTGTGATCATTTGTTTAATGGGTGCTTTAAAGCAGCCACTTTCAAATTTGAGTACAACTACTTTTAAAAGAGCAACTTAGCATCACAGCCCTAAGTGGAAAACCAGTATCACTTCCCAGAAATAGAAAGTTAGTGCAAAAATAAATTCAACTTGAAGACCCAACAGTCTTTTCATTTCTGGCTGGAGACTGCTGCCTGCCTAAGGCGCTGAGCCCCAGGCCTGATCACTTTTAAAAAGGGAGATTAGCAAGTGTTGTAGGGTTTTTGGGACCTTTTCCTTGATGTTTTCAGAAGGGTTGAAACAGACTTGAACGTGAGCAGCTTTCTCACCTTGTGACTCAATGTTACTTCTTTATCCTTGTACCACCTAAAAATTACCACCAGTAGAACAGCCTCATTCTGGGGAAAGGGTTCTAGCCTTTTCCAGTAGACAACCCTGAATTGGTTCATTCTGTAGACTGAGTCTTTGTTTCCTGGGCAGGTTCAGGGGACCTGGCGTGAGAGTGATGTATGAGACTGGTCAGTTTCAAGGTGTTAATGGTGGTTGTAGCAGGAGAGTGCATGGATGGGGACCAGAAGGAGAAGTAAAAGAGGTGGGGTGTCTGCCATGGGTAGGAGGGTGCCTGGCATGGTTTGAAATAGTGGAGGTAAAACCCATGATTTCACTGTTATCCCTGGACTTTCTTCTCTGGGGGACATTTGGGGAAGGTGATGTGAAGTCTTAAAACTTTTCTGAGTTCCTTTGTCTCCTCTTATTGGGTCCAGATCTTGGCTGTTCCACGTGTGGTCTGCAGACCGGCAGCATCAGCATAACTGGGAGCTTGTAAGAGATGCAGAATCTGGGAGGCTCCCACCCAAGACCCCCCTGTATGTTAACACTATTCATAGGTGGTTCATGTGCATATTAACATTGAGATTGCACACCCACGATCATGGCAGCATTATTCACAGTAGCCAAGAGGCGGAAGCAATCCAAGTATCCATCATGGATGAATGATAAAAACAACGTAGTTTACATAGACAATGGGATATTATCCAGCCTTAAAAATAGTCAGGAAACCCTTTTACATGCTATACATAGGCCAGTATGTTTAAGTGAAAGAATCCAGTTACAAAAAGGCAAGTACTCTATGATCCCACTTATATGAGTTATCTAACGTTGTCAACTTCATAGAAACAGAGAGTAGAGTGGTGGTTGCCAGGGGCTGCAGAAAGGGGGAGATGGGGAGTTGCTGTTTATTGGGTACAGAGTTTCAGTTTTGCAAGATGAAAATGGAGATGTTGCACAACAATGTCAATACACTTAACCCTACTGAACCGCACATTTCAAAAATAGTTAAGATAGTAAATTTTATGTTATATGTTCTTTACCACCATTAAAATAAATTAAAAAGGAAAAGAGGAACACTATTAGCTACCTTCAAAATAATTGAGGAGCAGTTATAATTGATTCCCCAAGTTTAGTGGGCAGAATGGCCCACTCGAGCACGCTTGTTCAAGTACAGATTGCTCCTGCCTCCAGAGCGTCTGATTCACTAGATCTGGGTGGGGCCTAAGGATGTCCATTTCTCACAAGTTCCCAGGCTCTGCTGCTGCTGGTTGGGGCCTGGATGGTGAGCCACACACCATTTGCCTTGATGTGTGCCAGTCCAGAGAACGTCAGAGTCTAATAATCCTCTGAGGCCCCTAGGAGTTCTCAATCCAGAAAGAGCATTGGAGCTTGAACAGCTGAAATGAATAAAACCAGTGAATCTGATTTTATTATTCTGGGATGGAACCTGGACCCATATATTTTAAAAAACTGTATGTTTTTATGTAAATCAAGTGAAGAAAAGTTGAAAGAACAGTAAAAAGAACTCCTATATACCCTTTACCCAGATGCACCGATTGTTTACATTTTGCCCCATTTCCTTCACACATTTTTGGCAGGAATGTCACTTCAGTGACAACTATTCTTCTCATTGCTCACATGGGGAGGCACAGGGTGTCTCTTGGTCCTGATATCGGTGATCTTCATTTTGTCATGAAGTAACTTGTAGGGAGATGTGCTGAGACTGTAAATTTCCTGCTCCGCATCCTGGTTTTGCTCAGTAGCTTTAGGATCCACTGATGTTTTCTGACTCCATCATTCCTTATCTTCCTTTATTTACTTATATCAGTATGAACTCACAACTCTTCATTTTTTTTTCAGTGGGCTATCATTATTTATATCTATGTTTAGATTGTCCCAGATTTGGCTAAGCATCACCTTTTCAAACTGTCTCTTGTGGTTGTTTGTTTTGACTGTTCCTGTCTTAGTGAGTTTGAGCTGCCATGACAAAATCCCATAGATTGGGTGGCTTAAACCACCGACATATTTTTTTACAGTTGTGGAGGCCGGAAGTCTGGGACCAGGGTGCCAGTATGGTTGCGTTCTGGTGAGAGCTTCCTTCCTGGCTTGCCATGGCTGCCTCCCCGCTATGTGCTCACATGGCTTTTCCTCGGCATTTGCTCACTGGGTGACACGTATGCTCTCACCTCTGGGCCACATTTCTCATTTCTAAAAAGAGACAAACCAAACTACATGAGCTGTATGGTGATGTCTTGGTCAGAGCTCCCCAGGACCATCCCTTCCCTGGAGTCTTGGGCCCCACAAGCGAAAGCCACAGTGTAACAAAGCATATTGGTTAACTATGGCTGCATAGCAGACCACGCTGAAAGTCAGTGGCTGACAGCAATAATTACCTATTATCACTCACACACCTGTGGGTTGAGGGGTGTGGGCTGATCTTGGCTGGGCAAGCTCCTTGGTGCTTCCAGCTATGGGTATGGCTGGGCTTAGGTCCTCCATGAGCTTCGGACTCAGGGCTGCGCTGATGTGTTTGTGCTGTGACTGAGGCGGAAAAGTCACTGGCTGTCTGGGAAAAAATTCCTCTTGTGATAATAATTGGGATTTCAGAGAACAGGCAGAACCACGCAAAGTCTCTTAAGGCCTCGTCTCAGAACCAGCACACTGCCACTTCTGCCTCCCTCTATTGACTAGACCAAGTCATGTGACCAAACCCGAAGTAAAGAAGGTGGGATATACACCTTCCTCCCTCCCTTAGTAAAAGGGACCACAGAATCACATGACAAGGATGCAATAAGGAGTTAAGAATTAGGCTGAAAATTCAATCTACCAAAAAAGGATTCACCCCTTTATTTTGGCTGCTAGGGAATCTCCTACAATAGCCAGAGACTGTAGGTCTTAAATATAAAGCCAACTGATGCCATCTGATTTAATGCAGGCACTGGGGTTCGGGTGCCAGCACCATGTGGCCAATGGAAGAGTGATGCTGAATTTTAGCTGGATGCACGGGCCTCTCCCACTACACAGGGCGGGACACAGAGGTCCAGTAGATGGGAAACCTGCTGAGAAACAGGACAGACGGCTGCCACACGCCTCTGGTAGTTGATCCTTTTCAAGGCCAGGCAAGATAAAAGGATACATTTACCGTTGGGACCACAGGCTGCAGTGGGAAGACACTGTAACTCCTAGCTCCATTTATTTTCTTCCTCTCGAGGTCTTTGCAGGGTGAGAAGAGGCATTAAAAATTACTTACATCTATCTCAGTCCTTGAGATCTACTGAGAATAAGAGGTGGAGGCCTAAGAGAAGTGACTCTTGAATTATCTGCCTGATTTGGATCTTAGCTCCATTATTCTAACTTGCTGTGTGATCGTGGGAAAGTCACTTGACCTCTCTGTGTTCTAGTTTCCTCATCTGTAAAAAGGGAATAAAATAGAACTGACCTCAGAGGGTTGTGATGAGCATTAAATTAGTTAGTATATATCAAGTGGTTGGAACAGTGCCTGGCACGTGGTAGGCAGTTACTAAGAGTTACGTATTATTAAAGGCCAAATCTTTGAGAGAAAAAACTGCCCATTTCTAGTGGTCCCTTTGGAGCTGAAAAGTTATTTTATCAGACAAAGGAGGGTTCCTTGTGTCCAGACATTCTTGAGAAGAGGGGACTTATCAATCTCTTGAAGACACGACCATCTCCATCCAGGGCCTCCTGGTCACCCTGGAGAGACTGGAGGCGCTGCTGCCCCTGCGGTCTAACTGCTAACTCAGGCAGATCTCACCTGACAGTGCCTTTCTGCTGAAATGCTCGTTTATTATTCAGCGTAAAGACTGATCTTCTCTGGACTGGAACAAGATGCCCTTTCTAGAACTGAAGAGATTAAAAATATATGCGAGTAACTCTTGTGCTGACACGATTGTGCTGTTTGTGTCACTTTTTAATGCTTCCTCAACATTGTTTGGGTAGGATTATTTGGAGAGAAAGAGGTTAGAACCTGTCCCTCCTCTGACTAAACTCTCCTACCTCTTGCAGAAAGGACGAAGTTGGCGGTACGGCAAGCCACACCGCTGACGAGACTATTGTGAGGGCTAGTGGGGGCTTAATTACTTTCTCTATTTTTACGGCTTTATTGAGGTCTAATTTACAAATCATAAAATTTACTCATAAATTCAGTGATTTTTTTTCTCATAAATGTACAGATTTTTTGCAACAATCACAAAGCAGTTTTAGAACATTTTCATCACCCCTGCAAAATCCCCTCCAGCCTGTGTGCAGTCAATCATTGCTTCCACACCCAGCCCCGGCAACCACTGACCCGCTTTCTCTGCATATAGATTTGCCTGTTCTGGACACTTCACACAAGTGGAGCCATACAATATGCAGTTGGCTTCTTTAACCTCGCATAATGTTTTTCAGATTAACCCTTGTTGTATCAGGTGTCACTGGTTCATACTTTTCTACTGCCAAATAACACTCCATTGTATGGACACTGAACATTTTGTTTGTACGTTCACCAGCTGATGGGTATTTGGGTTGCTTCCACTTATAAATAATACTCCGATGACGATGAACATTCATGTACAAGCATTTGTGTGCACGTATGTTTTAGTTTCTCTTGGGTAGATACCTTAGTTGAAATTGCCTAATTGTTTTCCAAAGTGGCTGCAACATTTCAGCAGTGTATGAGCATTTCAGTTTTTCCATATTTTTGCCAATACTTGTCTTCTTTGTTAAATCTTTCTAGTGACTATGTAAGTGGTATCTCATTGTTTTAAAACTCATTTCCCTAATGACTAATAATGTGAGCATCTTGCCATGTGCTTATTAGCCATGTGTAGGTCATCTTTGGTGAGATACCTATTAAATCTTTTAAGTTGTCTGTTTTCTTATGATAGAGTTGTAAGAGTTCTTTATTTATTATTGCTACAAGTTCTTTATCGTATATATGATTTGGGAATATTTTCTCCATGTCTGTGTACACAGGTACTTGACATGAGCTCAGAGAGTCAATGGCGGCAATTTCCATGCTGATGTTTAGGGAATCTGTCTCAAGATGATAAGATGAACTCCCAACCTGGACTCTATACCAGGGGCTCCGAGCCTGGGATGTCTGAGCCACCTGTAGGTGGATGCATAATTGTGTCTGTATGCAATTTCTCAAGGGAGAGGCTGCAAAGCTTTTATTAGTTTCTTAGTGAGGTATGTGCTCTCTCCAAAAGGGTGAGACCAGCCCTGGCCAGCATGGCTCGGTTGGAGTGTCATCCTGTAACCAGAAAGTTGTGGGTTCAATTCCCAGTCAGGACACATACCCAGGTTGTGGGTTTGATGCCAGGAAGCAAAAAAACAAACAAAACAAAAAACACCCACCCACACCCACACACACACAAAACTTCCCCTCACACACAGAACAATATGGTGAGACCATTGATGATGATGTTGATATTAGTAATAGTAAGTAAACTTTATCAAGTGCTTAGAAAATGCCAGTATGTATTGAGTGTATTATATAGATTATCTCGTTGAATCTTTGTATCAGTCCGTTTAAGCTTATTTATGCTGCAGTAACAAACAACTCCAAAATCTACATGGATTACAAGTCAAAGGTTCATTTCTTGCTCACAGCTTATGTTAGGTTAGTTTGTGGCTCGCAGTGGTTCTCAACCTTCCTAATGCCACGACCCTTTAATACAGTTCCTCATGTTGTGGTGACCCCCAACCATAAAATTATTTTCATTGCTACTTCATAACTGTAATTTTGCTACTGTTATGAATCATAATGTAAATATCTGATATGCAGGATGTATTTTCATTGTTCGCGACCCACAGGTTGAGAACCGCTGTTAGAGTCAGAACTCACTTTGAAGGAGAAGCCCTATCTGGGTCATCGCCACTTCCAGAGCAAAGAGAATAACATGAAGACATGAGATGAGCCATAACGGTTCATCTTGGAAGTGGCACACCTGGCTTCCACTCACACTCCACTGGCTCTGAGCCCGACATCAGAGGGGACTCCAGTTGCCCAGTGTGGAGGGGTTCGGCAGAGAGGGGCAGTGAATATTTGAGAAAGAATGTAATCTATTAAAATTCTTTTAAAAATCAGTGAGGTAGATGGTGGTGATTATTATTATTGTTCCCTCTTTACAGATGAGGAAACTGAGAAATGACCCCCCTCTCTGCCTCAGTGCTGCATAATTATTATGTGATGGATCTAGGATTGACAGTAAAGTGGACTCAGTCTGACTCCAGAGCCTGTGGCTGTAACCACTGCATTAGACTGGCTTCCCCGGATAGCAGCAGCAGGCTCTTTCTCTCCTCTTCTCCCCACTCCAGCTCAGGACAGTCCAAACACACCAGTCTCTTAAAGCTTCATCAATCTGTGATAATGCTCAAGAGAAAGCCACTTCCCTAGCTGGAGTCCACGTTTTCACAGTCTCCGGCCTTGGGACTCATTCTGGAGTGCCCAGCTAGGCATTTGTTTGGCAGGATTCCTGTTTGCTAAGAGCTTACCATTCCTGCCATGGTGGGAATGTGCTGGGTATTTTTAGAGCTCGGCAGCCTTGCAGCGCTGCCTGCTTTTCCCCGCGGTCCGCGGATTAACCCGGGAGTGGCATATGCCCACGCATTGCCTGCCTGGTCTTGGTACACAGTCCTCTCTGCTGTTGAGCAAACAGATTGTCCCAGGTAGGTATGGAGCCAGATTTTTTTCTCTGCTTCCCTCCTCTTCTGAGCTGCTCCTCCCCTTTGTATGGTGTAGCTCCTCCTGGGGACCCATCAGACTTTGCAGCTGCTTCGGAGCCAGCAAAGATGGTGGGATTTGCTCACTTGCAGTTCAGTCTGGCCAGGAAGCTGCTGGTTTTGCCACAGATGTCTTCATGTTTGCAGCTTTGCCTACCCTCCTGGGGGAAGGAGAGGATTCAGAAGGCTTAGGAAGTGATGGTTTCTTTCAGAATCATCGTTCCTCCAAAGCCACCATCAATGTGTATTGAACGCTCTCGTGGCCCAGAAACAGATGGCAGTGTCACTGTGAGAACGGTGGCTTTGGTTTGCTGATTGTGAAAAACTCCAGCTAGGGACCAGTGACATTGCAATTCGTTGTGTAGATGTTATGAAGGAAAGCTGGGGATTTGCATGAAAAGGTACTTAGAATATCTGGAAGCTCTAACTGTGGTGATCTAACTTGATCTAACTGTGGTGATCTAAAATACTTCCTAAGTGCCTACTGTGATGTAGAGGCTACAACGTTCCAGAGGACACCGGAGAACAGATAAGCATATCCCCTAATATAACCTCCAGCATTCCATTTATATAACCTCCAGCATTCCATTTACAGGATGTGATAGACACCAATTCATTCATTCATTTGTCCATCTATCCATCCATCCATCCATCCATCATCATTCATTCATTCACTCACTCATTCTAGTGTTGTGGTTAGGAGCATAAACTTTGGGGTCAGACTGCCTGAGTTTGAATCCTTACTCTCTAACTCACTGGCTGTGTGAGAGCGCTGGTGACCCCAACGCTCCCTGCCTGAGCTTCTGCCTCGGGACTGTCAGCAGAGCCCAGCTCACAAAGCTGTTGCATAGATTAAATGAGTTAATATACATGCAGCACTAGAAGTCCCCTGTGCCTCGGAAGCACTAGCAAGGCATCAGCTCCTCCTCCTCCTATCATTTGTGCAACATATTCATTGAGTGTCCCCTACATGCCGAGTTCTGACCCAGGTCCTAGAGACGGAACCCAATCCAAGTCCTTGCCCCTGAGGCGCTTAGATTTCAGAGGATGGAGGCAGAAAATAAACACATAAATGTATAATGCCTCAGCTGGTGATGAAGGCTTGGGAGAAAAGTGCCTGAGAGATTCAAGGCAGACTCCTGAAAAGTCAGATGAGGGAGAGATTAATTCCTAATGAGCGGAGATTATGTAAACCTCCCCGGAGGAGGTGACATCTGCGAAGACGAAGATGTCGTCTTGTGAGGCACGCACACAACATCCAATCCCGAAATGAGCTTCTGTTGCCAGGACATTGAAATATTCTTCTCGGAGGCATATTTGTCATATCTCCTTTTTCCTTGTTTCCTAAAAATAGGGATCCTAAATGAGGTCTAATGACCTTGGTGGGAGGCTCCAGGAAGGCTCTTCTCCCAGCGACAGATCCCAGGAGAGGACTCAGCGGAGAAGGGCGTGTAGCAGAAGCAGCTGCGGGGAGAGTTTGGTGTGTCTGCCGCACAGAGAGCAGACTGGGAGCAGTGAGAGATGAGGGTGCAGAGGTGGGTGGATGGGGAGCAGGGGGCGCTGTGTAGGCCTTACTCAGTAATTCAGGTTTTTATCTCGACGGCATTGGGTAACCATATAAGTACAGTAATTTCTGAACCGGAAGCATTCCCTGCTCAAACTGGCTTTACCAGGGGTGGGGAATGTTCGGCCCTTGGGCCATATAAGGCCCGCAAAATCATTTGGTCTGGCCCTGCCAAGGCATTAGGGGTGAGTTAATTAAATGTTTGACCAGATATAGAGGCTAATTTTTAATTGATAATTTTGTATGGCCCATGAATGATGTTATAAATATCCAAATGGGCCTTGGCAGAAAAAAGGTTCCCCCTGCCCCAAAGTTTACCACTTAAATCCAGCAACCAACAGTTTAGCACTTAAATACTGCCTCACAATGTTGTGTCCCCTCTCCCACCCTCCAGGCACATGTTCACTTTTGCATGAACACCCATTCCGGGTCTGGGCTGGGAAGACTTGACACGGGGGGCGGGGGGGGGGTGTTATGTCTTGCACACCTGTCAGAGATTTGCACACCAGAACAGCTCCCTTCTGCATCTTCTCTCTTCTAGCTCCTGCAAATGCCAAATGGTGGGAGTTTCTTCTTGGCTGAAGTTGTTTTTTTAGGTTTGAGACTCAAATGTTTCTTTTGAAAACATTTTATTTTTCTCAAAGAGAAACTTGTTTCTCCTGTGCTAAGAGTCCTCTTTTCCTTAACTCTTAGAGGAAGCTTTCCTAACCAAGCTGTGATCGAGTCAGCCGAGTGTCCCCATGTTGGCCTTCAGTGTTTTGTTTTGTTTTAAAAGATAATGGCAGGTAAAGGAAATGGGCCAGCTAGGTTTTGAAGTCTTTCCTGTTTTATTATTACTAAAGGAGGCCCACAGGGGGAATGCCTAGCGCGACTTCCTCATTTTGGTACCAGTGACATCATTCCCACCTTGACCTCTTTAGGAATTGTTGGCTCTGGGCCGGTGTATATTAGCTATTTATTGCTGCATCATGAATTACCCCAAACTTAGTGGCTGACACCTATTGTTTCACAGATTTTGTGAGTTAAGAGTCCGGTAAGGGCTTAGCTGGATTCTCTGCTCAGGGTCTCACGAGGCTGCACTCCGGTTGTCAGCTGGGACTAGGGTCTCATCTGGGTCTCAGGTGCTTTTCCAAACTCATGTGGTGGTTAGAATTCATTTCCTTGCAGCTGTAGAACTCATAAAGGATTCCTGTTCAGAACCAGCATTGGAGAGAGAGAGAGAGAGAGAGAGAGAGAGAGAGAGAGAGAGAGAGAGACTCCTGTTTCTCCCAGTCCCTGAGCACAGGAAAAGTCTAAGCGCCCTTTAAAACATTCACCTGATGAAGCCAGGCCCACCTAGGCTAGTCTCACTGTTGTCTAACTCAGTGGTCGGCAAACTCATTAGTCAATAGAGCCAAATATCAACAGTACTTCTTCAAAATAGACTCGCTCAGGCTGAAAACCGACTTCTGCGCATGGGCCACGAAATTTCAATCGCATTGTATGTGTGCGCCCGCACGTGGTATTTTGTGGAAGAGCCACACTCAAGGGGCCAAAGAGCCGCATGTGGCTCTCGAGCCGCAGTTTGCCGACCACAGGTCTAACTCAACTGATTAGGGCCATTAATAACATCTGCAAATCTCTCTCTTTATTGTATGACATAGCATAATCACAGTAGTGATATCATCATATTCACAGGTTCTACCCATGCTCAAGGGGAGGAGATCATTCGAGGGCATGCATCATTGGTGGTCATCTTAGAATTCGGCCTGCCCCAGCTTGTAACCCAGAACTGAGAGAGACTCTTTCCTGTTCTTCCTGATTTTTGGATGAAGCGTATGGCTTGGAGAACAGCTGTTTTCCAAAGCCCTCTCATAATTCCATTGTAAGGGGAGGTGGAGCGTGACCACCCAACATTTTGGAGGTCTCAAGTGTGGGTGAAATAGAACCATTGGGTGCAGAAGAGGCAGCTCTTGTTTGCAGAGCAGGTGAGAGTCACCTGTCTCTAGGAGGCTTTGTTAGGACTGAGTTCTGCTGGATGAAATAGACCAGTGACTTTGTAACCCCGTGGGAAAAGAAGGGTTCTGGAAGTTGACGAGTTCTGGAAGTGAAGCTAACCTTAGGCCTCCTCACTCTGGGTTCTTTTCTATTGGGTGCCGTTGTATTTGCTATTTTCTATTCATAGGTTTCAGCTTCCCTCTCTGAGAAAGGAAGGCATAGGGCCAGGAGACCTCTGAGGTCCCTACTCATGTTCATATTGTATGACCACAGATCTAGTGACCCCAGGGCCAGTGCACATCACCTTTGGGGCACCTGCCAGTGAAGAAGCAGGCGGGTGTGGGGAGAGAGTCCCTTTGAAAACAACCAGTTCCAGCTAGATTGTGCCGTCATGAAGGTAGGGAAACCCTCTAGGCATGGAGAAGTTCTATTTCTACTTAAAACCTCGCCTGGTTGTATTTGAAAACGGCAGAATCTTGGTCTTAGGGGCCACCCAGTTCACTGGGCTGCTGTCTTCATGCCTCAATCGTACTTTTAATCAGAACAGATTTCAAGCATTAATCTTCAGTGCTTGTTCCTGCCATTTCCAGCTACTCGACACCTTTTCATAAACAAAATGACAGTTTGATTGAATGTGGTTTTTAATTAAGCTGCCTTCCCTCCGAGCAACTTTTTGCGAGCATATGTGAGGAGCCGCACTTCAGAACTGCGAGCTGAGGCCGACTTCAGAGAAACGCTGCCAGGCAGTTTGGGAAGAACAAAGGCAGCCAGGCAAGTGGAATTAACCAGGCGCCCAAATCCTGTGCAGCAGCCCCCACTCCGTCCCAGCTCGCCGTCCTTTGCAATAAACACGCGAAGGCTCAGCAGTGGGCGCAGAAGCCTCACACTGAACCCAGGACATAGCACGTGAAGTCTCAGGAAATCCCCCACGATGGCTGTCTATGTTATTGGCATTTAAGCTGTTTGTGGCATGCTACTCCTTCCATAGTTGAGACTTTGTAAAGACAAAATGAAATAAGACCCCTGCTATTCTGCATTCAGGCACAACTCAGAGTTTTATGTGCAATGGTGAACCCTGCAACATAAGACCTTCCAAGATCTCGGCGTCTCCCGGGCGGTAAAGGCGTTCCTGGGGACAGAGCACACAAGCCAGGAATTGATGAATGGGCTACCTGAGCGTGGAGGGGGGAGATGTGGCTGGAATAACCTCGCCAGCTCTTCGGAGGGTAGTTCATATAAAAAGGGGGACAGTATGTCAACGAACAGCATTTGGCCTCCTCGAGGCGGGCATTTGCAGGGTGAGAGGGTCCCAGGCGTTCTCCTCTGGATACAATGCCAGGAAGCAGGTGGGGGTGGCACTGTTTCAGTAGCATCAGATCCGAACCCACCCGCCCTTTGTGTCCTGGTGTGGTGCACAGATCCACCCTGATAAATAGCTGCTGCCTCGGAGAAATCCATCAAGCCTTCACCCTCTGCATGACTCATCTCCCTGTGGCAGGCGGTGCTCAGCTTCCAAGAATAGCCTCGCCTGAGGGATCCAAGCTTGGAATCCCTTCCAACTCTCAGGCCTCTGAAGTCGGGCGCCCACAGAGGTCTGTGCTTAGGTAACGGGGTGCAGATGGCTTGCTGTTTGCAGAGACAGTGGCTAATCACCACCTCCCCTCCACCTATCCTTTCTGCAATATTCCAGGAACACAGAATTCCAGGCAGGATCACATTGCTTACAAGGGAAGCCTAATCTTAAGGAGGCCTAATGCTGCCTTTTCAGTGGCTTAAAGATAATCAGGAAGCCCACTCATTCATTTATATTTGCTCATTCAAACAAATATTTCCTGACTGCCTTGTAAGTGAGAACCGCAACAAGAAACTCAATGGGCATCTCACAGAAGTGAATCAGACCGAAGTGCTAAGCCCTGAACATACGCCTCGGTCCTGAATCCTGGTCACCAGGCTGGGGGTGACAGAAACAAGAGCTGACATTTATTGAGCACCTACTATATGCTGTACTTCACAGGAATTAATTAGATGAATCTTCACAACAGTTCCATGAGTTACATTCCATTATCAACCTCATTTGCTCGTTGAGAACAGTGGCAAGCACAGAGAGCAAGCTCGGAGGGTAACTTACTCAAGCTCATACAAGCCGGTAGGCAGCTGTGTCAGGACCTGAACTAGGGTTCTCGGACAGGAACCACGTCAAAATCACAGTGAACTTCTGTCACTTCTTTCCAGAACATACCAAGCTCTTTCCCACCCCAGAGCTTTCCCTGTCCCTCTGCCTGAACCATGATTGCGTTGGCACCTTCTCATCCTTCAGGTCTCAGCTTCAGGCACAGCTCCTTCAGAGGCCTTCCCCGACCACCTAGTAAGTTCTCTCTTATTCTCTAGCCCAACACTTTATTTCCTTCGTAGCCCTCATCCTAATGTGATATTACCATGTTTGTTTGCTCATAGCCATTGCCCCTTCGCACCAGTCCCCACTAGAATTTAAGCTCCTAAGGCATGGACCTTGTGTGGTATTTGCCTCCTTTCCTGCAGCCTGGCACATGGTAAAAATATTCACTGCATTGTCAGCCCTTGCTGGTTTGGCTCAGTCGATAGAGTGTTGGCTTGCGGACTGAAGGGCCCCAGGTTCGATTCCGGTCAAGGGCACATGCCAGGGTTGTGGGCTGGATCCCCAGTAACAGGAGGTAGCTGATCAATGATTCTCTCTCATCATTGATGTTTCTCTCTCCCTCTCCCTCTCCCTTCCTCTCTGAAATCAATAAAAAAGTATCCGCTGAGTTGTCAGAGGTGGGATCCAGGTGAGAACAAATCTCAGGCATCGTTGACGCCTGGCTGTTAGAATGAATGAAGTCAGAGTGTACGGCTGTGTGGCTGTTGTTATTACTGTCGTTACCGTGGCTGGTGGAGAGGAAAGACACCGGGGACTTAACAGGCACAACAGAAAACTTGGGGTTACAATGCAGAACCAGTGATCTGAGAGTCAGCCAATGCATGTCTCTTTCCCGGGGGGCTCTGTCAGTGGGAGCTGCAGGTCTGCAGGTTCTGTGTGGGTAGTGGAAGCTTAGCTTCTCTCTAGCTCCCCCAGCCTCACCCCACCTCACAGCTTATCCCCTCTGTCTGCTGCAGGGGGCTGTGCTCTAGGTTCCACGAAGCTGTTGCAGATAGAGAAGGGAAGAAGTCCGGGCCTGGGGTGGGGCAGTAGGGGCTGAGCAGAGAATCGATGTGGCTGTATTCTCCTTGGGGACATCAGCATGTGGCCGGGTTCCCCTGCTCCCAGGACCTGGGGAGCCACCAGGTGCTTAGAGGATTCCCTCGTCCTCTGTTGGCTGCCACCCCTTAGACTTGCTTTGTTTTCCTATGCTTTGCTTCATGTGCCACTAGCATGTGCTAGAAGGAGGATTTTGTTCTAGAACATTCCACTGGCGTGGCCTGTGAGTCTCACTTTGTTTCTCTGTGAAATCGGGATCATACTGACTGATGGTGTGGTCACGAGGATTAGATGAGGCTGTCCTTTCCTTGGCACAGTTCCGGGCACTTGGCTGGTGGAGTCCCCATCCCACTAACGACAACAAATCAACAACACCTTACATTTCATAACGATGTTTCAGGCATTGGACTAAGCATTTTTTAAAATATTTTTTTATTGATTTCAGAGAGTAAGGCAGAGGGAGGGAGAGAGAGGGAGAGAGAGAGAGAGAAACATCAATGATGAGAATAATTGATTGGTTGCCTCCTGCACATCCCCCACTGGGGATTGAGCCTGTAATCTAGGCATGTGCCCTTAACTGGAATCGAACCCAGGACTCTTCAGTCTGCAGGCTGATGCTCTATCCACTGAGTCAAACCAGCTAGGGCAGTGGTTGGCAAACCGTGGCTCGCGAGCCACATGCGGCTCTTTGGCCCCTTGAGTGTGGCTCTTCCACAAAATACCGGCTCTTCCACAAAATACCGACTTCTGTGCATGGCCCACACAGTTTCAATCACACTGTATGTGCACTCCCCCACGTGGTATTTTGTGGAAGATCCACACTCCAGGGGCCAAAGAACCACATGTTGGCTTGCGAGCCCATGGTTTGCCAACCACGGAGCTAGGGCATTGGACTAAGCATTTTATCATTATTAGTATTTCGTTATTAAAATCTTACAATTGCAATAGCTCTGTTGAGGCATCATTGGCACGCAATACACTGCACAACCGGTTAAGTGTGGACATATGAGTACATCTACGAAGCCATCACCACGATTCATTCAGTCCTTATTGCATCCCCATTTTATAGATGAGAAAACCGAGGTTTAGAGAGATAAATACCTCATCCTGGATCACATGGATGGCCAAGGGCAGAGCTGTGGGATCTGGGCCTGAGCTCCTAACTACAGCATGCACCGGCTCCCGCTGTGGTGTTCTTAAAGGTTAATCTCAGGCCTCTCCATGTCTTCAGTGGGGGCAGTAATAGTGTGGACCACACATGTTTGTGAGGTGCATTAAACATGCAGTACATGGCAAATGCTTAGCACGATGCCAAGACCAGAGCAAAGCACCAGTCAGTGTTGGCTGCCAATATTGTTGTGGTTGGTTGTTTTGTTATTAATGCCACACATTTGCCTAGCTGCTCCCTCTTTTTGGGCTAACCTGTCCTTTTACCTTTTCCTCCTCTTGCATGTGTCTATATTTTTGCTTGTCCTTCAAGATATTCCCTTCTCCAAAAGCCTTCTGTGACTTGACCCACCCTATGAGATAAGATCCCCTCTTCTGAGTCCCATTCATACTTTGTATTTCTTTGGTCCACAGCTCTTTCTCCTGCCTGTGCCTTTCCCTCTTCAGTGTCTCTCAGAGCCACACCGGAAAGAGTGTTCAGATGATCTGAATATGACATGAATATAGTCTGAAACCAAACTTGAACCAAATTTACCTCTTACGTAAGGAACAGGATCTAGGTCCCAGCTCTCAGGGACAGCCACTGACACCTGCTCTCCACCTGCCGGGCCCCGTGAGAGCTGACGGCAGACCGAGCCTGAGAACCCATGCTTTAGCTCCCGGGTCCCCACTGTCGTCACCGTGGATGCGAACTTGACTCATGGTTCGGGCTTCCGTGGGACCGATGCAGCAGATGTTGCGTGTGAACATCCTCCTGTGGATGGTTTCTGGGTCAAGGCCCAGTTGCACAGCCCACTGGATCCCCGTTGTGACTTAATTTGCAAAGCTTAGCAGGGCCTCACACAGCAGCAGAGAGGATAAATAAACACAGGCAGCAGGATGGCTTCCTCCCCTTGACTCAGGCAGGCCTGTGGGCGTGGGATCTCCACCCACTTCGCTTGCCCACATCCCAGGCTGGGGGATGGTCTGGTGGGCTCCGTGTCTGCTCTGTGTCTGCTCTGAGTCTGCTCTGAGTCTGAGCATGAGCAACGTTATAATTCAGTGCCTTCTCAGGCCTCACAATAGCAGAGCTTTTACTTTGGCAGATGAGCTCAGAATGGACTTCCTCATGTCATGAAAGGGGGTGGCTGGAATTCTCTTACGGTCCTTATAGAAGCACAACGACTAAGAACAGTTTTCAAAATCGCTCTGTCTGGGTTCAGGGCCGAGGCCCACCCACATTCATAGACAGGGCATGCCATCTCTCTGGGTCCTAATCTGATGTGTACGTCTGTGAGTAAGCATGTATTAGATGCTTACTATGTGTCACTTACTGGATAGGATTATTTCCTCCAGCATGCAGAACAGGAAACTGAGGCACAGAGAGAGGAAATGACCAATGCAAGTCCCAAGGCCAGCAAGGTCAGGGCTGAGGTGTTTTTTTTTTTTTTTGAGCCAAACCAGCCAGGGCATTTTGTCCAATTTTTACTGTGGTAAATGCACATAACATAAAATTACCATCTTACCCCCGGTCTTCTCTCATAGGTTGGATATCTGTTTGATGCTTCTATGTCTCTGGCTCTATTTTTGTTCATCAGTTTATGTTGTTCATTATATTCCACAAATGAGTGAGATCATGTGATATTTATCTTTTTCCGACTGGCGTATTTCGCTTAGCATAATGCTCTCCAGTTCCATCCATGCTGTTGCAAATGGTAAAAGTTCCTTCTTTTTTACAGCAGCATAGTATTCCATTGTGTAGATGTACCACAGTTTTCTAATCCACTCATCTGCTGATGGGCACTTAGGCTATTTCCAAATCTTAGCTATTATAAAGTGTGCTGCTATGAACATAGGGGTGCATATATTCTTTCTAATTGGTGTTTCTGTTTTCTTGGGATATATTCCTAGAAGTGGGATTACTGGGTCAAATGGAAGTTCCATTTTTAATTTTTTGAGGAAACTCCATACTGTTTTCCACAGTGGCTGCACCAGTCTGCATTCCCACCAGCAGTGCAAGAGGGTTCCTTTTTCTCCACATCCTCGCCAGCACTTGTTAATTTGTTGATTTGTTGATAGCCATTCTGACAGGTGTGAGATGGTACCTCATTGTGGTTTTGATTTGCATCTCTCGGATGATTAGTGACTTTGAGCATGTTTTCATATGTCTCTTGGCCTTCTGTATATCCTCTTTCGAAAAGTGTCTATTTAGGTCCTTTGCATATTTTTTGATTGGATTGTTTATCTTTCTTTTGTTAAGTTGTATGTGTTCCCTGTAAATTTTGGAGATTAAACCCTTATCGGAGATAACATTGGCAAATATGTTCTCCCATGCAGTGGGCTTTCTTGTCATTTTGTTGATGGTTTCTTTCGCTGTGCAGAAGCTTTTTATTTTGATGTAGTTCCATTTGTTTATTTTCTCCTTAGTTTCCATTGTCCTAGGAGCTGTATTGGTAAAGATATTGCTACGACATATGTTTGCTGCCTATGGATTATTCTAAGATTTTTATGGTTTCCTGTCTTATGTTTAAGTCCTTTATCCATTTTGAGTTTATTTTTGTGTATGGTGTAAGTTGGTGGTCTAGTTTCATTTTTTTGCATGTATCTGTCCAATTTTCCCAACACCATTTATTGAAGAGACTGTCAGGACTCCATTGTATACTCTTGCCTCCCTTGTCAAATATTAATTGAGCCTAATGGCTTGGGTTGATTTCTGGGTTCTCTGTTTTGTTCCATTGGTCTATATGTCTGTTCTTGTGCCAATACCAGGCAGTTTTGGGAACAGTGTCTTTGTAATATAGCTTGATATTTGGTATTGTGATCCCTCCAACATTTTCTTTTTTTAAAAATATATTTTTATTGATTTCAGAGAGGAAGGGAGAGGGAGAGAGAGAGATAGAAACATCAAGGATGAGAGGGAGTCATTGATCAGCTGCCTCCTGCATGCCCACCACTGGGGATCGAGCCCGCAACCCAGGCATGTGCCCTTGACTGGAATCGAACCTGGAACTCTTCAGTCCGCAGGCAGACACTCTATGCACTGAGCCAAATCAGCTAGGGCCCCTTCATTTTCTTCTTTTGAGACTTTCAGATTCCAAGGGCATTTTTGATCTTCAAATGTGCCAAAAAGCATGTGCTTGTACCTGGGACACGGTTAGGCTAAAAAAATAAATAAATAAATAAGACTTACCTCTCCTAGACCAAGTTGTTTTGGGCACGATCACAATAATGAGTATGGCCAGAACCAAGCAAACAGAAAGGTTTAAGGTATGACTCAAGGGCTTAAAAAATTGAAATGAAACCATGTAAAATTTTAATCCCTAAAGGCCTATGAATTACTCAAAACAGTGACAAGAAGCAGTAATGAAGCCATTTTATTTCTGTAAGGGAAATTATTTTTAAGGTCCCCAGGAGAAAGGATAATAAACAGCGAGTTGGGGATCATTAAAAAACCCTCAGAATCAGGGATTCCAAACATTTGTGCCTCTTTGCTGCCTAGTTCTTCCCCTGTGAGGAACCAGAGTCAGGTACCTACCTACAGAAGGCCCCCAAGACTTGTCATGCACCTTGTGAAGTGGTCTTCAAAAATTAAAATTAAAACTGCACCTTGTGAAGTGGTCTTCAAAAATTAAAATTAGAAAGCCAAGGAGTACAATGATAAACCATTCTTAAACCTGGAGGACATTATGCTAAGTGAAATAAGCCCGTCACAGAAAGACAAATGACACACGATTCCACTTATATGAGGTATCTAAAGCAGAGAGTGGAACGGAGGTTGTCAGGGGCTTGAAGGGGAGGGAGAAGGCATAACTTTTCGGTTGGGCAAGATGAATAAGCTTTAGAGATCTGCTGTGCAACATTGCCCCTATACTCAGCAAGAATGTATCATGCACTTAAAATTTGTTAAGAGTGTAGATCTCATGTTAAGTGTTCTGACCACAATAAAAGAAAATTAAACATAATAAGTAAGTAAATGTGATTAAGCTTTCAGAAAGAAAGAAAAGAAATCATCTTAAGAATTAAACAAGATCTATGTAAAATAGTTAACTGTTTATGTAAAATAGTCAATTCCCACTCTTTCTTCTCTAGAGTTGCCTTTCAAATAGCCACGTTGACAGGCAGGGCAGGTGCTTGGGACAATGCCAGTGCTAGCAACAATGTCCAGGTACCTTGTCCAAAATGCTCTCAAGGGCATAAGCTCAGAATATCTCTCTCATGTTTCCACCCAGCCCTGCCTGGTGAGACTTCTTCATTTGTCCTTTACTCAGCACCTTCTCAAACTCCACGTCAGTCCCTCTCTGAAAGCACAGCCCGAGATAACACTGTGGGCTCCATCCTGGTTAGCCAGTGCACTTGAAGTTCTGCTCAGTATAATGTCATTAGTGTGAGGAGGGGCCTTTATACTGAGGCGACCAGAAGAGATACGTATCCGTTGTCTTAGCAAGACCCATGTGTCACCTGCTGACACTCATATATCCTGTTGGACTCTCATTGCAGCTGTGGGTGTAGACTCCACAGCTTTCCTCTTTCCTAACCTGGGTCTGCGTCCAAATGACTGATAGTGACATGTTCTCTTAAAGCCAATAAATTGACTACATTGCATTTCCATTAACATAATTTTAGAATATCACCACGATTCTACCTTTACAACATCTCTACACCCCTCAAGTTTTCATTCAATGATAGTCCACATGCAGCCACATGCCAGGTGTGTATCTTTTATGTATGTATTATTTAAATAGATTTTCTGATTTCAACACACTAGATTTTCCCTTCTGAGCAATGCCACCCAATGCACCAGGAAAGTGTTGGAGAATTGATAGTGGTTCTGCTGGGAGGACATGGAGCTCGGACTCTCCGGTAGTTGCTGTGTTGATGCTAGCTGCTCTCCTAAAAACAGAGAAGTGGGGAGAGGGAGGAAGAGAGGCAAGGAAACCTAAACAGACAGAAGGGAGCTACCTCCTTGGAGGAAAAGTGCCCCTGAGAAAAGCACAGAGGAAAGAGGACACGTGGGGCTCGTCTCCTCTATAGGCAAACAGGTCCAGATGGCCTGCGTGTGAGGCAGCCTGCAGAGCTGGTTAACCCAGCCGCCCAACAATTTACAGCCAGTTCACAGACTCTCCGAGAGGAGGCACGGAGGTCCAGACAGGAGTACAGGGAAAAGAAGGGCCTGCTTAAAATTTACTATCCGGAAAATCTGATGATTAGTGAGCAGAGAACACGAGGGGGAAATTCATAAATATCTGTGTCACCAGCATCTTGGGCCCGGGGTGGCTCTTGAATTTTAAGAACAAATCATCTCAGGCCACACTGGCGGCATTTTTACAAGAACGTTATAGATGGCTGCCTCCTGAGCTGTAGACCAGCGCTTCTCCAGCTGATGTGTGCACAAATCACCTGGGTCCGGGCTCAAATGCAGGTTCAAGTTCAGCAGGTCTGAGTGGTGCCCGAGACTCTGCATTTCTAAGAAGCTCCCGGGAGGCACTGATGCTGCTGTTCCGTAGACCACCCTGTGAGTCGTGGGGGTAGAGGAATGGTTGGGAAACAGATGCAGGGGGTCCAAGTGGAGATGCCTCGTGGTGGCATAGAAGTAGCTGGGGGACCTAGAAAGCATTGCTGGTGTCTCTGGGGCCCATATGCAGGGGCGGGCTTGGGGACTCCCCCAGGTGAGGGTGACGAGTCAGACTTTCTGACTCCCTCTCAGGTACAGAAGAGGAAGACATTGCTGTCCAGGTCCCAGGTATGAATGAACTCTAGAGCTGCTGGAGTTGAGAACTTTGCAGTGGTGCTTAGGGTGGGGGGAGACAGGCTGGAGGGAACCCATAGGAACCGTTTCTTGATTGTCTTTGCCTCTTGCTTTCTGCCTCCAACGCTCTCTTCCACAGTCTTTTTCATCTCAGTAATTGCACCCACCGTTCACCCAATTGCTTAAGCCAAAGACCTGGAGCTGTCCTTCAGTTTTCCACGTTGACAAAAGCAGCCCTTTGCAGCTGCTCCACCCCTGCACGGCTGTGTGAGAGTGGCCTTGGGCCTGGAACATTTCGTTGCAGAGACATGAAGAGCCCTCACAGCCTGTGCCGGGCAGATCTTCTTGCCTGGACTTATCTTCTCTGTTCTGGCCTTGCTGTGCACTTTTGTCCTGCTCAGGAGTGGGTGTTGGATGGCACCTGCCCACCCTCACTGCTGTTTCTTGTGAGGAGGGATTGGGATCCTTGCACTTAGTGCAAAGTGGGGGCTTAGTGCAAAGTGGGGGCTTAGTGCAAAGTGGGGGCTTAGTGCAAAGTGGGGGCTTAGTGCAAAGTGGGGGCTTAGTGCAAAGTGGGGGCATGCAGCCACACTGCAGCGTCAGCTGTGGAGTGGACCCCTGGCCATGGGGGCCGACACACTGCAAGGGTCTGGATCTTGTGCACTTTCTCCTCTTGCCGTAGGTAAACGTTGGCCCACTTGAGCCCGTGTGCATGTTGTCTGTTCTCAGCGACCTGGAATCACGCACTCACCTAGTCCCTGGGCGGCAGTTATCTGCCTTTTAACCTTGACCACACAGCCTGACCAGCAATGGACAGTTGTTGGGGTCCAGCCCCAACAGGTCCAGGGGTTCCCCATAGGTGTGGACGGAGTCGGGGAAGAATGAATGACATGGAGGCAGCGTTCAGGTGATCATCATGGCGGGGTTCCTCCTAGCCAGGTTCCTCTCTTTATTGTCCTCTTACATTTGTATTTATACTATTTGATCTTAACCCTATTCTATTCTATTCCAAAGGTTAGGGCGTTTCCTATCTCCATTCCAAGGTTACTCTATTGTTCTATTTAAGATACAAGGAAGTAACTGAAGGAGGTTATTCTAAGTAAAGATTATGTAGCTTAAGCGTGATTGTTCGTAGTTAAAGTGATTAACTACCTAAATGGCACTTAGTTAAAGGGTTTTACTGATAAAAATCCTCACCTGGGAAACAACCTTTCTCAGGGAGGTGGTCCTGAGGGGGAGCAAACATATTAAGAACAATATACCATATACGCCAGGTCCCTTGAAACATCCCTGCAGCGACTGCGTCAAGCAGCAAGGGTGGATCGGCTTCCAGCAGACAGTGAGACTTCCCCTTTCTCTTTCCCCATACCCAGAATAGTACAATTTATAATTCTTCTTCTTCAAACAGATATCTCAAATTCGCTCCCATCGCCATAGCACCCCCATCGTCTCTGCCTGGACCTCTGGAGTAGCCTTCTCACTGGTCTCCTGCTTCCCTCTTTATCCGTCTCCCAGCCAAGGCTTCCACTGCAGCCAGGTCCCTTCTCTCCTAAACAGCCTTCAAGGGTTTCTCGTGACATCTTGACTAGAATCCAGGTGCCTACTCATCACCCGTGAGGCCCTACCTTTCTCATCCTTCTCCCCTTTGCCATCTGTGCTCCACCAACTGGCTCTCTGTCACTTCTGAACATACCTGTGTGCTCTTAGAGCCTTTGCATATTCTGTTCTCTCTGCCATGAACCAGCACCCCCTTCCCAAAAAACACATTTTCTCTCACCAGTGGCTTCTTCTATCCTTCAGATCTCTGTCTCACTGTTCTTTCCTCAGCGAGGCCTTCCCTGACCACCCTGCAAGTGGTTAGTCTCCGGCACCTCTACCTCCGTGTCGCAAATCATAAGTTTGGTTTATATGTTATCGATTGTCTGTCTCTCCTGGTTGGATGCGGGCAGGGACCCGACCTTTCTTATTTGTTGTTGAATACCCAGTGCCCAGGTCCAGGCTCGTAGTAGATCCTCAATACATATTGGTAAAAGGAGTGAGTGAATTAGTGATAAATAAGCTTTGGGAAAGTGGGGAGGAGTACATAAAATAGGCTAATATTTTTTGAGGTACCTACTGTGTGCATGATACACCTACTATCGCATTTGCTCTGTCTCATAGGTTGCTATCAGATTCATCCTGCTGCCCGGAGAGTGTGATTAACTTGCCCAAGTTCACAGCTGCTGGGGAGCAGAGCTGATTTGCACCTTAGCTTAGGGTTTCTTGACCTTGGCATTATAACATTTGGGTCCAAATAATTTTTTGTTGTGGGTTGGAGGGGTGGCTGTCCTCTGTATTATAGGACATTTAGTCGTAACCCTGGCCTCTACCTTCTCTATGCTAGTCGCACCCTGTCTAACTTATGACACCTAAAGTGTCTCCACACATTGCCAAATGTCTCTTTGGGGCCAAACTAGCCTCCAGCTGAGAACCAATGGCTTAGCCTGTGGATAATTTGAGCCTTTCCTATGCTCCTCTACCCCATTTCTCTTGGCGAGCTGCTGTTTTTCTTGGGGACTCTTCCTTGTCCCACCATTCCCACAGCCCCCCTTATACTTCCCTCTGGGATTGCAACAAATGGATGGTGATGTTCTGAGTGTTGCAATAAGCATTTGCTCTTTTGGTTTATTTAACATCAGCCCATGTTCAGATGCTTGTATCATTGGCATGGATGCTAATATGCTGAAGAGAAAATGTGCAATATTTTTTCCTTTGCCTAAATAGCACGTCTGGTTGTTTAGTGTGAGACAAACCACTGTGCTTAGGAGGAGATAACTTGTTAAAACAGACTCAAGTCTCCACCACTGGAACAGCCTAGCCTCCTAGCTTTCCTTCATTCAGAGATGCAGTGTGAATTTTTCTTGGGTGTTTTAAAGTAGAAATTTATTTCCTGCCCTTTTTTTTGGACAGAAGAAAAGACCAAATAGTGGTGTCTTTTAAAGGGCAAGTGATGAAGAGAGAAAGGAATAGAGGAGTGTGTGTTAGAGAATGTGAATGAGTTCCTACCCAGGGATACTGTTAGATACAGGGCTCCATTTTTGTCTCATTCACCCATTTATCCACCTACCCACCCATCCAGTCATCCACCCATGCACCCACTCATCTATTCACCCATTCATTTGTCCACTACCCATCCATCCATCCACCCACTCATTTATCCATCTACCTATCTATCCATCCATTCATTCATCCATCCATCCACCCCCAATCTGTCCATTAATTCACCCACCCACTTCTCCATCCACCCATGCACCCATCTACCCATCTGTTCATCCCTTTGTCCGTTCATCCATCTATCCATTATCTATCCAAAATATTATGAGCTAGGGAGATTGCTGATGCTGGGGGCTGGGTACAAATTTGTCCTCACTCTAGGTGTTTTCCTTGGAAGACACACAAGTCAATAATCATTACATTACAACATAGTATATCAAGTGCTGAGATAGAGGGAAGCACAGGGACTAGGATAGTCAGAGGAAGGCCCCTTGGCCTAGTCTTGGCCAATCAGGGAAAGCTTCCTGGAAGGGGTGAGCTGAAGGTTTCCTAGCAATCCTTACCCTCCCCTGTAGCTACAGCAAATGCCTTTAGTCTGAATTTCTCACTTTTCAGCAGGCAGCTTAGAAGAGGGCAGAGTGCTTACGGCGACAACAGCTAGTTTCTTTAGAGCTTCTGTAGTGCTTTGCTTACTTACAAATAATCTCATTGAGGCCTCATTGATGCCCTATTCCAGTGATGGCGAACCTATGACATGCGTGTCAGAGGTGACACTCGAACTCATTTTTTGGTTGATTTTTCTTTGTTAAATGGCATTTAAATATATAAAATAAATATCAAAAATATAAGTCTTTGTTTTACTATGGTTGCAAATATAAAAAAATTTCTATATGTGACCCGGCACCAGAGTTAAGTTAGGGTTTTTCAAAATGCTGACACGCTGAGCTCAAAAGGTTCGCCATCACTGGCCTATGAGGTCCACACTATCATCAGATGAAACTGAGGCCCAGAGGTGGGGAATGACTGTACTTAACTATCAGGGTTGTGATAATAATTAGGGTAATGTATCCGAAGTCTCTGGTACCCAGTACCTGCTTCATATCATCACTATTACCCACGGGGTCCTTCCTGCTAACATAGAGACAGTTCCTTGGTTGCTAAAAAAGCTTGTTTCAGTGTTCACGCTCCTCCATTTTCTCTTCAGCATAAAAGCTTGTTTCAGTGTACACTCTTCACAGAGCAGCCCGAGGCTCTCTCCGCTAGAGTTTTGAGTTGTACCTGATTTGCTTGTGAGGGCCTGAGCCATCTCAGTGAACGCTCAGCAGTGGTCATCAGTGTTAGAACACACCCCTCTCCAGCCTTGATTGCAGACTGCATCCCCCATTCCTGACTTTGCCACCTGCCTTTTTTTGGTTTGCTGAGTGGCTATTTTGGTTGGTGAGGGCCACTTTCCATTGCCTGGCAGCCCAGAGTGGGCGATGAGGAGGAAGAGCTCTGGAGGGCTGCCCCACCTTTGATTCTCTGCCACAGTTTGGGGGTTGCTTCAGACTCCTTGGGCTTTTATTTTTCCTTTTAAATCATTTAAATATTGTTAACTGTACAGTCCAGTGGCATCAAATACATTTATATTGTTGTGCAACCATCGCCACCATCCAGCTTCGGAATCTTTTCATCTTGCAAAACTGAAGCTCTCCATACCTGTTAAATATTAACTCCCCATCCCCCTCCCCCAGCCCCTGGCACCCACCATTCTGTCTCTATGAATTTGGTTATTCTAGGTACCTCATAGAAGTGGAGTCATATGGTATTTGTCCTTCTGTGACTGTTTTATTTCACTCAAGGTTATGTCCTTGAGTTATGTCCTCGAGGTTCATCCATGTTGTAGCATATGTCAGAATATTCTTCCTTTTTTTTCTTTTTAAAAAAGATTTTTTATTGATTGTTAGAGAGAGGAGAAGAGAGAGATGGAAAAGAGAGAGAAACATAGATCAGCTGCCTCCTGCACATCCCCTACCAGGGATCAAGTGCATGTGTCCTGACTGAAATTGAACCGGCAACCTTTGGATGCATGGGACAAAGCTCAAACAACTGAGCCACACCAGCCAGTACAGAGAGCATCCTTCCTTTTTTTTTTGGTAACTGGGATTGGTTTCTTTTCTTTTTTTTTAAATTCTCTAAAGTTTTACATATGTCTCCTTTTCCCCCAATTGACTCCCCACCCCCAGCCATTCCCACCCTGGGCAAGCCTCCACCACCCCAGTGTCTCTGTCCGTTGGTTATGCTAATATGCATGCATACAAGTCCTTCGGTTGCTCTCTAACACCCCCATCTCCCCTGCCATTTGTCTCTGGATCTATTTTTGTTCATCAGTTTATGTTGATCATTATATCCCACATATGAGTGAGATCATGTGATACTTATCTTTCTCCGACTGGCTTATTTTGCTTAGCATAATGCTCTCCAGTTCCATCCATGCTGTTGCAAATGGTAAAAGTTCCTTCTTTTTTTTATAGCAGTGTAGTATTCCATTGTGTAGATGTACCACAGTTTTTTAATCCACTCATCTGTTGATGGGCACTTAGGTTGTTTCCAAATCTTAGCTATTGTAAATTGTGCTGCTATGAATATAAGGGTGCATATATCCTTTCTGATTGGTGTTTCTGGTTTCTTGGGATTTCCTTCCTTTTTTAAAAAATACATTTTTATTGATTTCAGAGAGGAAGGGAGAAAGAGATAAAAACATCAATGATGAGAGAGAATCATTGATCGGCTGCCTCCTGCACACTCCCTACTGGGGATGGAGCCCACAGCCTGGGCATGTGCCCTGACCAGGAATCGAATTGTGACCTCCTGGTTCATAGGTCAAAGCTCAACCACTGAGCCACACAGGCTGGGCTGAATATCCTTCCTTTTAAAGACTGAATAATATTTCATTGTATGGATATTCCGCATTTCCTTTACCCGTCGTCTGTCAGTAGACATTTGGGTGGTTCCACTTGTTGGCTCCTGTGAATAATGCTGCTTTGATGGGCTGATTTTCTAAATCAGTATTAAAACCAACATCGACTAAATGCCTACTGTGTGGCAGGCACTGTGTTGGTCTTGAATACATTCTCTCATTAAATCCTTTCAATCCCACCAGTAGATAGATCCTGGTGGGAACACGAGTTTCTTTGTGGCTCATTGATAACAGTAGCAACAGTGAGTGCGGTCTTATTCCGTGAGGAAGCTGAGAGGGCCCATAGCTGGGTGTCTGCTGACTGTGATGCTCTCAGCACCCCTTCCTTTCCAGCACCCCTCCACCTTCAGCATACCGCTTTCACTTCACAAACATTGGCTCACCTTGAAACTCTGCTGCTCCTTCCCTCCCTCCTTTTTATGACAGGGGGGTAAGTAAGTTGCTGATCTCTCTGGAAGAAGGACATTCCGAAACAGATAGGATCAGAGTCTGGGAAGGACCCAGGGGGGCCGCTTTGTGAGCTGGTGCTGAGCCAGTCCTTCCCCAAAGTGCAGTGTAGCAGAAGGAAAGACCCCCAAAGGCACAGAGAGAGAGACACATCCCAAACTTCAAAGGCTGTCACGCTCCCGCTTCGACACTGGGGGATATGAAATCCTGTGTTAGGACAGAGCATGGTCTGCTTTCTAATGCCTGGAGAATGTTTCTACTCAGTTTCTAAGACAGGGGTGTGAGTGGCTATAGATGGTGTCAGGAGGACCGGCGAAATGATTTTCTGGTTGTCGAAGATATGATATCTAAAGCCATTTCCAAAGCTTTCTCTCAAGGAACAATCTTTAAGGAATGGACAGGTAACTTTCAGCATGTTGTTAGTATAGTCTTGGTTTGGGATGGAGTGAATGATGTATCTAGTCTTCTCCCAGCCTAACATTCTACCTGGTGGCCAACAGGATCTTCCATAATTATCAACACTCTTGAACACATGCTACAAGCCAAGCCCCATGCTGGGTGCTTCATATCCATGATCTCACTGGATCCTTTTAAAACTGCTTTGAGGTAGGAGCTATTATTAGCCCCATTTTACAGATGAGGAAACTGAAGTTAAGTAACTTGCACAAGGTCACACAGGGAGCAAATTACAACAGTCTAGATCAGCGGTTCTCAACCTGTGGGTCTCGACCCCTTTGGGGGTTGAATGACCCTTTCACAGGGGTCGCCTAAGACCATCGGAACACACATATATAATTACATATTGTTTTTGTGATTCATCACTATGCTTTAATTATGTTCAATTTGTAACAATGAAAACACATCCTGCATATCAGATATTTACATTATGATTCATAACAGTAGCAAAATTACAGTTATGAAGTAGCAACGAAAATAATTTTATGGTTGGAGGTCACCAGAACATGAGGAACTGTATTAAAGGGTCGCGACATTAGGAAGGTCTAGATATACATTAAATACATACACGCTGGGGTGGGCGGGTCCTGGAGGCACCTTGGAGCGATGTGATGTGATTAGCCTGGAGTAGAAAGAGAGACCCCTGTGGCACATGTATTAAATTGCGAAAGGTGGAGAGAAAACAGTGGTTTAACAAGGAGCCCTAAATAAGAAATTATAAGGGTAGATGCGGTGAATTGCAGACACATTATTTTTCTAACAAGTTGTTTCTCATGTGCGTACGTCCACACTGTGGGCTCCTGGGTAGGTAGCAACAGGCACGTATTTCTTTAATGATGGTTAATAATTCTCCCAACAAATGCCAGGCACATGGGTTACTATGAAGCAAAGCACAACACTTATTGGCATGTATGGATTCACAGTTGCATCAGACATTTATTAAATTCCTGCTTTGTGTGAGATGCTGTGTAGAGATCCTTTTTAAGCCTTTTCAGACTAAGCTAAATTTCTATATAATATTTTGCATGGTCTCAACTCTTGGCTTACACTATTATGAATTCTCTAATTTATGTTATTTTCTGCAGGTAGGTTATACTCAAGCTTAACAATTGGTCAGGCATAGGCACCGACTGGTTGGTTTGAATGGATGCATCGACCAAATGAATGGGTACCAGCCATCAACAACTGGCTGGATGCCAACCCTGCTCCGAGGCGTTGGACATTTCTCCCTAGCTTAGTCCATGGGATCAAACAGTAATTTGTGTTTGGCTAAAATGTATGGAGAAGTCAAAACAGAGACTGAGGAAGCAAGAGTCAGAGAATAGCATGTGAAACAAAGATTTTCAATTGAGTCATATGGGTGTAATTTTCCTGGGGTGATGATAGGGGGGCTGCTGAACAGTGATGCCACTTGATATATTTGAATTCACAATATTAATTCATCTTGAAATTTCAAATAATGTTAAAGAAACATACAAGCTTACAAATGTATATGAAGATGAATGGCTAAAGAGAAGGTGGTATATACATACAATGGAATATTATTCAGCCTTAAAAACAGGAGATCCTGTCATTGTAACAACATGGATGAACCTGGAGGGCATGATACTAAGTGAAATAAGCCAGTCACTGAAGAACCAATACTGCATGATTCCACTGTTATAAGGTCCCTAAAATAGTCAAACTCACCGAGGCAGAGAATAGAACTGCAGTTGCCAGGGGCCAAGAGGAGAAGATAACGGGGAGTTGTTCCATTGGTATAAAGTTTCATTTATACAAGAGGAATAGCTTCTAGAGCGCTGCTCTACAGTATAATACCTATAGTCAGCAGTTCTGTATTATGCACTTAAAAATTTAAGAGGGCAGATCTCATTTTAAATGTTATTACTGTAAACAAAACAAAACAATGCATACAAAAGACCACAAAAGGAGACAAGGAAGCTTTTGGAGGAGGTAGATGTGTCTATTATCTTAATACTGTGGCTGTGGTTTCACAGGTGTATGCATGTGTCCAAAGTCATCAAATTATACACATTCAATATACGAATTTTATTTTATATCAAGTATATCTTAATAAAGCTGTTTAAAAATGTTTACCAAGGGGCGTGGGTTATAAAATCTTGAGAACCACTACTGTAAAGGCATGAATGGTAGAAACAAGCATTGGTTTGATGCTGCTGTTGGGATATCATGGAGCAAAATTTCATCTTTTTCTGGTTGGTAAATGAGGTCCTCATTGAAAATGTTTGAGTATTTCTGTTGCAGGGCTTTGGGAATCAGGCCAGGCCTCGGTCCCCGGAAAGTGAAAATGAGGAGGGGCCAGTACAGAGGCTGTTCTGGTGAATCAAAGTGGGCAGAGGAGAGGTTGTGCCTAGGATGCACGAAGCGGTCTTCATGGAGCCTGTGGGTGCAGAGCCCATGCACATTGGGAGGTTCGACAAATAGAAAAGTCAGCTCCAACTTCTCAAGGAATTTCTGCTCTATCAGGAGAAACAAAACACTCACCAGTGAAGTCAGTTCAATTTCACAGATAGCGATTGAAAGCCTACCATGGGTAAGAAAAGCTCTCTGCTTGAAAAGTAGCTTGAGAACCATTGCAAAATGACAGAGCAGTGTGAACAATCCTGCATGCATTGCTGTGAGACACAAAACCCCAGAATACTAGGAGTGCTCTAATTCGGAAAGGTTTCCAGAATGAGATGACTGTGGTGGAGTCATGTATAGTGGCTGTCTTCTTGGGGAGTCTGAGAAGAGACTTTTACTCCATTATCACTTGGCTTTGGCAATGCAAGAAATGAAGTCTAGAAATTTCCAATGTTTTCACCACCTAATGTGGCCCTTTTGATTATTTTGTGTTCTTTTTTAAAATATATTTTTATTGATTTCAGAGAGGAAGGAAGAGGGGAGAGAGATAGAAACATGAATGATGAGAGAGAATCATGGATTGGCTGTCTCCTTTATGTCACTACTGGGGATCGAGCCCGCAACCTGGGCATGTGCCCTTTACTGGACTCGAACCCGGGACCTTTCAGTCCACAATCTGACGCTCTAACCACTAAGCAAAACCAGCTAGGGCTCTTGTTATTATTTTGTACCCAGTGGACACTGTGTTTTGAAGAATTGTTTAGACTAATCCAATCTTCCTGTAACTTGTGATTCAGATCTTTTGTTTTTGATTGATTTATTCATTCAACACATATTCACTGGACACTGAACCACTTGGATTAGGTTTGGTGGTTTGTGACAGAAAACAAAATTAACAATGGCTTAGTGAGACAGTTTTATTTAATACTAGAGGCCTGTTGCATGAAGAGATTCGTGCAATAGGCCTTCCCTTGCTGCTGGCACCGGTTTGCCTCTGGCACCTGGATCCAGGCCTTTGCTCTGGTTGGGCTCCGGCCGGAGCCGGCCCCGGGGCTCTGGCCCCGGGGCTGTCAGGCTTCGCTCCGCTGCTTGGAGTCTACATATGCAAATTAACCGCCATCTTTGTTGGGTTAATTTGCATACTCTCCTGATTGGCTGGTTAGCCTAGCAAAGGTATGGTCAATTTACATGTTTGTCTATTATTAGGTAAGATAAAAGAAGTCTGGCAGTGGACAGACAGCTCAATGCCTGTAAGGTGGCTACACAATGATAATACAGATTCGTCTATCCTGTTGTTTCTTCCTAGATGGCTTCCATTCATAAGGTCACCTCATGGTACAATATGGCTGCTGGAACTCCAGCCATTATGCCTCCATTTCAGAAAGCTGGACAGAAAAAAAGAGGAGAAAGAGGCAATAGGTGTATATAAGTTGTCTTTTAATGGAGTTCCCCAGGAGCTGGCATACAATACTTCTCAAATGTCATTGGCCAGAATTTAGTTACAAGGTAAAACCTAGCTGCAAGGGAGCCTGAAAAATATAGAAATGTTGGCTTTATTCTGGGTAGCTATAATTCTAGCTGAGTCTTGGGATTCTAATAATAAGGAAGAAGAGGGGAATATTTTTTTTTTGGAGGGTGGGAAGCTAGTTGCTGTGACAGGAATCCAAATGCCAGACTATGTACTAGAAATGATTAAAGGAGAGGTGGCGCTCATACACTGTGATTTGCTATGATTCTAGTCCAGTGGTTTTCAAGCTTCAGTCAGTGTGAGATTCATCTGGAGAGTTTATGAAAATAGATTGCCAGATGCCATCCCTAGTATTGCGGATTCATTAGGTTTGGGGGTGGGGGTAACTGAGAATATGCATTTATAGATGCTATTGATGCTGCTTGGTCCAGTGACCACGCCGATCCATTGACTAAAGTCAGAGGATGGCAACCTAGGGCCCATGAATCAAATCCAGCTGCCCACCTATTTATGTATATACATTTTATTAAAACAGCCATACCCATTTGTTTAGAGCAGCTTTTCTGTTACAGCAACAGCAGAGTTGAGTAGTTGCAACAGAGATCCTGTGGCCTGCAAGCCTAAAGAATTTACGATCTGACCTTTTACAGAAAAGTTTGCCAACCTCTGCCTTAGATAAAGGTAGATTCTCACAATCCATAAGGAAATGTGCTCATTGATCGAGAAGTCAGGAAGTGAAGGGCTGGACCTGTTGCATCCCAGCTACCATTTTCCATGGGACTGTGCCTCGATCGCCTCACTTCTATGATGGGGGCACTGAGCAAGTGATTTCAGAAGTCCCTTCCAGCACATCCCTGATCTTGGCCGAGAAACTGATGGAATAGCCTTACAAAATGACAGGCACTGGCTGAATACAGTCCATTGTGCTGCCGCATTGGAGTTGCCCTTGTGTTCTGTTTGTGAAAGTGTCCCCTTCACCACTTTTGAAGGGAACACCTTCTTTTCTTCACGTTTGATTGACAACTGACATTTATGGGAGCTGACATTCATTAATTCCTACTTTTCTCGGCCACTTTCCAACATGTTCTATTCATCACTGTGACTTTTTGGTGCCTTTGCTACTACTAACCTTCTCAGAGTCAGAAAAGAGGTAGAGTTTATAATGACATATATAATGTCACATCACCTCTCTCTGTGCCAGGTTATTTCACGGTGGGTTTGAGAATCTTTTTCAGAAGCAACAAGGGAGAAAATATCATTTCAATGGTACCTTGTCAACCCAAGTGAGACACACATTTGACTGTATTTAAATCAGGGTGAATGAGTGGAAATGAGTATGTAGAGGAATATATTCATTTGGATTTTGGTAAGACTTGTGGGCAGGTTCCTGCAACTCCCAGCTGCTTAGGAATTGTATTTGCCAATAGACAGGCCTGGAATCAGCTGTTAAAACAAAATAAAAGTTTATTTCTGCCTAGGTTAGAGCAGTCTGGAGGAGTTCAGGGCTGGCATAGTGCCATCGTAGACCCAGGCTCCTGTATTTCTGTTGTGTTCACAAACGTGTGGTTTACATTATTAAAGTTGCTTCCTGGTCCAAAATGGTTGCCAGAGCTCCATAGTTTTTTTGTCAGGACAGTGTATATAATTTTATTTAATTCCAGGACTCTTCATTAGCTATAGGAGAAAGGAGAAAGTCAAAGTCCTTCCTTCTTTATTAAAGACCCTCTGTAATCTGTTGCATAAGATCCTTCCTAAAATTAGTACTTCTGAGCTTTAGAAATGCTTAGAATAATTTTTATTTCTGTTTTGCTCATTACCTTCAAAATATATCTTTGAGCTGCCCACGTCCCCTTATCTCCACACCAGCGCAAGCCGAGGCTAACTGAACCCTGCCTTTCCATGCATCTGACAGTGAGTGCCTTCTTAAATTTTGTACCCAGTTGCCTCACTTGCCTCACTCTAACCCAGCCCAGGCCCCAGCACCACTACCTCTCACTTGGATGAATGCAGTGGCGTCTAAGCTGGTTTCTTTTGCCCGTTATCTCTTCCTCTACAATCCATTCTGCAGTCAGCATCCAAAGAATTCTTAAAACAGTATATTCCTGTCCTGTTATTCCCCTGCCTAAGCTACCTGAGTAGCTACCCATTGCACTTGAAGTACAACCCAGACCGGTGCCCATGGTCTATCAGGTCCAGCATCTTCTGGCAGTTGCTCCATCTTTGTTTTCATCTTCCACCTCTCCTACTGCTGTCTTCACTGCAGCCACATGAGCCTTCTTCCTCTTCCTTACACAGCCAAAGCCCTCTCCTTTCACAGGGCTTTTGTGTTCTGATCTCCCTGCATTGTGATTGTCCAGGCTCTTGCACAGCTTGCTCCTCGTGGGTTCTGACACCAAGTGTACGTCCTGTCTCCCCACCAGAGTTTATCTTCACTATGTCACCATGTGCATTCCCGACTCAGCAGCTACCACAATCTATAACTGCCTTGTTGATTTGCTTGCTTCCTGATAGTGTTTCTGCCCACTAGGATATAAGCCTGCTAGGGAGAGACCACATCTATTGTTTTTTGCCTGCGTTCCTAGCACTTACTGCAATGTCAAGCATGTCATAAGCACTTAAGATTTGGGGAACAAATGAGTGAATAAATGAATGGATTTAAATGCAGGAATCGGGAGCTTTTAACACGGGGTCAATTGGTCTGTGATTTGTAAACTTGGATGTGGGAAAAGTTACCTATTTTGATTCACCTGTAACTGAGATTTTCATTTCCTTTAATTTTTGAATGATAGCAACAAACTATAGTAATATTAGCAATACTCTGATTTTTTTCACCATTGTTGCAGATATCTTAGAATTATTGTTTACTTTCATCAAACTGCTTTGAGTGACAATAGTTAGTTGACACAGCATAGATCTTGCTATTTAACATAATATAGACTTAGATACATATAACAGACTTATTTTTAAACATGATTGTTATGACTATATTTTGATAACAGTTAGTTTCCTTTGTAATTTAATATATGGAAAGTCACTTGAGATGTCATTTTTAACATGTCATTTAACAGCTTTGCTCTGGGAAGGAATCAGAAGGCTTCACCGGCCTGCCAAAGTGGTCCTTGGCCCAAAAAAGTCAAATCCTTCAGAATGAATAAATGACTTCTACACTTTTGTTTGTTGAGGACCATCCTACAAAGAGGAACATCCTTCCCTCCCCACGATGACTTAAATACCATTTATTTTTTAGGGTCCAGGCAGGTCTTTCTCCAAGAAGCCTTTGCAGCCCACTGTGTGTTCCTCCTCCTCCGAGCCAGTGTAGCACTTATTTATTTGGAACATCCAATAACCCCCTGATCCAACATTAAATCCCTTTGTGCGGTGATGTTTCCTGTCTTAGGAGCATATATTGTTTTTCCAAGTCACAGAGGCCTTCCCAATTATAATTAGTGCCCTGGTCCCTGCAGTGTTTTCTTCATTGAACTGAGATTTTTTCTTCATAGATTTTAGCACACTTATACATTTATTTGTATGACTATTTAATATCCATATATCCATCAGGGAAGAGAGCATAGGTGTTTTGCTCATCACCTAGTGGAGGCTTCAGAACTTTTATATCAAAAGGGCCAGGGTGCCACCAATGTGGTTGTGGGTGGCAAGGATAACTAGAGCACTTGCCTTGAACTCAATTTGTTTAGCAAGCCCATTGCATTTACCATTATATTTATACTGGGGTCTGGTGATATTAGTGGGGATATTAGTAGGTTTGGGATCAAAACCCATAACATCTTTTTTTTAAAAAAAAATATATTTTATTGATTTTTTACAGAGAGGAAGGGAGAGGGATAGAGAGTTAGAAACATCAATGAGAGAGAAACATCAATCAGCTGCCTCCTGCACACCCCCAACTGGGGATGTGCCCATAACCAAGGTACATGCCCTTGACCAGAATCGAACCTGGGACCCTTCAGTCCACAGGCCGACGCTCTATCCACTGAGCCAAACCGGTTAGGGCAAGCCCATAACATCTTGTTAGTCATGGTTACCTTGTATACTTAGCACACAGAACAATGCCTGGCACATAGATCTTAAATAAACAATGGATAGATAAACGTATAGAATGAGTGGTGGATGGATGGATGATTGATGAATGGGTGGAATGAATGGTGGATGGATGAGATGTATGGATGGAATGGGTAGACTGGATGGTGGATTGGTGGATGGGTGTAGGGTTGGATAGTTGGAAGGGTTACTGGTGGGAGTTGGAAAGGTGGAGAAGAGTAGTATATCAGTTTTCCAGGGCTACCTAAACAACATATTGCAAATTTGGTGGCTTAGAACAACAGAAATATAGTGAACCAAAGTTCTGGAGGTTAAAAGTACAGAATCAAGTTGTTGGTAGAACTGTGCTCTTTCTGAGGACTCTAGGAGAGGGTCCTTCCTTGCCTCTTCTAGCTTCTGGTTGTTGCCAGCAATTCTTGGCATTCCTGGGCTCATAGATGCATAATTCCAAGCTCTGTCATCCTTATATGGCCTTCTCTTGTGTATATCTCTATTTTCTCCTCTTAGAAAGCCATTAGTCATTGGATTAGGGCCCACTCTAATTCACTATGACATTATCTTAACTGCATCTGCAAAGACCCCATTTCCAAATGAAGTCATATTCTGAGATTCTGGGTGGATGTGAATTTTGAGGGGACACTACTTACCTCTATACAGGTGGTTAGAGGGATGAGTAGAGCAATGGAAGGTGGTTGAATGGATGGGTTGAGAATTGGAAGGGGGGATCAAGGTAGCTAGAAGGGTGAAAGGATGGATGGATGAAGGGGTTGTTGTATGCATGGGTTGAATGGATAGAGGTTGGGAAGTTGGATGAGTGGAAGGGTACATAGATGGAGGGATGGCTGGTTGGGTAGATGTTTGGGTGATTCAATTAGATTATGAACTTCTTCATAGTAGAATACATGGCATATATGTTTATATTCTCTTTATTACCTAGTATGGCACTTTGCACTTAGAGTGTGCTTGTTAAATATTTGTTGCCTGTTTTTCTTTTTCCTGCTTTCAGAAATGCTGTTCATTGGAATGGCTGCTGACAGATGTCCTAGGCTGTGAACATCCAGGGGAGAGGGATGTATGCGTGAATTAGTTGGTGCCATGTCCAGTCTGGATTTATGTCTAGCCTGGAATGTGCTCCTGGTGCCTGAAACAACTCTGAAAAAGAAATTGCAAGTTGGGTATAATTCCCACTGTTGGGAACTAAAAAAATACATAGACAGCACTATTTCATATCCCAGTATCTTTAAAATCATAAACATGATGTCAGATAAATAGGCCTTCAGCATGTACGTTTGCTTTCATTATTTCGGTTTGGACAGGGGTTAATGCTGTAGTGTTGGTGATTCTAAAGTCTAGGTCTTGGTTTCTGTTAAAGGAAGGGCTTAGTTGAACTTAAAAGCACATATTCTGCTGCTGTCTATTTAAGTGCTGAGTACGTCCGTGCTCTTTTAATAGGAGGTTTGCAGGTTGGTGCCAGATGGATTAACTTCATCAGATGCCAATGATCTTCTCAGAGGCTTTCTCTGCTCCAAACATCCTTAGTGTTGGTCCAGATTTCCCATGAACTCAGAAGACTCAGAGAAGCACTCATATCATTGCGCTTAAAAACTTCTCTTTTTCTCTTTAACAAGAAAATATATATAAATGCTAGACTATTTCAGACACACAGAGAAGTCTAGAGAATAAAATAACAAAACACCACATACCAACTATTCAGATTTAACATGTTAACATTATTGTCATATTTATTTGAAAATTTAAAAATATCTATATATCTAAAAGCTAAGCCACTGGAACGACCAGAATGACTGGTTGCTGTGATGCGCACTGCCAACCACCCGATCGGGGCCCCAGTCGGCCCCCCCAACTGCCTGCAGTCCCTCCCCCCCGCTGGCCCGGCCCCAATCAGCCCCCATGGGGCAGGCCAGCCGGACCCGACCTGTGCACGAATTTGTGCACCCGGCCTCTAGTATTTAAATAAAGACATTGTTGAATCCTGCCACCCTCGTTCCATTTCCCTCTCTCCCTCATGAGAGGAGAAACTATTAACCTGAAGCTAACAAACATGTGTTTCTATAGGTGTATGCAAACCTGGAGGGTATTTTAAAGCTTTTCATAAACAATATTATATTGTATGTATCCTTCTGCAACTTGTTTTTATTCAATAGTATGGTACTGTGATTCATCTATGTTTAGCTCTAGTCAATTAAACTGTTTACTAGTATCTGTTGTACAAATGTATAAACATTTGGAATGACTGTCGCCTTTTTGTTATTACAAACAATGAACCATTGAACATTTTTGCACATATGAGAGATTTTTCTCAAGAATGTATACCTGGCCATAGCCAGGTGGCTCAGTTGGTTGGAGCATGGTCCTGTACACCAAAAGGTTGCAGGTTCGATTCTAAGTCCGAGTACATATCTAGGTTGTGTGTTCGATACACGGTCATGATGCACATGGGAGGGAACTGATCGACGTTTCTCTCACATCGAAGTTTCTCTCTCTCCCCCTTCCTTTCTCTCTTAAAAAGAAATCAATAAATATATCCTTGGGTGAGGATAAAAAAAAAGAATATATACCTGTAAGTAGAATTTCTGAGTCATAGGCTGTGGGCTAGATATCACTCAACGTCACTAGAGATGGCGAATTTGTTCTGCAAAATGACCGAGCCAGTTTATTCTCCCACAGCAAAGAATAAAAACAACTTTCTCATATTCTTTTCAAATCTTGGTATTGTTAGTTTTATCCATTTTTGCTTATATGATAGTGCAACATGGAATCTTACTATTATTTTTAATTTGCATTATCTGATTAGTTGGGAATTTGGGCATATTTTCTGGCCATTTGGGTTTTCTTTTCTATCAGGATGATTATTGTTCCTCTTGATTTATGTGTATTTTTTCCTACATCATGGATACTAATTTTTGAATCCATTGAAAGTATTGCAGAATTCTTTAGCCAGTTTGTCCTTTAAATTTAAGTATAGGGTCTCATAATAAAAAAAGTGAACATTTTAGTACATGGGAATGTGTCAAACATTTTCTTAGTGAATTTTGCTTTTAGCATCTTTTAAAAGAACTCATTCCCTACCACAATGACAGAAAGATAGATCCTTTAAAATATAACATTTTGCCTTTCACATTTAGATATTTATACTATCTGGAATATCTTTTGTATAGGTTGTGAAATAGGGATCTAATTTTATTTGCTTTTCATGTGGAGAGGCAATTACTTCAGCACTGTTTGCTGAATATCTCATCATTTTCTCACAAATTTGCAATAACTCCTTAGTGATATAATTCTTTCTAGATTCTCTGTTTGGTTCCATTGAACGACTTGTTTATCCTCATGTCTTTTTCATACTGTTTTTTTTTGCATTAATGTAGCTTTATAGTACAAGTTGATTTCTGAGAAGACAAGTCCTTTTGCCTTGTCTTATCATAATTTTCTTTTTTCTTAATGGACTTTTATCCTTAGATATAAATTTCATAGTTAGCTTGTCATATTCTATAAAATTTCCATTGATACTATTGATTTGTTAAAGTTTACTGAATTTATAGATTATTTTAGAACAAACCAACATTTGACAGGAAATCTTTTTATTCATGAACATGGTGTAGCTTTTTTATTTATTTGGGACATATTTTAAAATATTCAGTAGAGTTTTAAAACTTCTCTGTAACTGTCTCACTTATCTTGATTGACATTCCTAAATATGTGTGTGTATATAGATAGGTGTGTGTGTGTGTGTGTGTGTGTGTGTGTGTGTGTGTATGTATATTTACACACATACACACTAGAGGCCCGATGCACAAAATTCATGTGTGTGGGAGGAGTCCCTCAGCCCAGCCTGGGCCCTTTCGCAATCTTGGACCCCTCAGGGGATGTCCGACTGCCGGTTTAGGCCCGAATCAGGCCTAAACTGGCAGTCGGACATCCCTCTCGCAATCCAGGACCCCTTGCTCCTAACCACCCGCCTGCTTGCTCCTTACTGCTTGGCTCGCTGCTCCTTAGTGCTGCTGCGGAGGTGGGAGAGGCTCCCACCACCACCGCTGCGCTTGCCAGCCATGAGCCTGGCTTCTGGTTGAGCAGTGCTCCAACTGTAGGAGTGCACTGACCACCAGGGGGCAGCTCCTGTGTTGAGAATCTGCCCCCTGGTGGTCAGTGAGCATCATAGCAACTGGTCATTCTGGTCATTCTGCCGTAATGGTCGCTGGGCTTTATTATATAAGATATATATATTAATAGAGAGCTAAGTTATGGAGAGGAGCACAGGCTTTGTAGTTCTCAGGCGCAAATTCCAGCTCTAATCTGGTATACCTGGCTCAACCTCCTCAGTCTTTTTAAAAAAAATTTATCTTTGTTGATATATAATTGGCATATAACTTTGTGTAAATGTAAGGTGTACAATGTGTTGATACATTTACCTGCTGCAATATGACTTCCATCGTAGTGTTGGCTAATACCTCTCTCATGTCACATAATTACCTTTTTTTGTGTGTGATGGGAACAATTAAGATCTAGTCTCCTAGCAACTTTGAAGTCTCTAATACAGTATTATTGACTATAATCACTATTCTGTACATTAAATCTCCCGGATTTCATTATCTACTAGTTGCACATTTGTACCCTTAAACCACATACCTCTAATTCCCCCAACCCCAGCCCCTGTTAACTACCACTCTACCAGCTGTTTCTACAAACTCAGCTTTCTTAGAGTCCTCATATAAGTGAGATCATGCAGTATTTGTCTTACTCTGTCTGACTTATTTCCCTTAGCATAATACCCTCAAGGTTGATCCATGTTGCTGCAAATGGCGGGATTTTCTTTCTTTCTTGTGACTGAATAAAATTCCATCATGTATATGTCATACCTTCTTTATCCATTTGTCTGTTGACAGACACACAGGATTGTTTTCATGTCTTGGCTATTGTGAATAATATTGCAGTGAACGTGGGAGTGCATACATCTCTCTGATATCCTGCTTTCATTTCCTTTGGATGAATACCCAGCAGTGGAGTTGCTGGATCACATGGTAGTTCTGTTTTTACTAGCAATACCTGAGGAGCCTCTATGTTGTTTTCCACAGTGGAGCCTTAGTCTTTTTCACTGTGAAGCAGTGATAGCTGCATCTACCTCACAGGTCTTAATGGAAATATTTAACGTGATAGGCTCTTTGAAAACTAGTTTCCTCTTCTCTCCTGTTCCAAACGGGGAAAAGCTTAAATTATAGGAGAATACATCTATCACTAGGATTGTCTTTGGGTTATTCGCAGTAAGATTTAATAACCTCTGGAATTTTCTGATGACATTGCTTTCGGCACGTGTGATGTTGTCTTCTGGCTGCAATGCTAATCTTTAAGGGACTTAACTTTTCAGTCCATTATGAATCTGCAGTTTTCCTACTGAATACTTCAATTAAACAGATAGGCTGGTATCTCTTGGCACAAACAAAAGAGGTTTCTTTTGTTTGTTTGTAGCATTTGACAGTGATCTGAGAAACGAATGATGTCCACACTGCTGCAAGTGTAGTCTTTAAAAAAAACACATATTTTTATTGATTTCAGAGAGGAAGGCAGAGGGAGAGAGAGACAGAAACATCAATGAGAGAGAATCATTGATCAGCTGCCTCTTGCATACTCTTTACTGGGAATCGAGCACACAACCCTGGCATGTGCCCTGATCTGGAATCAAACTGTGACCTTCTGGTTCACAGGCCGATGCTCAACCACTGAGCCACATCCACTGGGCTGCAATATAGTCTTTATAAGATACGTATCTAACTCTGTCACCCTTCTGCTTGAACATCTGAGCTTGCCCCCATGGCTGACAGGAGCAGGTCAGCCCAGGAGGCCAAGTAGGACCTGATCAGTCTCTCTCCCCTTCTTCTGAGCCACCTGTCTAGTGCTGCATTGGCCCTAGAATGTTCTGTTTTCTCCAGTATTTTTCTACCTCCTTGGTCTGAATCACATTGTTCCTGTCTGGAATGTCCCTTCTTTGCAATGAATCTTAGGAATCTTGCAAAGTTCAATTCAGATGGTCCATTCTTTGATATCGTCCCATCCTGACCCTCCAGCCATGCACACACACCAAAGGCAGAATTAATCTCTTCTAGTTTTGCATGCCTAGAGCACTTTAAAAAAATACTTTGATGGGTAAATCTGGAGGACGTTATGCTAAGTGAAATAAGCCATACAGTGAAAGAAAAATGTAGCACATGGCATCTCTATGTGGAATCTAAAGAAAACAGAAGTTGAACTCATAGACTTGAACTGTGAATACATAGAACCCAGAGTAGAATTGTGGTTGCCAGGGACTGAGAAAGGGAGAGAAATGGAGAGATGTTGGTTAAAGAGCACAAACTTTCAGTTATAAGGTAAGTAATTTCTGAGGATCAAATGTACAGCGTGGTGATTATCCTATATAATAAAAGCATAACATGCAAATCGATCAAATGGCAGAATGACCAGTCACTATGACGCGCACTGACCACCAGGGGGCAGACACTCAACACAGGAGTTGCCCCCTGGTGGTCAGCGTACCCCCACAGGGGGAGTGCTGCTCAGCCAGAAGCTGGGCTCAAGGCTGGCGAGCACAGCAATGGTGGAGGGAGCCTCTCCCACCTTCGCTTAAGGCGGACTGTAAGGAGCGAGGGGTCCTGGACTGTGAGAAGGTATAGGCCAGGCTGAGGGCAAACCCCCTACCCGCACTCCCCGCCCCCACGAATCTCGTGCACTGGGCCTCTAGTAGTTAATAATACTGTATATTATACTTGAAATTGGCTAAAGAGTACATCTTAGCCATTCTCACCAAGAAAAAAAGAAAAGGTAACTATATGAAATGATAGATATGTTAATTAACTTGATTGTGGTAATCATTTCAGAATGTGTACATAGATTGAATCATCACATTTTATACTTTAGATATATCCCATTTTATTTGTCAGTTATAACTCAATAAAGCTGGGGGACAAAGGGAACCCTGAAGCCTTAAGCAACATTGACCTTATGTATGTCCAAGTTTATCTTGCTATGTTGGGGTCCGGGAAGGGAGTGGGCTTTCTGTAAACAAAAGGGGAGGAGACAGTGCAACAAACTGTATGAATTCCATGGCCTCCGTCTTGCTGATGTTTTATGATCTTTCCAGGTTTACTATCAAGAACAAAACAACACAATATTGTGCATTGATGATTACATAAACATTAAAATTCTCAATCGTAAAAGAAATGTTACTTGCTGGAAGGAAAGCTTTGTAAGAACAAGGACTAAATCATAAAGATACTTTGAGTTACTCTATTCATTTGTTCATTGAACAAATATTTATTGAGCACCTACTATGTGTTAGGCACTGATATAGGCTCTGGGGATATACCTGTGAAAAGGCAATATCCCTGCACCCAGGGAATTTACCTTCCCAGGGTTTTAACGCTACTCATTTATGACTCTATCTGCCCCACTGGGCTCTGAGATGCATTTGGAGCAGTGTATTGTTCCTATTTGAGCATTTTCACTGCTGATTGCAGTCATTCGAACAGGGAGATGGAAATTCCATGCACAGGAAAAAGTATGCTCCAAAGTGCATAGTAGGTGCTGAAGTGACTGTAGAGCGAGTGAGCACAATATAAAAGCACCAGCACTCCAGGAACTGAGTATTCCATGCAGTCAGTTTCCTTTCATCTGACCAGTATACTGAGCACCAATCCTCTGACTCTGTACAGAAGTTAAGAGAAAGAGTTAGGCTGATTGTGTTTCCATCTATGCTCCTCCGTTTACCTATCTGTGGGATCTGGGACACAATCCCAAGTCTTGGCTGCCTTATCTGAGTACAGAGTGTATTAGTGTCCTCTTGTTGCTATGATAATTTACCCAAAGTGTAGTAGCTTAAAGTGACACATAGTTATTATCCTACACTAGAGGCCCGGTGCACAGATTCGTGCACTGGTGGGGTCCCTCGGCCTGGCCTGTGCCTTCTCGCAATCCGGGACCCCTTGGGGGATGTCGGAGAGCTGGTTTTGGCCCCATCCCCGTAGGCCAGGCCCAGAGACTCCACTGGTGCCAGTGGGTTCCCTCTGCCTGGCCTGCAGGGATGGGGCTGAAACTGGTCTGGTGCATGGATTCATGCACCAGTGGGGTCCCTCGGCCTGGATTGAAGGGAATGGGTCAAAACCGGCAGTCTGACATCACCTAAGGCAGTGGTCGGCAAACTGCAGCTCATGAGCCACATGCGGCTCTTTGGCCCTTTGAGTGTGGCTCTTCCACAAAATACCACGTGTGGGCATGCATGTACAGTGCGATTGAAACTTCGTGGCCAATGCGCAGAAGTCAGTATTTTGTGGAAGAGCCACACTCAGGGGGCCTCTCGAGCCGCAGTTTGTCAACCACTGCCCTGAGGGGTCCTGGATTGTGAGAGGGTGCAGGCCAGGTGAGGGACCCCACTACCGGGCCTCTAGTATGCATATAAGATCTTTGGTCAATCTCTTTCCACCCTCTCCTCTGCCCCCTTCCCTCTGAGATTCATCAGTCTGTTCCATGTTTCCATGCCTGTGGTTTCCACTCCTGCGTTGAGCGCCTGCCCCCTGGTGGTCAGTGTGCATCATAGCTACCGGTCGAATGGTCCAATGGTTGGACACTTAGCATATTCGCCTGTTATATATATAGATATGGGTCTGGAAGACCAAGGTCCAAGATGGGTCCTAGTGGGTTAAAATCCAGATGTATAAAAGCAGGGTTGTGTTTCTCTGGAAACTCTAGGGCAGAGTATGTTTCCTTGCCTTTTCCAGCCTCTAGAGGTTTCTGCGTTCATTCCTTGGTTCATGGCCCCTTCTTCTGTCTTCAAAGCTATCAGTGTAGCATCTTCCTCTAACCCTCCTGCCTCCCTCTTATAAGGATACTTGTGATTACATTGGACCTTACCCATAATTCATGATAATATGCCATATCAAGATCCTTAATCGCATCTACAAAGTCTTTTTGACCAGGTAAAGTAACATATTCACAAGTTTCTGGTATTAGGACATGGCCATCTTGTGTATAGGGGGTGGGCATTATTCTACCTATCAGGTATGATGGTATGGGTGTGATGATAAATGTGGCTTTTCTATAGGGTTATCAGAAAGATTTCGAGAGATTCACTCATTTATTCACTCACTCAGCAAATACTTAATGCTTCCTATGAGCTGGGCACTGCTCACAAAAAAAATTGTACAAAATTCTTGGCCTCATAGAGCTTAACTTATAATCAGGGAAAAGAGATAAAATAAATGAGTGAATATATAATATATTGGACGGTACTAAGTGTGAGAAAGAACAACCCAGGAGGGAAGGTGAATGGGTAGGGCTGGGCAAGGCATTGCCCATTTAAAGAAGGCGGCCATGCTGGGGCTCACTGAGAAGGTGACATTTGAGCAAATGCGTGTAAAATGCTTAGCACAGTTTTGGCACAAAAAAACCCAGTCTTAAATCTAAGTTAAAAAATAAAATTTACATAAATAAGTAGGCAAAGTCACCCCATCCCCTCAAAGTCACCCCATTACCCATAAAACAAAATCCTGGTCTTTCTGGATGGTAACGTTCACTAAAATTCACTGGGCTTTTGCGAAGATGCACTCCTAGCTCTGAAAGGGCTATTTCAGTACGGAATGTGACATACCAGGAAATTAAAATACTATTATAGATTTTCCTTCCCCGTGGCTCTCTTTGGGAATAGCAACAACTGGGAGTCAAATAGCTCAGGTGAGGGAAAGTAAGTTTCTGAGGCAAGAATATTGAACAGGCAGGGCTGGGGCCAGGGAAGTTTCTCCCCACTCTTTCCCCAATGCCAGCAGGAAACAGGCTTTGTAGAACTTGGCCCTGGAATTTGCGTTGATAGCCCAACTGCAATGTGGAAAGGTTTTGGGAAATAGAAGCCCCACGAGGTTGAAATGGAGAAGGAGTGGGGAGAGAAATCCTTTATGCAATGAGGCATTTGAACCACTGCGAGCACCAGCCCAGGGGATGTGGGCATCCTGTAGGATGGACTGTTGCTTACCCATTTCACAGTCTGTTTCTACAGGGCACAGTGCGGGGTATCAGCATTGAGGACAGTGATATCTCTGGTCTGCTTCTAGGACAGAGGGATTATCCCACAGATGCAGACCTATCTAGACACATTTTCTGAGTGTTAATTCAAGTTCAGGAATCCAAGCTGTTGGCAAACAACATGTCCCCACATATGTCTTCGCCAGCCAAGGCTGGAATTATGCTTGGGGCAAGTGAACGGAGTCTTCTTCTTGCTGTTGACTGTGTTCAGAAATTAGATTCTCAAACAATTCCTGATGTGCTGGCTTGAGACGGTGGGCAACAATCCCAAGTGCTGGAAACTTGAGCCAGGTGGTCAAGGAGACTGGGACTCATGATGAAGGAGTTTAAAGAAATACTTTCTTATGTGGCACTTCCTAGGTATCCAGCATAATTTTAAGTGTTTAAAAAATATTAACTCATTTAGTTCTTATAGTAACTTTGTGAAGTAAGTATGATCCTCCCCTAAAGAAAACTGAGTCATGGAGAGGTTAAATAACTCATCCAAGCTACAAAACTAACAAATGCTGAAAATGGGCCTCTACCCAGTATAGCTAATGCCGCGACCCTTTAATCCAGTTCCTCATGTTGTGGTGACCCCCAATTTCATTGTTACAAATTGAACATAATTAAAGCATAGTGATGAATCACAAAAACAATATGTAATTATATATGTGTTTTCCAATGGTCTTAGGTGACCCCTGTGAAAGGGTCGTTCGACCCTCAAAGGGGTCGCGACCCACAGGTTGAGAACCGCTGCTCTAGAGTCTAGAGTCTTAATCACTAACTAAAAGGAAAGTACCTCAGTTGGGTTTCCCCTAGAAACAGGCCCTGGCTAAAGACTAGGTGGACTGGATCACCTGGGGTACGCTGGGGCACTGGCAGGAGACAGGAGGGGTGATACAAGGAGGGGGAGGCTCCAACAAAGACCATGTTACTCAGCCAGATACCACGGTGGGCAACAGAGTTAATGCTGCAGGAAAGCTCTAGGCATCAGTGTAAAACACTTGCCTGAGACGTATCTGTGCCAAGGAATGAGGGAGCTGGGGCATTTATACTCCATCCCCATTAGCCATCCATTAAAGGCTGTCCCAGGGTGAATCTGCAGGTGGGTCAGAAGTGTCTGGGCAATGTGGGGCCCAGCGTCTGCAGAGTTGCTCTCTGATGAAGACCCAGGTGCTGGCTGTTGGGAGTCAAGCCGGCCTTGCTGAAATGGTAAGAAGACCTGGTGGAGCACTCTCTATTAAGCACTAATTGGATGAGAGGCATTTTGTTAGATGTTCGGCACTCATTATCTTATTTAATTCTAGGAATGAACCAGAGAGGTAGGCTTTATCCCCCCCATGTCTGGATGAGGAAGCTGAGATTGAGACAGTAAGCGACCCCAAGCTAGTAGAGAGTGGAGTCCATATTTGAATCTATATTTATGATCTATCTGCTACCAAATGATGGTTGTGGTCATTTTATAGTATAAAAATAAATGATTGCTTATGCAAGAATGTAAGTTACTTGAGGTCTAGAAGCAAATTGTTTTATCTATGTATCTCCATCATCCACACCAGTGGTTTTCAATGAGGGGCAATTTTGTCCTTCAGGGACAAATGTTCCCCATTTGGCAATGTCTGGTGACATTGTTGGTTGTCATTACTGGGGGAGGAAGTGCTGTCGGCATCTATTGGGTACAGGCCAGGGACGCTGCTAAATTTCCTACAATGCACAGGACCGCCTCCACAACACAGAATCGTCAACAGTGCCAAGGTTGGGGAACTGATGGTCACAGCTCTTAGTTTAATTTCAGGCTTTAATAAATGTCAGCAGAATGTCTGACTGTTGGGTGGGGCATGTGTAGATGTGCCACTTTTCAAAGGATGGTAAGGTTTGAACATAAAATAATAGTCATGAATAATTTAGTGTCCTCCAGGCATTTTTTTCATATGCACTATCTCATTTAACCATCATCAAACCCCAGAGGAGTGCAGAATGGATGGTATTTCCATTGTTAGAGGTGAGAGAAATTAAGTGACTTCTGAAGATGACAGAGGTGTGTATGGGAGCTGCTGGTTGAACTTAGCTCTGTCTGACTCTGAATCCAGGGCCCTTCTATTCAACACGGCTTCTGAATTCATTTAAAGGTGGTGTTTGATCTACTCATGAGTGGAGAGGCAAAATGGGCTTGTTATAGAGAAGATAGGAAGGTACATCGATTAGTATACTTTTGGCTATAAGTAACAAAACCCCAACTCACATCTGTTTAATCAATAAGGACATTTACTATATCATGTAACAAAAAGTCTTGAGATATGGTGGCCTTAGGGTTGGTTACATCAACTGGGGAGCCATGGATTTAAAAAACAATAATCTTTTCATCTTTTTCGTTGGCTGCATCCTCAGGGTATGTGTGCTGCAGTTCCTGGTGTCATATTGAGACATGTCAGCAGCCAGAAAAAGAAGAGGGACCTTCTATTTCATAAGACAGGCGTGAAAAATAAATTCTCAGAAGCCCTTAAGATGGCTCCCCCTCAGGTCTCATTGGTCAGAACTGGATCACGTGTGCTCAACCCTAAACCAATCACTGTCTGAGGCAATGGGCTACCGACTACCTTACTGGCTTAGAGCAGCGAATCTTGCCTGGGGGTAATTTTGTCTCCCTCTTCTCTAAGGGCAAGGTCTAGAGATACTTTTCTTGTCACAACTGGGTGTGGGGAGGTTACTTCTAGTATGTAGCATGTAGGAGCATGGAAGGCTGCAGAATATCCCCTAATGCACAGGCCAGTCCCCACAGCAAAGAATTGTCTGGTGCAAAATGTCAGTAGTGCAGAGGTTGGGAAACCCTGGTGTAGGGCAGAAAGGATTTAATTAACCCTGAGCTTCAGTGGGGAGGGTAGACGCCTGAACGAAATGGGGACCCCATTAGCATGGAAGAAGGGGCATAGAAGTTGGATGGACCACCAACATAGTCAGCTACAGAAGGACTTCTGTACATTTTTGTGGCTGATGTCATAGGAGACACATTCAAGCTCTTTTTTTTTACAAAACAACTCTTAGCTGCCTCTGTCAGACAGTGCGGCCTGAACGGGCCACTGGTCTGACCCAGTCTGGCATCTCTTATCTCCATCAGGCTTGCTGCCAAAACCCCGAGGATAGGACGTCACCTCTGGCAGGAGATCAGTCAGGATTAATTGGTGGTGAAGCTCTGTCCCACTCTGAACCTCCCTCTTCTGCAGCCAGAACAGTGCAGACCCGTTTCCAGGAGGCCGGATTGGAGCCTGCTGTGCCGAAGGATGTGAAGGAGCCAGAGACCCCTGGCAAACATACAGGGAAGGAAGAACATTGTTAACTGGCTTCTGTTTGGTGGCAGGAAAGAATAATTTCCGGGGAGAGGGTATCTGTATTTCTTCTGGGATCTGTATTTTCAAATGTGCCGCTTTCTGGTTTGAACTCCCAGGGTACATTTTCATAGGCAAACCTTGCAGAAATCCTGCAAACCTGCGATGCAAGAGCCCAGGGGAGGCCTTGGCCAGTTGGCTAGCAGCTGCCACCAACTCAAAAAAGCTTATAACATCAACGAATTGTCCCCAAAAATGTGTTTTAAAAAGAGTTCTCTTTGAATTCTTTTCTGCCAGGTGATTGTGTGTAGTGAATGTTTAATTCAAGACCAGTTTCTTTGTAGTGTTCAAGAATTCATTGGCCATTGATTGGGGAACAGTAACCTATTTAATGCTTAACTTAACAGAAACCAGTTAGCACACATTTATATGCAAATATTTGAATGCTTGGCTTGTGCCCTGTGCTTGATGTTAAGAGACAGAGTGGTGACAACAAGCCATCCTCTGCCCTTGGAAACTCAAGTCCATTGGAGGAGACAGTCTCAAACAGCTAATTGCAGTGCACTGAGGTGAGACCTGTGATAACTGTTACAGAAACACAGCAGACATTGGATATCCGTTGGATGATAAATGTATTTGTCCATTTCATTAAAATTTATTGAGCACCTACTGAATACCAGCCATTGGTACTTGGGGAATTAGAAGTATAGTTTTTCACATACCTGGTGTCCTAGAGCTTTTCAAGAGCAGATGATCATAAAGCAATAGGATGCTCATTTTATTAAAGATATATGCAGAACATACTGATAGCTTAGAAGAACGACTTAGTTTGGGGGCTTAGGAATGGCGTTAGGACAGACTTCACAAGGATTGAACAAAGACTTAGAGGAAAGAAGAGGCATAAGGAGATGGCAGGCAAGACAAACTTCTCAATGTAGCAAAAATCCACGTAGACATGATTTAAAAAAATACTGTAGCCCTTTTCCATTGACCAGACAGGGTGAAAGTGAATATGTATTCAGGAACCACACTATGCCTAATATTTTGATACCTAGACTTGGGCTGAACACGAGAAGCATTTGGCACAGGAGTTAAATCAGGGGTCTTCAAACTTTTTAAACAGGGGGGCCGTTCACTGTCCCTCAGACTGTTGGAGGGCCAGACTATAGTTTAAAAAAAAACTATGAAAAAATTCCTATGCACACTGCACATATCTTATTTTGAAGTAAAAAAACAAAACGGGAACAAATACAATATTTGTATTTGCATGTGGCCCGCGGGCCTTAGTTTGAGGACCTCTGAGTTAGATCATAAGATACAGAGAGCTGGGCTGATGGGGGCAGGTTAGGGTGATTGAAACAATTTGAAAACCCTTTAGCACTAAACTGTGGTTCTAGTTATCAGTGCCGTAGGGGTTCAGAGCAGGGAGCCTTCACTGTGGGCTAGAGTGGTTGCAAAAGCAGTCCCTGCTGAGATAATTGAAGGTTGGTGATGCCTTTGTAGGATATTGAGAAATAATACCTTCTAGAGTGAGCATTGGAAATCACACCAAGACGTGTCCAGCTTTGGGAGGCTGTGTGGCAGAGAGCAATGTTGGACTCTACACAAAGATAAGGAGTTAGCATTTGTCTTGAGGAGCTGTTTTAGCATCCCATGTTGCTCATCAGCATGGTGTGTTGAGTTCAACCAGCACGTACTGAATCCCAGCTGTGCCTCTTAAAAGCGATGTGACTTGGGACAAGTTATTTAACCTCCTCGAGCTTTAATGTAATCATCTTTAAAATAGGGTGTTAATACTTACATTGTAGTATCTGAAGAGTTTAGAAATAATCTGTAGGAAGAGTCAAGGATAGTGCCTATTGTAAAGTACAGGTAGCCCATTAAATGTTACTCTTTGAATGAGTTGGGATGTGTTCAGCTATGGGCAAAAGAACAAAATAGCTTATACCATGTCTACGTTTGTTATCTCATGTGACCAGAAATTGTGAAGTATATCAGGCTTTGGAATCATTGGATTCAGTGGTTCAATGTCCTCATCAAGAACGCAGCTTCTTTCTCTTTTTGTTAATCCTCAACTGAGAATATTTTTTCCTTTGAGTTTTAGAGAGAAACATCCATGTGAGAGAGACACATCGATTGGTTGCCTCCTGCACATGCCCAACCAGGGTCGGGGATTGAACTTGCACTCCAAGTGCAAGCCTTTGACCGGAAATCGAACCTGCAACCCTTTGGTGCACAGGCCAATGCTCTGACCACTGAGCGACACCAGCCAGGTTGAATACAGCTTCTTTCCTTCTCTCTACCCTACTATCCTTGGTGTTGGCTTCACTCACAGGCTGGTATCAAATAGATTTCTGAGGTTTGAGGCATCGTATCCAGACACAAACATCTTATCACGGAACAGAGACTTGACCTTCCTGTGCCTCCTTTAGGAGGGAGTAAGCAAGCCTCCCCCGCCCCCTTAGCAGCTTCCTCTCAATGCATCATTGTCCAAGACTGGATCAAATTCCCAAACCATGGCCTGATGGAATGTGTGTTAGCTATTGGTGCCTACCAAATAATCCCCACACTTAGCAGTTTGCAACAAGCATTGTTATCTCACAGATTCTGTGGGTCAGGAGTTCAGGAGCCAGGCTGTGCTCAGCCCATGGGCCTGGGTTGCAGCCATGCAAGGGCCAGACCAGAGCTGGAGGACCTGCTGCCAGGAGGGCTTACTCACACGGCTGTTGGCAGGAGGCCTCATTAATTCACTTTGAGAACCTCTCCATGGGTTACTCGAGCGTCCTCACGTTACGGTAGCTAATTCCACCAGTGAGAGTGATCTGAGAGCGAGAGAAGGAAGCCACAGTGTGTTCGTCGATCTCATCTCAGAAGTCACAGACTGTGACTTCCACCAAATTCCATTCATTAGAAGTGAATCACGGAGTGCACAGGAGGGGGTCAGGCCTCTCCTTTGGAAGGGTGGGGAAGAGTTTAAATTTTTTGTGGACGTATTTTAAAGCTACCATATCAATGGTGCACCAGAAATTCCCTGATTGCCTTAGAACACTTACCTGGTGGCCAGAGGTGGGGTGCATGACGGGAGCCAACCACAAGGTCTGCCATGCTATTGCGTTTACTAACACAAATAACCCACTTGGAGCTCCTCCCGTGTGCATTTCATTGTTCTTGGTACTGAGGGGGCACGAGATCAGTTAGAAATGGGCCCTGGTAAAGAGGGAGTGTAAGATGTGCAGGAGAGGGACATTAGCTCAAGTGCCAGAGGGTGGGTGTGGATTCCAGAAGGACATGGTTTACTTCCAATGAGCACATTCATAGAGACTTCAAGAGGAGGAGGTGGGATTTGTTTTTTTTTTCTTTTTTTAAAAAAAATATATTTTATTGATTTTTTTACAGAGAGGAAGGGAGAGGGATAGAGAGTTAGAACGTTGATGAGAGAGAAACATCGATCAGCTGCCTCCCGCACACCTCCCACTGGGGATGTGCACGCAACCAAGGTACATGCCCTTGACCGGAATCAAACCTGGGACCTTTCATTCCCCAGGCGGACGCTCTATCCACTGAGCCAAACCGGTTAGGGCATGGAGGTGGGATTTGAACTGGGCTCCACGGAAAGGGTTAGATTGACAGTCAGAGATGGGAATTGGGGAAGAGTATGATCATAGCAAAGGTGTTAGCTAGCATTTATTGAGCACCTAATATGCACCACACACACATGTATGTGTGTGTGTGTGTGTGTGTGTGTGTGTGTATTAATCCATATTACATTCCTGGGAGTCAGACAATGTTTTCTTCATTTTACAGAGAAAGGAACAAGTTCAGAGACATTAAGCGACCCCTCAGAAGACCTGTAGCTAGTAAGAGGGCCCACTGAGAGCGCTTGCCTAAGGGATACTTGTGCTTCAAAGAACGTGGGGACAGCGTCTTGCCTTAAGAAACTTGTCTAGCTTGTTCAAAGTCAGGCTTTTGTATAATAATTTAGCTGTAGGGAGTAGGTACAGCAGAGTGAGTAATCTCTTTACAAAAGAATTTGTCATTTTATTGAAACTTTACTGAAGATGCTCTCTAATTATCAAGCCCACACCCCACCCAGTGCACTGAAAATATGATTCAAAATTTATTAAGATTTACTTAGTGCACTTCTCCCCCTGGAATTCCTACTCTGCATTATGCCTTCGGTAGGCTGTGTTTTGGAATAACTAGCTTGTAAAAATTAGCTTTGAAAACTGGGAAGGTGTCATGGAAGAGGTGAGGTCTTAAAAATTAAATTTACTTTTTTGTTTTGCTTTTTAAATTATTGATAGTGTTATAGATATCTTTCATTCCCCACCCCCATGATCCCCATCCTCCCAGCCCCTATCCCCCCCCCCTCAGGTCTTCACTACCCTATTGCCCATGTCCATGGGCTATGCATATTCTGACAGGTGTGAGGTGATATCTCATTGTAGTTTTAATTTGCATTTCTCTGATGATTAGTGATTTTGAGCATTTTTTCATATGTCTCTTGACCTCTTTGGAGAAATGTCTATTCAGGTCTATTCAGGGAGCAGTGTGGACCTCACAGCCTCCTTCACAGACTTAACTCCCTCCACAGCTGCATCTCCCCCATAGCTCTGTCTCCCCCACACCTCTGTCTCTCATTCAGTTGCATCTCCCTCCACAGCTGCATCTCCCCCACACCTCTGTTTCCCCTACAGCTCCATCTCCCCCACAGCTCTGTCTCCCCTACAGCTGCATCTCCCTCCACAACTGCATTTCCTCCTACAGTGGCATCTCCCTCGTTCTGTGTCTAAACGTCCAGATGGCTTTTTGAGGAGCAGAGCAAGATGTAAGGAGAATTGGAAGCACAAATGTGAGGATGCGTTGTGTGAGTGTGTATATGTGTGTGTGTATAGGTGTGTGTGTCAGTGTGTGTGCAAAGGTGTCAGAGTTTGCCTGTGATGTGTTTTTATGTGTATGTTTGAGATAGAGGGTATACAGTTTGCCTGTGATATGTGTTTTATGTATGTGTAGTGTGTGGGGGGATGAATGTATCTGTGTTTGTGAGTATGTGTGTATTTATGAGTTTGTATGTGTGCTGAGTGTGTGATCTCTCTCTCTCCTTCAGCCTGGCTCCTTTGTAGCTGAGAGAGGGGGCGGATTTCTGCCTCTCGCTCTATTCTCAGAGCTTTTCTGAAAGATAATCTTCTCCCACTGGCTGAGGGTTCAGGGCACTGACCCCAGGGTTTCCTTCTGGAAGGTCCTGGTGGCCCCTCCAGCCTGGTCCCTCTGCAGCTCGGCTCTGCTGCCCTGCTGTTCTGTCAGTGGCAGCGTTGATAAGCCCTGCTCCTCTCCTACGTCTGGGAGATTAGCTTTAGCAATTTTTAGCTTCTTGCCTTAAAAACCCCCACAAAAAAACCCCTAAACATCCCAAACTCTATCTTTTAAAGTTTTAAAAGAAAAGAAAACATAGCGACTATGGTTTTAACAAAGCAACAACCCCAGGGATAGAGAGCAGGCTTTGTGCTGATTGGAGTGCGACTCCTATATGGTCCCTGTGCATCCTCCTTCGCCTTTGAGTGGTGAGCATGGGAACAGATAAGAAAACGCTGGAGAAAGTGAAACCTTCTTCCATCTGGCACTAGGGGGCAGGACCAAACCCCCTTCTCTCCCTTCCTTATCCACCCTCTCACTTTTTCTTTTATTTGGTCTGTAAACACAACACGAGAGTGCACCCTGGTTGGCACGTATTGTGCTAGTACCAGGGGCACAGCAAAGAAGCATACATGGTCCAGTCTGATTGGGGGGAGATGCAAAGTAAGCATAAGAGAATTTGCAGTGTGAGGGAGGTGGTAAAAACATGGCATGGTGGGGCCTGGAGGTGGGCTGGAGAGCTTCCTGGAGGAGGCGACACCACCCTAATTTTTAAAGGACCAGTTGGGGTTATCTAGGCCAGGGGACATTTGACAATAGGGAGCAGATGCTCCTGGCATCAGGCAGGTACAGGCCAGGGAGGTTGCTAACCAGCCTGAATGCCCAGGACAGCCCTCACAAGGCAGAATTATCAGGCCCCAAATGTCAACAGTTCCGAGGGTGAGAAATCCTGGTGTAGGCAGAGGAGATGGAAAGGCATTCCAAGGAGTGTGACAGGGACTGAGAGGAGCTGCAAGGACCTGGGCCTGTGTGAAAGGACAGCCAGGTGTGGGGGAGGGGACACTTAGACAGAGGAGTGAGAAGTTGTCACATACAGATTAATGAAGACCTTTGAATGCCCGGTGGGGGTTAGACATGATTTTAGGATGGAAGGAGGGGCATTACAGCATTTTAATTGGTGGTCAAATATGCTTGTGAGAAACATCACTGTGGATGCTGAACGTGTGTGAGATGGAGGGGGCAGGCCTGGACCCTGGGCGCGGGCTCTAGGCCAGGGGCTTTCAGTGTAGGCAGGAGGAGGGGCAATCACCATGTCTCCACAGAAGGGCTTAGAGTCGGTATCGTTAGCGCAGGGCAATGGCATGCAGTTATGTAACAGGGCCGTTTTGTTATCTATCAAGAAAAAGCTACACAGAGAGAAAAGCGGTGAAACGAGGATCCAAAGTTCTACATGGCTACCAACGCCCTTTCATTAAATTACCAACCAGGTCAGCACATTGCATAACAACGCGAGCCATTCACTTTTGCTAACCCGAGCAGAATTCTCCGGGAGCCCAAATTCTGACGCTGGGACCAGTGATGAGGGACATCTGTGAGGTGATGTGTCATCAAGGCAAATGAGGTGTTTGTCTCCATAGCCTGGATCCTTCAGGGGTTAGAGGTGCTACCTGGCAGGTTGTTATAGGTTAAATTGTGTGTCCCCCCAAAAAATATATGTGGAAGTCCTACCCCCAAGGACCTTAGAATGTGACCTTTTTTGGAAATAGAGTCCTTACAGAGGAAACCAAGTTTAAATGGGGCCACTAGTGGGTCTGGATTCAAAATCTGGTGTCCTTATAGAAAGAGGACATTTGGACAGTCAGACACTCACAGAAGGAGGAGGATGGGAAGCACGTTTTTAAAAATAGTAAGTGCTAATAGTTTTATTCTGGCATAAATGGGAGAATGCCATCTGCAAACCAAGGAATGCCTGAGGCTCCCAGGAGCAGGCGGGGGCATGGACCAGATCTCAGCCCTGCGAGGGGCCCAGCCCTGCAGCCCCGTGGACACCGTGACTGGGGACATCCGGCCTCCACTCCTGTGCGAGAATGAATTTCTCTGTTTAAGTCACCTCGTCTGGGTTGCTTTGCTCCACCAGCCCTAAGAACTAATACATCAGGGTAAACAGAGTGATTGAAAAGGGGGAGGTCCTGGAGTATTTCAGATCGGCCCCCTGAGCTCAGTAACACAAGAGAGGACGTGAGTCATTCAGTCACCACTCGTATCTGGAAGCAGGAGGCAGAGGTTCACAAAGTGTGGTACCAGGCCAGCAGCATCCCCTTCCCCTGGGAATGCAGACCCTTGGGCTTTTCCCTGAAGACCCCCTGCATCACAAACTCCCGGGGGTGCTGAAGGACGCCCCGGTTTGAAGCCACTGGCCTGGGCGTGTGAGACTGTGGGGAAGGCAGGTGAAGCTTCGTGGGGAAGGTGACACTTGAGATGTGACTTGAAGGATGGGCAGGGCTGTAGGAGGAGCCGGGGAAGGGCGTTTTAGATGGAGCAGAGGTGAGGAGGTGTGGAAGCATGAGACTCACTCAGAGGACATGGGCAGTCCAGTTTACAGGGGTGGGGGTGGGGGCACAGTAAGTGCAGACACACAGTGGGAGGTGGGGAATGTAGCTAGCATGTTCTGTTGTAAAAGATTTGAAAGCCGGAATGAGTTTGTACTTAATGGGGCTCCCTGGAAGGCGTTTCAGGACCATTACTATAGGACGAAGCATCAATGTATAATTTGTTTGTGTGATACTCAGATTGGTTCCTCCCAGGCAGCAAATCACTGATACTCACGGGCTATTTCTCAAAGTGTGGGCTGGTTCCTGAGATGAACAGAGGGGTCACACCAACACCAGACTCAGTCAACAGAATCACTAACCTCCTTTGAAATTTTTTTCTAGTTTTGCAGATTATGTCAAGGAGAAAGTCTTAGTCGGAGGTATCACGCCTCCAGCACCAGCTTTTTCCCTCCTTAACAAAATGTCAGTAGGTCTCTGGCTGAAGGCCTTGGGCCGGCTCCCGCTCCAGCTGGAAGTCACCAGCATTGTTTTACTGCCATTGTATTGAGTTGTATGGCTGCCTTTCTGTCATGGGAATGATACTGGTATTTCATTTATGACGCTGTGAATAAAAGTATCTGTCAAAATAAATGCATTTAACTGAAAACTAACTTAATTTTTAAACTATTAGGTTATTAATAAAATGGATGGTTCATAGATAAAGCAGAAATCACAAAGATGGTTTTTGAATGATGGCAGTGGGGGACAGAAAACCCATGTAGAATATGCAAAGAGCCCTAGCCAGTTCGATTCAGTGGTTAGAGTGTCTGCCCACAGACTGAAGGATCGTGGGTTTGATTCCAGTGAAGGGCACATACCTTGGTTGCAGGCTCGATCCTGGCTCCAGTCCAGGTGCATGTGGGAGGCAACCAATTGATGTGTCTCTCTCACATTGATGTTTCTCTCTCTGTGTCTCTCCCTCTCCCTTCCACTCTCTCTAAAAATCAATGGGAAAAATATCCTTGGGTGAGGATTAACAATTACAAAAATATGCAAAGAGAAGTGTAAATGTTGAAGAAAGGAATGGTTGGACGTAAGGAGGATGAGGTCAGGTTCTAGAGGTCTTAGGACTAGGATAAGTTTATTTTCCATGGAGAACTACTGAAGATTGTTTTAGAGTTAATGCTACAACAGCAGTACATGGGCGTGTGCATCTAAATATACATACATGTGTGTCTCTCTCTATATGTATATTGTTAGTGTCTCTGTCTATACATATGTGCATATATCCCTCTATTTGTATGATTTTCATGTGTGTCTATATATGTGTATGTCTATATACATGTGTGTCTACATATACCAGTACTACATATTTGTATCTGTATATGCCTGTGTGTATGTACACACATGTATATACATATGTAAAGTATGTGTGTGTATAAGGTGGGGATACCTAGATTTTGGGATCTTCAGGAATACAGTCTCTTGAATAGATACACCAGTTTTCTTTCACCTGAGACTATTTAAAGATTAGTGACTCCTTTATCTCTTGACCTTGACCATTAGCCAGCAAGTCATGATTCTTTTCCCCAGAGCCTGGCTCCATCCTATCTGAGCCAGTTTGGACTCAGGTTGCTAATCTCTCCTGATCACTGACCCAGCCTGAAGGCACAGAAGGAATGGGCCGTTGTCTCTGGGAGCAATAGGATGTGGTCAGATAGGACGAGAACTGCCTGCCCTGTACGCCGCTCATCTCAGCTCTCACTGGCAGCCAGCCTTCCTGAAGACCTTCATCTATGCCAAGGTTCTGGGCCTCTCCATGAGGTTTCCTAGCAGGTGTTCCTGGCTGGATGCTTAGCCTGGGGTGATAGCAAAAAAATAAAGAGGAGGCAAGAAGTGAGTCCATTTACCTGTCTCCTCTTTGTCCAATGATGCAGCAAGGTGGGAGGAGGAAGTCGCCTCTTGCCTGCTTTTGTTGTGGTGGATGCTGGGCTGGCCGGGCTGGAGGACTCGCCTGTCTGGCAATGAACAAGCCTGGACTCAGTGCACAGAGGCTGCGTTGGGAGGAACAGGGGACAGCGCTCCAGAGAGTCCGACTATGGTGTCCCCTTAATGCTGGTGGCACATGCCTTCATGTAGCCTGTCTCCCTCCTGGATTGCACACGGCCTCTTGTTCACCCTTGGCTGCCCAGCACCTGCCTTAACAAGAGCAGAGCTTTCATTTCTGAGCATATTCCATGGGCAGTAGATGTTACCATCACCACTCCCAGGTTTGGAAACTGTAGCTCGGAGGGATTAAGAGACTTGCCAAAGGTGTAAAACTTGTCCGGGGCAGATTATGGTTCTATTTTAAGGATCTCTCCAACCCTCCACTCTCAGTTTTATTCCACCACACCATCCCGTTTATTTCCATCATTGACAGTTTTATTGTTTATGTGTTTATTGTCTTTGTGTCAGTGTCTCCCCCCAGGCTCTGAGTTCCTGATGGCAGTACCCCCTCTTTTGGGTTCCCTTTGATATTCTGAGTGTATAGCAGCCCCATTATAGAGCCAGGGCTCCATAATATTGGTTAACAGAATGAATGATGAATGAAGGATTTGAACCCAGGCCCATCTGACCAAAGCCTCACTCTGTAACCTCTGTTCTCTGCAGAATTCCATGTGATAGAATCTTGGTAGATGTTGATGGAATTGACTTTCAGCCCAAGGTTGTCATGACAGGTGGCAGCAGGTATGTGCACTTGAGAAAGTGCCAGAAACACATCCAGTGCAGGTATAAACATATGCCCAGGCGTGCAAGGCGAACTACACTCCTAAGTGCACACTAGCTGGACATCGGAGTGTCCAGGGAGCCTGGTGTGCTGGGGGGCATAGGGAGGTGATGGGGTTAGGGGGCTCCCTGTTGGGCAAGGACATTGGATATTATTTCATGTGAGCAGAGGCCTCGTGTTAGGAGTTTCTGCTGGGAGTCTGGCAGAACATGTGACTAAACCTCTTTCAGTTTCCTCATTTGTCATTGGAGTTTGGGTTCTACTGCAGCATGATGGTTCAGAGCATGGACTGGAGTTAGAATGCCTGGGTTCAAACCCTCAATCCACCACTTTCTAGTTGTGCGTCTATTGGAAAGTCCTCTTTCTCCTCCATGCCTCAGTTTCCTCATCTATGCAGTAGGGATAATGATAGGTCACAAGAGCTGGATATGTTAATATATATAAAGCACTTAGGACACACAGTAAATGCCCAATTTGCTGGTTTGGTGAGAAGATCCTATAAGATTTGACCTTTAGTAGTATAAAAGGCTACTAAAGAAACTTAGCCAGGTGGTGTTTGGATTAAAGTGTCTTTGTTTCCAATTCAGTGCATCAGATGAGAGACCTAGAGGTGGGCAGGCCTCAGTCTTTAAATAACCACTTAATTTGTACAACACATGTCCATTTCCATTTACAAAGCATCATCAGAAGTTTTATCTCTTTGAGGCCTCCTCTCCCTGTGGCTGTTATTAGCTTGTTTGAAAGTCATATTCCTTTGGTTATTCATTCGCATATTTCTTGAAAGCCTACTATGTGCTGGGCTCTGAGAGTAAAGTTGGGAGCAAAATCAAGCTTTCTCTGCTCTTCTGGAGCTTAAAGTCTAGAAGGGAGGAAGTGGATATGGAGAAGAGTGTCACCCATGTTAATATACATCCATGTTAATATCCTGTAATAAGTGGACAGTCCCTGACTCACTAGGGTTTTACTTATAATTTTTCAACTTTACAATGGTGGAAAGGTGGTATGCATTCAGTAATAACCATACTTCAGGTTTTGCATTTTGATCTTTTCCTGGGCTAGTGGTATGTGATGCTAGGCAGCGAGCACAGCTCCCGGTCAGCCACGTGATTGATCACGAGGGTGAACAACCAGTGCTCTACAGTGTATTCATTGTGGTAGATGATTTGCCCAAGAGAAGGCTAATGTAAGTGTTCTGAGTACTTATAAAGTAGGCTAGGCTCTGATCTTTGGTAAGTTAGGTGTATTAGATGCATTTCAACTTAGGATCTTTTCAGCTATGATGGGTTTATTGGGATGTCACCCCATCATCGATGAGCGTCTGTACTGTGAAAGCACAAGGCACTATGAGAGCAGATGGTGGGGGGGGGGGCTCACTCACTTGGGAGGTCAGATGAGGTTGTGTAAGGACATGGACTCAGACTGGGATGTGAAGACTAGAAAGGGGTGCCTGGGTGAAAAGAGAAGAGTGTTTCACAAAGTGGGAACAGCCTGGGCAAACCCCGTGCCAAACCTCTGAAAACATGCCGGAGACTCTGGGCTCGGAGGGTCAGGCGGAGGGTGGGCAAGTGCAAAACCGTGCGGGGACTTGCAGGCCACGGTTGGGAGTTGTATCTTTCTCTTAAGAGCAGATGAAAGCCACGGAGGACTTCCAAACCATGGTGGAGGGGTCGCCAAGCATCAGATTTACCTTCCGGAAGCATCCTCTCATAGCCACACAGAAGACCCACTGAAGGGGAGCAGAGGGGGTGCAATAAGTTACAGCCCCTGAGCAGCCTTCATCCTTCCACGGTTCAGCCTGAGAGAGCTCATGTTTAGTGGAGGAAGACAGACAACAGACAAGCAAGTGAATAGAGACTGTCAGGGAGCCATGTGGGCTGGGGAGAAAAACGGAAAGTAGGAGTCTTAGTCCATTTGGGTTGCTGTTACAAATTACTCTAGACTGGGTGGTTTAAACCACAAACATTTATTTCTGACAGTTCGGGAGGCTGGGAAGTCCAAGGTCAAAGTGTCAGCAGATTTGGTTCCTGGTAAGGACCTGTTTTCTGGCTTGCAGATGGCTGTCTTCTGGTTGTGGCGAAGAGCAAAGAGAGAGAGAAAGGGAGGGAGGAAAAGATGGAAGGAGGGAAAGGGAGAAGGAGAGAGAGAGAGAGAGAGAGAGAGAGAGAGAGAGAGAGAGAGATATCTGTAATATCTTTTATAAGGGCACTAGTCCCATACCTACAGGCTCTACTCTCAGGACCTACTTACCTCCCAGAGGCCTCACCTCCTAATGCCATCACATTTGGGGTTAGGATTTTAATGTATGAATGTATTGGGGGGGCATTCAGTTCATACCAGCAGGGCAAAGAATAGAAAGGCTCGACTGCTGTTTAGATGGGAAGAACCTCTTGAAGTGCTGACAATTTGAAATGGGAGCAGCAGCTACATGAATTATCTGTGGGAAGAGAAATCGGGGCAAAGCAGATGCAAAGGTCCTGAGGTGGGCACAGGCTCTGTGTGTTTAAAGAACAGCAAAGAAGCCAATGGGCTGGAGAGAAGAAACAGAGGATGTGTTCAGAGAAGTAGCAGAAGCAGATCACGTGGGGTCTTTAAGGCCACATCGAGGATTCTAGGAGTTAGATTTTATTCAGGATGGGCCAAGAGGCCATCAGAAGCTGGGGAGCTGGGAAATGACGTGAGCTGAGTGGCAGAAAGATTCCAGCCTGGGCCTGTTCCCTCCCAATGCCAGGGTCCCAAACCACTTTCTCAAATTCAGATTTCTCCCTGGGCTTATGAGCGTTAGCATATTTTTATCTCAGCAGCCAGTACGGCAGAACCCATCCCCTGAGCAATGCACGAGTCACAAAACCAGAGACTTTCCTTTAGAAAACTTTTTTTGGTAACAAATTCTAACCTTATTTATTGCTTTTCCCACTGGACTGTCGGAACTTTGACAGCAGCGACTGTGTTTTGCTCACTGCTCTATCTCTGGAGCCTTAAATAGTATCTGAGACTGTAGATGTCAGTAACTCTTTGCTGGGTTAATAGATGATCACCCTGTACTTAAGCTTCTATGGAATGCCTCTTGGCCTGAGAGTAGAGATTTGGCAAAGAAAGAGGAAGGAGGAGATTAGAAAACAGAGAAATATTGGAGCGGCCCTTTTGTACTTCATCGATACAAAAGTACAAAAGAGAGCCTTGGGCTTAGATAGAATGCGAGGAGAAAGAATGGGTGACACAACCCTTCCCTCTGAGAATGCCTGGTCCTTGTGCGGGATTTACCTGGATTCCCAGGTGCCAGCTTAATTCCCCAGGGCAGGAGAAAGTACAAGCAGAAAATCAAGAGGAATACCCTCCTGGATTTCACACCTCCTTCCCCCTGGCAATGGTGGAGGCCTGAGCTCAGAGCGGGAGAGAGCGGAGGCCACACCACCTCGGTGCTTCCCAGGGAGGCAGCATCTCACGGGTCAATGTGCTGCTAAAGCAATCTGGTCACCTTCTGGAGCAGAGGTGGAAGGCATCGGCATGTATGTGTCTGTCGTGTTTCCTGCCAGAACTGACAGCCTATTGAGCGACAAGAGAAATGCCATAACATTTGATGAAACAGAATTTACCCAAGAATGTCAAGATGACTTGGGAAAGTCTCTGAAATAATTTCTCCCTGCCCCGTACCTGTGCCCCATTCCCATCACCAGCAGTCACCACCCAGGACCCTGTGGCCTGCAGGGAGTTTCTACCTTAACTGATTGCATTATGCAAACGACGAAAAAGCACTGCAGGAAGAAGTCAGGGAACTTTTAATCGCAGATGAGGCGAGACATACGCTACATCCCCAAAACAAATGTCGGGGCATTAACTTTTAAGGGCTGCGTTGGGTTTTTCTATTGAATATTGTGCTCAGCATTTCTGTACTCCTTTTAAAACGCCGTTTTCCATTTGAATCTACATGTCTAAAGCCTTCGGGAAGATGTGCTATTCGACTGGGAAATGGAGTGTTCTCTTTAGGGATCCCCCCTTCTGATTTCCCACAGGCAGTGAGCGATGCCCTTGCCTGGAGTCAGGGCCTGCTCACGCTTCGGGGAGGAAACGTGGGGTGGGACCCACATCCCGCTGTGTTTATTTACAGATTGTCTATGCTACAATGGCAGAGTTGGCTCATGGTGACAGAGACTGTATGACCCATAAAGCTGAAAACAGTTGCTCTCTGATCTTTTACAGGAAAAAGTTTGCCGACCTCTGACTTAACAGTAAAGCTTATTTCTCACTCATCCAATGGTCCAGTGCAGGTCAACAAGCAGCTTCCTGTCACTTGGGATTTAAGGACCCAATCTCTACCATCTTGTGTCTCTGTCATCCTGCAACACCTTACGGTGTTCTGCCACCAGGCATTGGAGGGAAGGAGAGAGGAAAAGGTTTCCAACTCTTAAAAACTCCAGCATATTTCCTATTGGTAAGGATTAGTCACATGGCCACACCCAGATGCAAGGGGTGTTGGGAAATGTAGTACCTGGCTGGGTAGCTGCCTCCTAGCAACAGTGTCTTACTATGCTCAGGGAAGCACACATTCATTTTGGACACATAGCCGGCACCATCATGCTCTTTTCCTACTATGCTGGGTGCCTGGTTTTGAATCATCACTCTTCCACTTAATTGACTGAACCTTTGGAGGAATTGACTTAAACACGCTGTGCCTCAGTCTCCTCATCTTTAAAATGGGCATAACAATAGAACCTGTTTCATAGCATTGTTGTGAGGAGTAAGCGATACTATAGGCTACTTGGAGTGATTGGCACAGGTCTGGCATGGGGCACACAAATGTCATTTGCCAATGATGATGGCATTTCCAGTGACTCCACAGAAAGGAAGAGGCACCTTAGCAACATCCTTTAGAGCACTTTGTAATAAGTCCCCAACCACCTGCACTCCTTAGGGGGAAGCTGTGTGGATATGAATGGGGATGTTCCTGGAGAGATCTACTCAAGCCAAGGCACTGAGGACAGACAGGGTGGAAAGGGTCCTCTGTCCAAGGCACACAGGTGTCTGCTGGAATGCCCGGAGGAAGGACAAGAGGAGGAACGCACAGGCAGAGCCCATGTTTGGTTCATGGGCGCAGCAGCATCTCTTGTTCTGTCCTTTACTGGGCCAGCATCTTCTTGCTTGTGACATGCGGCGGAGGGCATCAGAATGGGAGTCACAGAGGCATGGGGCCAGCCTTCCCTGGAAGCACGATGACTTCAGCGCCTCCAGTAACATGCCAGCAAGGGCTCCTCATGCCTCACTAAGTTCCCTCCCCCCACCCCCTGGAAGCCAAGAAACGCTCCAAAATGTTCTATTGATTCTCAGAGCAGCACTGGTTGGTGGTAAGAGCAGGGTTTATTGTTCCATTTTGCAGGTGACCAGATGGAATCCCCGGGAGATTCCATCCAACCTCACATAGCTAGTCAGCGCTGACCAGGGAATGGCAGCCAGGCTCCCACCCTGCTGCCGGATTATGGAGGTTGTTTCTGAGACGGGCTAGATCAGTGGTTCTCAACCTTCCTAATGCCGAGACCCTTTAATACAGTTCCTCATGTTGTGGTGACCCCCAATTTCATTGTTACAAATTGAACATAATTAAAGCATAGTGATAAATCACAAAAACAATATGCAATTATATATGTGTTTTCCGATGGTCTTAGGCGACCCCTGTGAAAGGGTCGTTTGACCTCCAAAGGGGTCGCGACCCACAGGTTGAGAACCGCTGGGCTAGATGAACAGTCCTTGGAGCATGGAGAGGAACATCAGTATATTCTGACGTTGATATGTGGGTGTTCTTGCCAGCTGAACTGCCGAACTTTGCTATGAATCTTGGACAGGTTTCTTTGCTTCTCTGGATCTCAGTTTCCTCATCTGTAATAGGGACAGATTCTTCATAAGGTCCTTTATATGCAAATGCCAGGAAGAGGGGGAGCTCTATACAACTCATTCTCTCATGCAACAAATTGTATTTGAGAGCCTTCTATAGGGTCTGAGTGCTGCGGAGACAGCAGTCAACAAAATCGCGAAACCTTCTGTCTTATCTTTGGCTACAATCCAGTGTGAAGGAAAGCAGACACAGACATACACAAGTAAAGTACGGAATGTCAGCTGGTGATAAGCCCTAGGAAAAAGGGGAGCAAGGAAGGGCAAGAGGGAGGGGTAGGGTGTTGGTGCGATGGGGTTTCAATTTTAAGTAGAGCTGTTGGAAATGGCTTCACTGAGCAGAAGCCATTTGAGAGCAGACAGACCAAGTAGGAGAGGATGTGATTCCTCCAGGTACTTGAGGAGGAGCATTGCAAGAGAGGGAACAGCATGTGCAAAGGTCTGGGGGTTTCTCCATTTGATATGAAGAATCTGAAAGGATCTACTTTCCCATTCCCTAGTTGTTTTTGGTGGGGGGAGGGAAGAGAGAGAAAATAGACCAGGTTCTTGTTTGACATGTCTGTAGTTGAGTGAAGTGGCTGGCTTTTCCAGCCATTGTTCAGAGCTGTCAGGGCTCATGTCTGCTGGTGGCGTTCTCTCCGTGTGCTCTGCAGTCCCTCCCAGATGGACTGTGCAGCCGAGCAGGGCCTGTTCAGGTTCTTCGGTGGATAGAAAGGAAGAGTGAGAGATGGGTCCCGATGCTCTTCTTGGATCCGAGGGAAAAGTGATCTGACGATTGAATATGGGAAATATTATCATTGTTTTCTTTGTGGCCTGGAAATATCCTTCTGACTGTGTTGAGTACATTGCATAGATCACATTTCTATGCAGCGGGAAAAAAGACAGAAAGGAAATCTACTCAAATAACAGTAGTAAATAATATCAATAGCTTCCCTGTGTACGACTGACAGTGCATCAAGCATCTTACTTTATTTTTTCACATTCCGTTTCTTCTGTCATCCTGGTGAAGAAACCGAGTTCAGGAAAGTGAAGTGACTGAGCCCAGAGTCATTCAATTCAATTAGTGAGAACGAGTCTAGATCTGAAGCCAGCTCTCAGCCACTAAGCAGTCCTGTCCTGGTAGTTGCCCCGGGGGGAGCAGCTCTGCAAGTCTTCTCTGCGTCCTCCTGCTTTTGCTGTGTCTTGTTTGTTTGTTTTGTTTTGCCTGCGGTGAGTGCATAGAGCTTCTATACCCAGGAAGAAGGTTGGACGGAGAACAGTGATGATGTAGAGCCAGACAGCACTGTGCGAGCCAGAGAGGCTGCCTCGAGGTTGACTCCAGGACTCTGGCTGCCAGGCTTGCTTTGCCTGACTTGCTCAGGCCTCTTGCCTTTCTTTTTCATCTGGAGGAAACTTCCACTGCCTCAAACACATTACGTCATTGCAACCCTGCCCAGTGCCCCAGCCTGGAAGTCTCCAGGGTTTGCAGCAAGATTTCTCTAAAGCAAGGCTGTGTCTCCACCTGTGAGCCCTTGCATCCCCCAGCCTGCCTCTCCCCTCCAGGTGATACACCTGGGGAATGGCTTTGGCCAACACCCTAGAGTGGACCCTACCCAATATGCTACTTCTTGTGCCTTTATTTCCATCCCCGGGGCAAACTGTTATTTTCCTGGAACCAGTTTAGAAGGCACCGTGGCCTCCTTGCTTAAACACATTCCAGAAGTCCCGCTGCTTCCCCCATCTGGCAAGTTTGAGCACCTTTTGTTAAACGTGGGCCGTAAGTTTTCTATAAACATGGAAATTCTATGATTTGGCTGCACCTCTAATAATTTCCTTTCCTCAGTAGCCCCTCTCATCTCTCTGTCACATCTCTCAATTTTCTCTTTCTCTCCTCCCTCTTTTCTCTCTTCTCTTCTCCATCTTCTGCCATTTCTGTCTCTGTTCCTCTCCCCTCACCATCCCCTTTTTCTTATCTTCCTTCTTTCTGGTTCTCTCCCATCCATATCCCTAGGCCTCTGCAGCCTCTCTCCACGTTAACTGTTACCTCCTTCTCATTCACTCTTGGGTGATTTTGTTGGAGGCTGTATTTGAATTAAAAGCTTATTTCATTTCCCCCAAAAATGAACAACCAACCAACCAAATAGCTATTCTGTGTCTTCAAGTGGTCTCTTTTGCCACTCAATGACTCTTACTGGACATAAAATAATAGCTAAACAGTGGGAAAGCTGTTGTGCCCGCCTCTTCAACGAGGAGTGAGTTGGGGTTATGTTTGAATATGGGCCTTTGCGGTATTGTTTAGGCTTCTTGTCTTGTTCCCACTCGAACTCCGTGGCTTGAATGGGATTGCAGAATGAAAGTCTCTGAAAGGCAGGCCCACCATGGTTATGTGATTTTTAACAGGCAATAGGAGACAGAGAAGAGGTGTTGAGGAGGACATAGGTTAGCCTAGACCAGTGATGGCGAACCTTTTGAGCTCGGCGTGTCAGCATTTTGAAAAACCCTAACTTAACTCTGGTGCCGTGTCACATATATAAATTTTTTGATATTTGCAACCATAGTAAAACAAAGACTTATGCCCTGACCGGTTTGGCTCAGTGGATAGAGCATCAGCCTGCGGACTGAAAGGTCCCGGGTTTGTTTCTGGTCAAGGGCATGTACCTTGGTTGCGGGCACATCCCCAGTAGGAGGTGTGCAGGAGGCGGCTGATCGATGTTCCTCTCTCATCGATGTTTCTAACCCTCTATCCCTCTCCCTTCCTCTCTGTGGAAAATGAATAAAATATATTTAAAACAGAACAAAACAAAGACTTATATTTTTGATATTTATTTTATATATTTAAATGTCATTTAACAAAGAAAAATCAACCAAAAAAATGAGTTCGCGAGTCATAGGTTTGCCATCACTGGCCTAGACTGAAGGGCATCTTTGCTCTGAACTGTGTGTGGCATGTCTTCACAATAGTGTATAATGAGCCCCAAATGCAAATGACCTGGCAGATAGCTGGTGGGAGTTTGATGGGCTTAATTTGTGCTCCTGGGAAACGGCGGGATGCCATGGTGGTTGACAGCAGGTCTTTGGGTTGGAATTCTGGCTCTGATGATGACCAGCTATATGACCTTGGGTGAGTCATTCAGCCTCTCCACGCCCAAGTCTGCTCTTCTGAACAGTGGGCACCATGGCAGCTTCATATGAGTGGATTAAAGGTCATAATGTGCAAAGGGCCTGGCATAAGGCTCGTGCTTAATAAATACTTGCCAGTATTGTTTTCACTGTTTGGGGATCTCATTTTTATTGTATGTAAAATGGCACCAATACCCAATTCCCAGGGCTGCTGAGGGATTAGCGGAGACACCATATGTCAGAGACCTTTCTGCAAGGCCTATGGAAATGCGTGGACTGGCTACCATCCATATTATTCCTGTCTGCAGGGTCAACTGGCAAGGCAGTATTGCTCATTCATAGCAACATACTCTGAAAACTTTCATCCCATCAGAGGTCATTGAACCAGGGCAATAGGAAATAGGTATTATAATTCCATGATACCTATTTTTTTACTAATACTTTAAAAATTTTTTGGTTGATTTATCAAGAGAGAGAAACATTGATGTGAGAGTGAAACATCAATCAGCTGCCCCCTACCGGGAATCAAACCCACAACCCAGGAATTAAACCGACAACCTTTTGTTGTATGGGACAATGCCCAATCAATTGAACCACACCAGCCAGGGCTATTGAAGACTTTTTATACTCACCATCAGTGGTAATAGCTGAAAATGGGCTCCTGTTGGTGTTCAAATCCTGGTATGTCTTTTTACTGGTTTTAAGATTTGTGCCAGATTACTAAACAAATCTCGGCCTTAGTTTCCTCACTTACAAAGTCGTAACCATAATGCCGACTTTGAAGATTCATTATGCAAATTGTGCTTATGTGCACCTAGATAACAAGTACTTTAGAAAATAACACAGACCATGTGATATCTGTCCAGTATATTCTACTTGGCTTCTGGTGGTGCTATAGAGCCACTGCCTTAGTTGGCTGAATTATTCCGTATTCGGAAATCTGTATTCGTTAGCTTTGGAATGCAACTGGAACACTAGGAGCAGCTGGTGGTCATCATTTTGCTTGTTTACAATGTGTTACAAGGTTAGTCTGGGAGAACTCAGTTGGAATCACTATCTCGATGTCTGGTGGCTGTTCATTCTATGGCAGATTGTTGAGGTGAGAGTCCTGGCTTCACCACTTACCAAATGCTGGGACACTGGGCCAACTTCCTGGGCCTCATTTTTGTTTTCTCTAAAATGGGAATAATAATAATAATAATAATAATAATAGAAGGTTCATCCAGGAGGGCAGAGCCTAACACAGCTGGTGCTCGATAAATGCTGACCATCAGTTTGGTGAGTTTGTTCACTTGCTTTTTGGAATATCTTCCCACAGACTCTAAGCTCCATGAGGGTAGGGAACCATCTGTTCTGTTCATGGTTGTATCTCCAGCACCTAGCACAGTGCCTGAAACATAGTAGGTGCTCAATAAATGCATTGAATGGATCCATGCTCCATCAATCTGTCATTCAACCTGTCATTCAATGCTGAGGTCCTGTGGCTGCCTTAGAGCTGGAAAGGTACAGGGTTTTTAGAGGACCCAACTCTGGCCTTCCCTCTCCCACCCACCCAGTGGCTGGTCCCTAGAGGCCAGGAGTATGTTTTTGTGGGGATTCTGGCAGCCACCTGGCCCCTGGAACGACTTCTTCCGGAGCTTGGCCTGCTGAATCGCAGCCAATTAGTACTGATTAGATGTTAATGAGTCTGAAGCTGCTTGGTAAACTGTTTAGCACATACCAGGAGGTGAGAGGGAGAAGCCCAGGGGATGTAGTGGCATCATGCACAGGCTGCAGAAGTGCAGGAGGCCTGACCGAGATCTACAGAAGCTCAGTGACAAGTCCAGACTCTGCAGCTGTGGTCCTGTGTGCTGGGCAGACACAGGATCCCTGCTACCTGGCAGGAGAGTGAAGGGATAATAATGACATTATTGTTACAGTAGAGTAATACTATTTACTGAGCACTTAACCGGGGCCAAGCACTATGCATGTGTACTTAATTTTATTTCATCCTTACACCATCATGGGTTATATCCATCATGGATTATTTACCCTCATGTTGCTACTGAGGACAGGAACACTTAATTAATCCACTTTATGTCATAGACCTAGTAAGCACGTGTGACATCTTGGCTGCAGAGTCCATGTTATCCTTGGTTATTCAGAAACTCAATACGGAAAACTTGAATCTTGCATTATTAAGCACCTAACGGTGTGCCCTATGCACTGAGCTCCCACCATGTACTGAGATCATACTATGCAGAACCTCAATATTCTATTTATTAGTCACCTGCACTGTGAAAGGTGTTTTCTACATAGTGACTTCTGGACTTGTTGGAAAACTAACACAGGGCAGGTAGGAGGAGTCCCATTTTTCAGTGCTTATGTCCATCATTTCGCTTGAAACAGCTCTTTAAAGGGGGCAGATTGGGATTACCCCTTCCTCTCCAACCCCTCTCCCCCATTTCTTACAGACGGGGAAGCTGAGGGCCAGAGAGATGGGCTTCCTAGTGGAGTCGGATCTAGTACTAGTGTCTTGAGTCCCAGCTCAGGGCTCTTTCTGTTCTTCTGGTACCCAGAGAAACCCCCTCCTTCCTAAGGATGCTGGAAGCGCCTGTGCTTGAGTATAAGCCTGCTTCAGTGGGAGTCATTATGCATTCAGGATGCGTGATGATGGAAAAGGAGTGAGGGAATCGGTACCCAGGCAGGAAGGAAAGGTCTGAGCAGCCCCTGGAGGCTGGAACTGCGCCTGAATTGTAGGGGCGTTATTGTGAATCCTCAGGGACTTGCAGAGAAGCTGGGCGTGGACCAGCCAGCCTGCTAAGACCTCTCCCGAGGGCAAGGTTTTGTGATTCCAGCATCACTGACCTCAGCAGCGTGGGTGGCACGAGCCTGCCTTTTTAACTCTTCATGTATGAACTATCTCCAACCTGTAGAAAACTACAGAGAGCTGTATTACAACACTGACTGGCCTGTCTCTTAGATTGAACACTTACCCAAGTTTCTGGTCCGAAGTAGAGTTTATTAAGTTTTCTTTAAAACCAGAGACTAAATGTTCTGACCAGTGGGGAAAAAGTACAATTGTGTGATTTCAGATCATGAGCACTGAGCTACAGCGCCTTTTCATTTCCTTGGGCTAATTTCTAATCAGTGTGGTGTAAAGTCAGGAGCGACTACACTTGAGGCTCTTAGTTCTGAATCCTGTCCCCGCAGGGGTGAAATTGACCAGCTACAATCTCAGAAGAAAGCATTTACCAAACATACGAGTAGCAAAAAGAGGAATTGGGGTGCGGGGTGGCGGTGGTTTAATCTACTTGAGAAAAAACTGTGTTCCTGCCTTGGGTAGATAAATTGTTTATGTATAAATAATGCTGCTGATTAGAAATGCATTTTATCTTTAAAGTGTGCTTACAGATTTCTGCTTAGAAATGCTATTTTAGCCCTCCTCTTGGAAATGCCTCGCGGATTTCACCATTTCCTCACTGCCATCCTCATGACAGTACCTACCACTTATTGTGCTCCTGCCGGGTGCCAGGCAGTGATGGATGATTACACGCACAATCTACCTCTAGTCCTTCCTTTACAACCTGATGATAATAATGATGAGAGCAGTGATTATAAAATGATAATAAACAGCTCTCAGATATTGAATACTTGTCATATGCCAGGCGTTGTGCTGAATGCTTGCTTTCCTGCACTCTTGCATGCTATTCTCATACCTGCCACACAGGAAGGTGCTCTTACTGTCCCCATTTTACCAATAAGGTGTCAGCAATGGGGAAATCCCCCCCCTTTTTATTGATGGGGTAACTGAGGCATAAGGAGATTAAGCAATTTGCTCACAAGCTCAAATAGGACCTAGGTCTTCCTTACAGATCTCTCCTTCCTTGGACTTTATTGGAAAATGGATCATTCTCACCTCATTGGGTTTTTATTAAAAATGTGTTTTCTGGGGGAAAGGGAGGATTTTTCTTGTGGCTTGGAGGGATGTGGGAGAAAAAGGTGAGTTCTGAGCGATGCAGACCACAGCCAGTGCCCAGACCGAGGGGTTTGGAGCTATAACCCTGGGTATGGCCTTGCTGATGACAACCAGGGTTTGCACAGTGTCTGTGATTCTGAGTCTGGGATCCAGACAGTCAGAGCAGCCTAGAGTTGAGAGGCAGGTTTCTCTCTGCTCATCTCCGTGGACAAGCAGAGCTGGGGTTCCAATGTGTGTGGATGAATGGTGAAGACAGGCATGCCAAGCTGAATGCCATGGGCACCGGACAGTCACCTCCCTGTTTAGAGTTCCTCTTCTGCAGCCTCAGAGGCTCCCCGCTCCCTCTTTGAAAGTGTCCCCTGTGTGGACCGCCTGGGACAGCCTCCAGGACCCCTTCACCTGCCTACAAGCGGTTCTGGCCACAGCGCTGAGCGGAGCCCCAGGCCGCTGCAGTGCACAAGGGCTGGTTGTTCCTTTCCACATTTAGGTGAGCTGCTCTCCAGGGGCTGCCAGGAATGTCAAGGTCAAATACAATGGGATTGCTGCCCCCGTGTATGCCTTCCGGTGCTACCTGGCAAATCCCACCTTCTTCTCTCCCGACTCTTTCTGGAAAACACCAGCCTTCCTTTCTCTCACCCTGATCAGAATTCTTATAACACCCATTGTTTCATTTAACAGGCACTTTATCATGTATTGTTTTATGGGTTTGTACTTTAAAGAGCCCACATGTGTTTGGTGTGCCTTCCAAGCTAGACTAAATAAATGCCTGCAGATCAAGCCTCATTTTAATAATTCATTTTTTAAAAGTAGTCAGCTTATCATTTTATTTTTCTAATGACAAAAGTAGCATAGACTTGTAGAAAAATTTGAAAGAAATGTATTAAGGCCAGAACTAGGGTGAGCTAGCGAAGGCACTCACCTTGAGTATAAAATTCAAGGGGGCCCTAAAAAAAACCCCTCAGTTATCAAGATAAATGCTACTTGAATGCAAAAATTTAAAAAACAAATGAATGCAAAGAATCTCATGATGAAGAAAATATTGAAATTTTAAATAGAGGATCCGACAGAGCTGGGACTACGGTGACAGGCGAGCCAGGATGAGGCAAGGGCAGGGTCGGATCCCGTCTTTATTTCAAATTTGACATTTATTTCCTCATAGATTTCTTTGCATTGATTTTGACTTGTAAAAATTTTGTATGAAAATATTCCTTATCTTTTATCACTGAGTCTTTTGACACCCTCTTCATTTTTGCACCCAAACAAGAGCCTCATTCACATCCCCCTGGTCCAAGCTCTGGTAATAATGACCAGTGTTTACCGAGCACTTACTGTGCCCCAGGCTTGTCCTCATGTGCACAGTCCTCCCAACCCCAGGAACCAGGAGCTGTTACTGCTCGTTCACATTTCTCAGAGCAGTTGGGACCCCAGAGTAGTAACTTGAAACTAGTGCAGCTCAAAACAGGCAGAACCAAGATGCTAAGGCTGTTTGCTCTAGAACATGCACTTGGATTACAATACCCTGTGCAGCCTGGCCGGTGTGGCTCAGTGGTTGAGCGCTGACCTGTGAACCAGGAGGTCACAGTTCGATTCCCGGTCAGGGCACATGCTCAGGTTGTGGGCTCAATCTCCAGTGGGGGGTGTGCAGGAGGCAGCTGATCAATGATTCTCTCATCATCGATTCTATTTCTCTCCTCTCTTCCTCTCTGAAATCAATAAAAATATATTTTAAACAAATAAAACCACAATACCCTATGCAGAAATACTTTTCAGTCCTGCCTTTGGTCATCACTTCCCCAGGTAGCCGGACTCAGCTACATGACACCCTCACCGCACACACAGTGGCATGCAATTTTTATCTGTTTACTTGTCCATCTTCTTCCTGAGGCCTCGTAAAGATGGTGTTGCCTCAGCTTCCCATGGTTATTTTGTACCAAAACCACGAAAGGGTCATAGGCTGCTTTGGGCTCGCTCACCTGCTCATACGGCTCTGGACTCAACCTCATTCGCCCCAATAGAAACATGCTTGTGGAGGACAGAGCGGCCCAGTGGCATCTTATCTCGTAGTTGGTAATCACAGCCTTTCTCTGCATTTGTGCTCATCCATCAAGGCCCATTAAGCCTCAGTGGCCTGGAGCCCTTTTCCTGCGTGACTGATGATATTTGAAGACTTGGCAGAGGAGGTGCAGAGGCTCAGCTTGTGTGCCAGTTCCATCCTGCTGCCCTGTGTGAGTAACAGTGGTGGGATGGTGTCCGTTCTGGTTAAGTCAGATATGCTTTAGCTCACATTGCCCTAATGTGGAGAGCAATGTAATCACTCAAAGGGGAAGAGAAACTATTGGAAAACCTCAACTTCACTAAACTCCATTCATCCTCTAGTCGCTATGCCAGACACGGGAGGTTCAACCGTAATCAAGGACAGGGCTCCTTGCCCTCATAGGACATATGATTGGGGAAGTGCATCGTGCACTAAAGTGGGTTGTGATTGGCAAGCAGCCGCATCCCCTTGGAAATACTACATGCAGTGCATGCATGGGGCAAGAGTCTCCTTTTCTTTTCCATGCGTTACTCTACAAATAAAGGGCCGCAGTGAGAGCCAACAAGCACCTATTCGAGATCAAAATATGAAAGCTATTCCGGAAGCACTGATTCAGGCAGAAGCCCAAATAGTGTTTCCATTAGGCGACAAAGGCGATGGGCAGTTATGAGAGGGAAGGGGAACGATTACATCAATAGAAGGAAGGCATTGCTATCGGTGCGGATAAGCTAACATACGGATGCTAATTCAAAACGACGTGTTTAATTTTCAGTCTGGCGGTCATCAGTCCAGTGGTCATAATATCTGCTTTCATCATCTTTGCAAACAGTTCTTTGGGACATACGATGCTTTAGGCCAAGTCCAAAGGCTATTTTGCCCTGTTTTAACATTCCAGGGTTTGAAGCATAAGACATGCAAGGCAGTTTCCCTGGGATAGGAGCTCTGGCTCCATTTTACAGTGGCGTGTGTGTGTGTGTGTGTGTGTGTGTGTGTGTGTATGTATATATGTATATATATATGTATATATATCTATATATATATCTATATTTATATATACTTGATGAATGTGTGGGAATCCACTGTGCATGGAGTGGATGTCCTACCCATCCTGTCTGAGTGTGGCTGAGAGCTGCCTGGGGTGACAGAGGGAACACTCACCATAAGAAGCCCACAGTCCAGTTGAGAAACTAAACATTGCTCAGATTTTCAAGGTGTCTTTCCTGACTGTCCCCCACCCCATTCCGGGCTGAGTTAGGTGCCCCTCCTCTGTGCCCCCAGGGCCCCCTCGGCTTCCTTCATCCAGGGAACGCCCAGCATGCTTCGAGGGAGGGTCCGCTTGGGTGTCCATCTCCCACACTGAGTATGAGCTCCCTCATCACAGGGCTGAGCCGTTTCACCGCCCTGCCCCCTGCACTTGCCTCGCCTGGTAAACAGCACGTGCCTCATAAATGTTAGTCGAAGGAATGCAGTGATTAGATGATTGAACAGATGAAAATGCTTAGGAGCGAGCTTAGGCAGCACTGTTAAATGAATGCAAATTAATCTAGTGCAAACTGTGTACGGAAGGGCAAAGCGATGTTTCAAATGTAAGTACACTCAGAAATTTAAAGTGCTTTCAGAGTCAGAAAATCTTTTCTTTTTTTCCGCTTGAGCAGGCTAGTCGCAGTATCGCTGCCTTGAAGTACGTCACCTGCACCTGGACTGGGAAGCAGGTCTCTAGCTGTTGCACAGGTCTCTGCACTTCTGGACTTGGGTCTGCTCTTCGTTACCTGACACGACAGAGAGGGCCATGAGAAGGAACAGGGACTACCATGTGGACATCTTTGGGGGTCATTATTCTGTCTATCCCACATGACCACCCCTTAGACTCTACCGATTGGGTTGATATATTTCCTGTACCTGCCTCTCCATGGTGGACATTAGTTTTTGTGAGCCCTGGCTTAAACGGTTTGGCGAGATTAGATGGAAAAATAATTCACTGGTAGGTTTCAGGGATGCTCAGAAGAAGCATGCTTCGGCCAGAGCAGGAAGGAGGGCCTCTCTGGGGACCTGGGAAGCAGGCTCTGCCGGGCAGCGACTTCAGCACACAGCAGTCAGGGTGAACCAGTGCCACCGTGCGTCTTTCCCCTTGAGATGTGGATTCTCGGAGGAACGAGTCTGATTGGTTGATCTGGGTCCCACCATAACTTTCAGAGAGCAGGTGCCTTGATTGATGTCCTGAACAATGTGATTGGGGAGCGGCGATTCCCTAAAGGAAATAGGATGTTGCATCTAGTAGAAGAAGGGTTGGATGCTGATGTACCTTTTTACTTGGAGTGATTTTTAGAGTTGAGGCCCAGGTGACTCCGTAGGTCCCTTAGCATCTTACTAAGTACTTCAGGGTGAATTGGGGATGTGGAATGGTGAAGAGAGCTGCTCATGAGCTGAATGAACTTGGTCGAGTCCATTTTCCTCTCTGGGCTTCAATTTCTCCTCTTCAAACAAAGAGGGGCAGTCTAGAACATCTTTAAGTTCCTTCTCACCTCCAAACCTAGAATTCTGTCTTGCCTGAGTGTCTGGGCAGATACTCTTTTACACTTACCTGCGATTAAGGGTAAGAACCATCTTCAGAGTAGAGGTACAGATATTTCCCGATAATTCCAAATTGATGCATAAGTCAGAAAAAGTGGGTTCAGGTAGGTATCTCCCTAGCTGCTTGTAGGGTGACAGTTGCTAAGGAAGAGAGTGGCATTGATGGAGATGGCCCTGCATTGGGGTGAGATATCATGGAAGCAAATGCTGCAATGATAACGCAGCAAACCTGAAACCGTAGCACATGGGGCTGCCATATAGCACAACTCCAGGCACCGGTGCGGTGGGGGGCTGTGCTCATGGGATACCATATACAGGCTGCCCCCTGCACTAGCACAGAGTGGCAGCCCTGGCTGAGAGACCAGTGCAGTGTAAATGCATGGCATCCCCAGAGAGACAAGGTTAGAGTCCTTACTACCTGGGCAGGTGCCTGGGGTTCAAGGTCTGCTGTTTAAGTTAGTCATCACTTGTTGATGCTGCATATCCATGGGATTCTTGGGTAGATCATAATGATGCTTTCACTTATTAAGAACCTGCAAAGTGTTAGGAATGGTGTTAGATAGTCCCTATACATTATCCCACTTAATTTTACAACAATTTTCAGAGGTAGACACTGTTGTTGGTCCCTTCAAGAGTAAATTCTCTCTTGTCTCTGAACAAGCTACATTCTTGACAATTCTGGAGGACTAAGAAAATAAGGATGTGGGAATTCGCTTAGTTGGGGATTATTCTTGCATAAACACAGTATAATTTAAAAAGCTAGACAAACATGCCGAAAGGAACAGCGAGATCATTAATAATAAAATAAAGATACTAACCAGGTAGCACTTATTTTTTTATCTGCCTTTTACAGACTGGAGGATGGAGGTCCAGAGAGGTTCATTGGTGTGCCCGAGGGCACAGACCTAGAATGTAGAGAGTAGGGCTTTGAACTGAGTTCAAAGCCACGCGAGTCTGGTCAGGGCCTTGCTGCCTCTCATGGGGAAGAGGGGACCAGGCTTGGGGCCTGCCGAAGATCAGTGGCTGCCCCACGCCAGGCCACATCTGTAGGAACCTCAGGTTCAGTCCCTGCGTGCCTTTGGCTGTCATCCCACCTGCTTCTGCCTCTTGCTCTCATCTTTGTCCTACGTGACCTCCCCTGCGGAGTTTGCCGCTGGCCACGTGACCTAGCTGCCTGGACGCTTCTCTGTGCTGTGCTGGAACCATACTTTGGTTTTCATTTCCTGCAGGAAAGAGCAGCTTGGCAGGTTTGTTCATTGGAGGGAGGCACTCAGAACACTGAGGGTGACGAGAGGTCTACACCCACCGAGTCTTTCTTACCTGCACTGGATTTGCTATACACCCACCGATTGCCAACCCAGTGCAGGTAAGAAAGACTCGTGGGGATCACCTGGGCAGTGCACTGATGAGCTAGGCACAGATTCCACTGCACTTCATCCTGCCCAGGTCTCCCCCTGGTTACCACTGGCCTCTTCTGATCTGGGTCTAGGAAGCGTGCTGTCCTTGGTGATTGAGTTGCATTGCAAATAAAAAGCCTCTTATGGTGTCAAACTGAGCATACCTTTCTACAGTGTGTCAGTGTCACCTGCCTATTTTTGCATTTAGAAAAATTCCACTTCCTCTTAGCTCTTAATCCTCACTCCATTCTTTCTTTTTTAAATCTTCACCTGAGGATATTTTTTTCCATTGATTTCTAGAGAGAGAGTGGATGGGAGGGAAAGGGGGGGGGGAGAAAGACACATGCACACACACACACACTAATTGGTTGCCTCCTGCAGGCGCCCCTACCAGGGCTGGGGAACCTGCAACTGAGGTACATGCCCTTGACCAGGAATCAAACCCATGACCCTTTGTTCCGTGGGCTGATGCTCTAACCACTGAGAAAACTGGCCAGGGTGTCACTCCATTCTTAGCTACCTTCTACTTCTCTCTGTGCCAACTCTATTAACATATTCAAAAATATTTGTTCTGAGTAGGCAATATCTGCATGGGATAAAAAAAATTCATCAACTTACTGGGTGTGGAGTTAGCATTTCCCTGCCTTAATGTCTCTTCTTGGAGGACCGCTGTCTATTTCTCTTAAATCATTTTGTCTGTGTCTGTACGGGGTAAAACCTTATGAAATTACCTTGTTTATAGGTCAAAGTGGTTGTATATTGGCAATTTCATGTGGTTCAGCCAAATTCAAGGATAAATATGGAGGCTCTATCTAATCACCACTTGGTATATAACCTATTTTCATGTGTATTATTTGTCTCTCTCCATCCGTTGCAAATGCCATGGAGCCCGGACTTGTTTACAGCTGTATTGCCAGTGTCTGGCACTAAAAAAGGCTCTCAGTCAATGAATGGATATACCACTCTCTCCCTTTTCAGGAATGGTAGCCAGCTCTGCACCTTGCCTTCCACATACAACACTGTGTGCCTTCACTTGCTGTCTGTCAGTACATGTACACTGGCTTCACTGTCTAATCAGCTGCATAGACAGTGCCCCCATGAGGATGTACCCTGACGGACCCTTCTGACCCATCTAGGTTGTTCCCAATCTCTCGCCATTACAGACAAAATGCCTTGAGCATCACTGCACAGACCTTCTTGTCCACACGTTTCAGTACCTATAGAAAGTTTCCTACAAGTGGAACTGCTGGGTCCGAGGCTGTGCTGCTGCTGTGAGTAGATATTGCCTGATTGTTTCATTGTGTGCCCAGAGAGGAATCACCTTTTTCATGGGCTAGATATTTGGTCTGTTGGTTGGTACTGTTAGAAATAACCAACCCGCTTTCTTGGGCTGAACAGAACCACAGTAGTGGTGGTGGTGGTGTGGTTTTGGGCGGGGGGTGGGGGGCAGGTGTTGCACATTGCTTAGGCTTCTAGGAGTCTGTCTTGCTAAGCTCTGTGGTCACCAGCAGTTTATTTTTGTGTGGTAGCCTGTTACATTTGTATTAGAAGATGGGTTTCTCAGCATGGCACAACCACATTAGCTTTCCTGTTGGAAGCCACCATAGGATGCTGGGTGGGGAACAGCGGCAGCCTGGGCATGAAACCTCAAATCAAGGGCAGGGGAGGCACTGCCCCGAAATCAGTCTTTCTTAGGAACAGGAGCTGCCAGGGCTCAGGAGAGCACTTGTCCTCCAGTCACGGCAGCCCCTACTTCTCTCCGGAGAGTTACTGCCTCTCCATCCTCAACTTGTTCAGCTCCGGCTCACTTCCACAGTGTGCCTGCTGTATGCCAGGGTTTTCTGCCCAGGTCCACTTTAACTTTCTGAAGTGTCCTGCGAAACAAAGACATTAGGCACATCTTAGAGAGAGTGCAAGAGGCTCAAAGAGATGGAATGACCTGCCAGAGGAAGCTTTGTAAAAATGTAAACAGGACTAAGTCACTCCCTGCCTAAGACCTTCCCATTTAAAGCCCTCCTATGTTCTCACTTCACGCTTGTCAATAGCCTCAATTTCCTCTTAATCCTACTCTCTTCCTCTCTCATCTGGCTCCAGTTACCATAGCCTTCTGTCCACCACTTAAATCTACCAGCTCATTCCTGCCTCAGGACCTGAGCATTTCTACTTCCCTCTGCCAAGAACAGTTAGCCCCCAACTTTTTAAAAAAAATATGTTTTTATTTATTTCAGAGAGGAAGGGAGAAGGAGAGAGAGAGAGAGAGAGAGAGAGAGAGAGAGAGAGAGAGAGAGAGAAACAGCAATGATGAGAGACATTCATTGGTCGGCTGCCTCCTGCACACCCCACACTGGGGATGGAGCCTGTAACCTGGGCATATGCCCTGACCAGGAATTGAACCGTGACCTCCTGGTTCATAGGTCAACACTCAACCACTGAACCCTCATTTTACATGGTTGATATCTTCTAGCCACAGCGAGAATGTCCACCCGCCCCCCGAAGTGGCACATCTTTTCTGCCTGCTCCCACTCATCACACTTTATCTCGTTGCCTATTTCATCTTGTACACAGCTGTTCTCACTATCTGAAAAATTGTTTTTGTTGTTCACATGTTTTATTTGTTGACATGGACTGTGGAATCACCTTTAAAAAGTTGTGTTTTAAAATTTGGGTGAGTTCTTATTTGTCTGACATGGTTTTATTCAAGTCCTGACTCTAAGCAGGAGGATGTGCACAGTGAGCTTTCTGGCTGCAGCTAGGATGCTGTTCTAAGTTCCTAGGATCAGTTTGCTTAGCCTGACCACTGAGGCAGGTCACAGTACATTTGGGGGCTTGTTTGATCTCATACAAAGTAGGTTATTATTATAACAACTTTTAGACCTACGTAGATCTTCACCGAAGGGAAAACAATGATTGGTCAATGCTGGCCAAAGCTGTAAGATGAGGATAAAAGCTATCCTTTAGGAACTTACGGTTTCCAAAGTAATTTTTTTTTTAAAACAGTCAAGGTTTATGTGGTGGTGGTGATGGTGGTGGTGGTGGTAGCGGTGGTGTGTTTGTATTCATGCACATAGTTGTGTTAGAAATAAATAAAGTCAACACAAATATGGCTGCCATGTTTGTTGGTATATCGTGCCACTGGTGAAACCTGCCCCTTCTGGTCCTCAGGTTAAAAAGTAAAAACTGCCCGGCTGGTGTGGCTCTGTGGTTGAGCATTGACCTATGAACCAGGAGGTCACGGTTTGATTCCTGGTCAGGGCACATGCCTGGGTTGTGGGCTCGGTCCCCAGTAGGGGGCGTGCAGGAGGCAGCTGATCAATGATTCTCATCATTGATGTGTCTCTCTCTATCTCCCTTCCTCTCTCTGAAATAAATAAAAACACATTTTTTAAAAAAAGTCAAAACTACTTAACAGAATTTATAATGGAGTTTGCAAAGTGTCAAATACAGGTTTTAATATGTTTTATTTGGCCTGAATGGTGTTTTGAATTAGTCTCCAACATTTAAAAATCAGGAAGTATGTATTACATGGAATTCTGGGGTTTTGACTTCTCTAGAAAACTTAAAAGCTCTGGTGATGCTGCCTTTGGAATGGCAATAATGAGATAATGAGACAGAGTTGAGTAGTGGCTGCTTTCTCTGGGGGGCGGGGGGCATATGCCACCTTTCCTACCTGGGCCACCTCAGTCACTTATGTCACAGGCTTGGAGCATTTGCTTTTGTGACCTTCCTTCTAAAATTTCTCATTTATTTCCCTTCAGAACGAGAAATAGCAGGGAATGTGAGCAATAAAAATGATATATCCATCTTTGTTAATTTGTGTAATTGCCCAAGCTTTTCAATATGAATAGCAGATGTTGGAGCGAGAAAGAACAGGTGAGGAACCAACACTTAATATTACATTTACCCAAAATATAAGTAGCTTTTGATGTCTAAATCTTCCCTGCTACTTTGCACATCAATACTCATTTAAAATAAGTGCTGTCAAAGAAGGAATAACTTGAAATGATTACTTTAAGTGAGGCATGTTGCTAGATGTAATTTTTTGATGATTCTTTTAATTGCTGCTTCTAACCTACATATATGCCTGTACTCCTTGAGATTCAATCTCAAAACCATGTCATATTCAGAGAAACATAGTTAACACTTATTAAAAATAAATTTCTAACTTTACTTGGTTCTTTCCAACAATTTTAATGGGCATCTAATTTAAGTTCCAATTATTAAAATCACCTTTCCTCTCCACTTATACTCTCTCTTCCCTCATGTGGTAGGCTGGATAATTACCTGCTAAAATGGCCATGTCACAATCTATGTCATAATCCCTGGACTCTGTGAATATGTTATCTTATATGGTAAAAGGGACTTTGTGGGTTGATCAAGTTAAGGATTTTGAGATTATCCTGGATTATTCAGCTAGACCCAATGATATAATCACAAAATCCTTACAAGGGGAAAGCAAGAGAGATTCCACAGCAGGAAAAGATGAAGGCATTTGATGGTGAAGCAGAGTGTACCCCTGCTGACACTCCAGTGTCCACCTGGTGCAGCTGATTTAGGACTTCTGACATCCAGAACTATAAGAGAATAAATGTGTGTTGTTTTAAGCCATCGAGTTTGTGGTAATTTGTTACAGCTGCAATAGGAAACTAACAGATCCCATAACGGGCCTCTTTCTTTGTATATTAGCAAACCCCTCCATGGAGCTTTTCTAGTCCCACTTTCATTCCCTTTTATGGGCAACAGGGGAGGCGGCACACACAAGGAACTAGGAGAGTAAACCACCATCTTTCTCTTTTCCATGATTCCTTCCTAGGAGGGACACCGACAAATAGAGCAGATGGAGAGGTGATTGCATGATCTGCTATCCATAACGACTTGACCAAAATCAGTGGGAAAATCAATGAGTCAGTAGGACTCAGTTTTCTCATGCATTTATCCCTTTTATTCATAACTTAATTTCTTTGCTTTTATCACCTTATTCTTTGCTGCACAAGCCCACCCAAACTATTCCCTACACTTCCCTCTGATATGGCACAGGCTAGACTACATGTGGCTCTGCCTCTAATTACCATGTCATTTGCATGGGATTTTACTCATTCATTAGGATAAAGTAGGAGTCTCATTGTCAAGGCAACCAGAAGTGGGAGCATGCACGATTCCAGCCTCGTCCTTGTACGCAGATCTACTTGGGGATATTCCCCCTGTGTTCTTGGTTAACCTGTCTTCCGTAGCCAAAATAATGCACATCAGTCGGTGATCATTCCTGTCCATTGTTTTTCTCTCTGTGAATGTTTTAGCAGATCTATATTGCTTTTCTTGAATTTACTGGCTTAGTTCTGTAATTTCTCTTTGCTAATCCTGCTGTCCTTTCCTTTTTTGTTGTAATAGATTTCCTATCCCTGAAATCGCTCTGTGATAATTACTACCTTCAACACCTTCCACATGGACCTTTCTCTCTCTCTCTCTTTTTTTTTCACTCTACTGTTAAGCAGTCCATGCCTCCACCACTGGAATTGGAGTTCAGGATTTCTGTTTCTTCTCTACTTTTGAACTGGATACCTCACAAATGCATGGAGGGAAGATCAGGAACTCCCTACTCCCCAGATAGAAAGACACATGGGGTCCTCCAAGAAATGTGATTCTGATTTTACACAGACTGCTTCATGTTCTTTTTCCCCTTAAACTTGCATCAGGAGCTCGTTTCGGTTCTAATGTACAACGTTGTTAGTCATTCCTTGGCAATATACTAGGTATTTCTAATAGTTGGTGCTTAATAGTTTATTTTATTTTGTAAAGTGTTGATGAATTTTGATGTGAATAATAAAGGTCATGTGGTGCATTAGAGGGAAATGACCTTACTCACAGAGGCCACAAATGTGGGCCCGTTGCATGATTCTGAGTCACAACGGGTTATCTTTGACTCACACGAGATCTTAAATATGAATGACTTGCCAACTTTTAAAATAGGAAGATTTCACATGAAATTCTGACTTCTCCATTGTCTTAAAATACTGAAAGATCTGGGTGAAGCTTGTGTTCTCGTAGGCCACAGACAGAGGGAGTTGAGTAGTTGCTGCCCCTTGGAATGAGGTGGCAATCTGGTTCATCTAGGTCTGGCCTTTATCCACCCTGCTTGGCTCCCTTTTGTTACCTTCCTGATTTCTGAAGGCATTTCAGGTGCAGCTTCGCCTCAAGGAGTTCCAGGCTGATGGGAGGAAGGCCTGATATAGTCATCTACACAGGCTCCTCCCTCACCCGCCTGATCCATGGATGTTTCTTTTCTATCTCTTGGTCATTCAGCCTCCAGAGATGATGGGTTGATTGCCTTGCCCTATAGCTATTCCTTCTGTAACCAGCTCTCCCTGGAAGAGAGTTCCCTCACAGACTGAAGTAGTGCTTTCATCTCTTAAATCCTCCCACCCCTTGGTTGGTGATATACTAGTGGGCACCTATTTGAGTTATTCTACTTCTCCCAAACTTTATTTCTACCATATTTCAAGGGTTGGAAAGGTAACATTCGCACTCTACTGGTTATAAAGGACCAGGGACCCCGATGCTGCCTCATCCTGTACCATTCTTTACCTGGTTGTTTCATGCCACTTGAAAGCTCCTGTCTGATGTGTGAGGCCATCTTAGAGATTTCTCAACGTTCACTTGGTAAGACCCAAAGGAAGATATTCTAGTTTTTGTGATGATAATGGTGTTGATAATTATGATGATATTAGTAGCTGCCTTTCATTGGAAAACTGCTGTCAGGGTAAAGCCTATGCCTGGATAAATGATTAATAAGAATTAGTGTATCTAATCTGAATTAATGGCAGGTATATTTTAGTTTATAGATGAGCGAACAGGGGCTCATTGAAGTTAAATATATTCTCAGAGGCCAGTGTGATAGGCATTGTGTTTGTCTTCTCCAAATTTATTTCTCTGTCTTTTGGCAACTGCCATAACTTTCATTTGGATTTCCATCCCTACCTCATGTGGTTCATGTCCTCTGGGGAAGGCAGGCCATGTGTCTGAGGCTTAAACTAATCAACACAATTCCTATTTACTGGCTATGGTCATTGGTTCACAGATTAGCATGAGTCACAGTTATGAACAATGAGATTGGGGAAGATTTGGTTGGGAGGCTTCTGAGAACCTTCTGAAGAGACCCTCATCTTATCACTTAGGACACAGAGAAGCATGCTTGTGGCTCCTGGATTGGACTCCAGAACTGTAGGAAAATACTAGTACATGTGTGTTGTTTTAAGGCATAAAGTTTGTGGTAATTTGTTACAGCAGCAAACAGAATCTAATACAGCATGTGACAGCACCTGTGCGGAATGTCTTGCATGCATTCTTTCTTGATTCTTATCAGTCCTTTATTGTAAAGATTACAAAATGCCCCTTAGAGAGAGTAGTTAATATATATAGGGTCACTTCATTAGTTAAGCAGTTGAATCAAGATTTGAACTCAGGCAGATCAATACCAGAACCAGGGCCTTCAACCACTGCACTGCACTACCCCCTAGCATAGCTGGGAAGTCTTAGATATAAAGATGTCCTTTCTGCACCAGCAGGTGCCTGGGAAGCTGCCTTAAGTGTTCTGAGGGAAATACTTTATCTGTTTAATGAAATTGGGATACCCTGGAACCTCTAACTTAACTTTGGTTGTTCTACTCATGCAGTGCTTCCACTGGCTCTGACCTGGCCACAGGGATAAGGATTTCCTTTGTTCCCCCTCTCCCCGCATGTTTATGTTTCTTAACTAGCCATGCAGGAAGCCGGCCATGAGCGGCAGGAAGGGGAAGGACATGGGTGTAGTTGAAATGATACATCACCTGATTTTTGGGGGGTGGGGGAAATATTTGTGACTATTGTCAGAATCATTCCTAGACTTGGAGAGGAAGGTCAGAAGGAGTTCCCCACTCTCCTGAAAAGGAAATAGAAAGAGTATTGAGGGGACAGGAAGGGGTTAAAGGAGAGAGCTAAGAGAGGGTAAGAGGGAGAAGGGGAGAAGAAGGCAGGGAGGAGAGAGAGAGGCAGATAAAATAAATTGGAAAAGATACATAGAAAAAAATATGTATTAATACAAACAGAGAGAAAGGGGTAAGATTTTACGGGGCAATTTGCTAAGCTTTAATACAATCATAAAAGCATATACTCTGTGATCCAGCACATCTACATTTGTTTTATTTGAACAAAATACCCATCATGTAAAGCTTACTATTTTAACCATTTTAAAGTGTATAATTCAGTGGCATTAAATACAGTCATGGTTTTATGTAACCATCATTACTATCTAGTTCCAGAACTTTTTCATCACCCTAAATGGAAACCCCATTCCTATAAGGAGTCATCCCACATTCACCCCTTCAAAACTAGCAACCACCAATCTGTGTTCTATCTGTATGGATTAATTGTTCTGCACATTTTACATAAATGCAATCATACATATTGTGTCTAGCTTTTTTCACTTAGCACAATGTTTTTTATTTTATTAATTTTTAAAGAGAGAAGAAAGGAGAGGGAGAGAGAGAAACATCTATGTGAGAGGGAAACATTGATCAGCATGCCCTCTACTGGGGACTGAGCCCACAACTGGGGCTTGTGCCCTGACTAAGAATCGAACCGGCAACGTTTCAGTGCATAAGATGATGCCCAACCAACTGAATCGCACCAGCCAGCACTGGTACAATGTTTTTGAGGTTTATCCATGTTGTAACATGTAGCAATGGCAATAACAACAAGTGGACATGGACTAAATATGAATTTCAAGGTCATGGCTAACCTATGGAAAAAAGAACGTGTTAGAATGAAATAGTTTCATACTGATGTACAGAGATCTCTAAGACACTGTTTTGGGTGAAAACAGTACATTATAGAATGAAAAGCATTTCCTATTATTTATGTAAATACTTATGAACTGGGGTCATATAATTCTCTATATAAATGTAGGCACATAAATGCACAGGCAGAAGTTTGCATGGAAATACAACAATACATAACACAACAGTGGCTGCTGTGGGGATGATTAGGGGGTGGTCAAAGGGACTTTAGCTTTGTCTCTCAATGTTTGGATTT